>NW_026057578.1:60891997-61191997 GCF_023721935.1 Panthera uncia | reverse complement strand
ATGAGCTCTATCTAGCCTCTTCTTACCACTAACTAGCTCCCCCAGGCTGGAGCAAGCTGAAGAGGACCACTAAGAGAGAAAGAGGTATCACATAGTGGGGATATGCATTCTAGTTGGGCATCAATATGATTATCAACAAAGGTTAAGACTGCCTGATAATAGACCCAAATGGTTTTATAGATAATTTGCATCACACTATCAAGGAACTCATAATTTCTGTGCAATATAAATGTTTTTAGAATAGGAGAAGGGTGCCTGGGTGGCTCAGCTGGTTAAGCATCTGACTTCAGCTCAAGTCATGATCTCATGGTTCATGGGTTTGAGCCCCACATCCAGCTCTATGCAGACAGCTCAGAGCCTGGAGCCTACTTTGGATTCTGTGCCTCCTCTCTCTCTGCCCTCCCCTGCTTGTGCTCCGTCTCTCTCAAAAATAAACATTAAAAAAAATTAAAAAAAAAAAAAAATAGGAGAAAAACATGCTTCCGTCTCATTCTATAAGGATAGATTTACCCCTTCATACAACTGGACAAGGAAAGCACACACGTAAAAGCAGGGATGGATGGGAAGAAAACTATAGGCCTATCTCACTAATAAACACAGAGGCCAAAATCCTAAGTAAAATAAAAGCAAATCAAAAGAGTGGACATGCTTTTCCTCTGAAACACTTGGCTTCTTTATTTTATTATTTTTTTTGTTCTCTTTTGATAGGGTCTCGTTTCCTACATGTGCACAATACAAATAAACTGGGACATATGCAAAAAAATAATGGGACGTATTGAACAAGCTACTGAATGTAGAATTTAGATAATCTGACATTAGGAAATCTATTAAAGTAATTCATCATTTTAACTAACTCAGAGGAAATGTGTATGCTCATTCATCTCATGTGATTCCAAAATGGCAATGAACAAAATTCAAAACCCATTATTTATCAAGAAAAAGGAAAAGAGTAACAGTAGCAAATTATAAACATTCTGGACACTTCATTAACTGGAAGACCTGCATTATTAAACAATTTCATAAAGCTAGTGTGAGAACAGATGGGTCACAGGTACAAAAAGGCCCAGGTGTATGTAGTAATCGAGAATGTGAAAGCAGCAGGTTTCAAATGGATAGAAAGAAAGGATAATGGATTCTTCAATAAAGTTAGATCCTTACCTTAGCATAGAAAAATAAATTCCAAATGGACTGAAAAACTAAAGGTAAACAAACAAATGCATTATAAGAAAACACAAAAACAGAGTTTCAGTATAGGATAATGGAAAGTTCTAGACCTGAATTGTGGTGATGGTTGCACAGCAATGTAAATATACTAATGCCACTGAACAGCAAGCCTAAAGCCTAAAATAGGGCAAAATGATAAACTGTACATATGTATTTTACAATTAAAAAAATAAAATATTAAAAAAACACAGACAGATTATATTCTTGCAATGGTAAGAGCTTTCTTAAGACACAAAACCTTGGAGCTATAAAGGGAAAGATTTGAAGATTTTGCTACGTAAAAAAAAAACTTTCTTAATGTTTATTTTTGAGAGAGACAGAGCATGAGTCAATGGGGCAGGTTCACAGGGAGAGAGAGAGAGAGAGGGAGACAGAGGTTCTGAAGTGGGCTCTGTGCTGACAGCAGCAAGACTGATGTGGGGCTTGAACTCACAAACCATGAGATCATGACCTGAGCTAAAGTCAGACGCTCAACCCACTGAGCCAAGCAGGTAGCCTCACTATGTAAAAATTTTTAATGTATCATAAAAGATCCCAAAACAAATATCAAAAAACAAGCACTTAATACTTCAACAGAAAGAAAAAAAAAAGCAGTTGACTGAAGTATATACAACTTGTACAATAGACAAAGGACTGGAGTGACTAGATGGATCCAGTGTCCAACTTCAGCTCAGGTCAGGATCTCGGGGTTTGTGGGTTTGAGCCCCGCGTTGGGCTCTGTGTCTTACAGCTCAGGGCCTGGAGCCTGCTTTGGATTCTATGTCTCCCTCTCTCTCTGCCCCTCCCCTGCTCATGCTCTGTCTCTCTCTCTCTCAATAATAAATATTTTAAAAAATTTTTTAAATAGATAAAGGAAACATCTGAATGTATAAAGCTGCTATAAATAGATGAATGGATAAAGATGTGGTGTGTGTGTATGTGTGTGCGTGTATGTACATATATGTACACACATATATACGTGTATATATACATATATACACATATACACATGTGTATATATACATATATATGTATACACATATACACATACATATATACATGTATATACACACATACATACACATATGCAATGGAGTATTACTCAGCAATCAAAAATAATGAAATCTTGCCATTTGCAACTATGTGGATGGCACTAGAGGGTATCATGCTAAGGGAAATTAGAGAAAGACAAGTATCATACGACTTCACTCATATGAGGACTTTAAGACACAGAACAGATGAACACAAGGGAAGGGAAGCAAAAAATATAAAAACAGGAAGGGGGACGAAACATAAGAGACTCTTAAATATGGAGAACAAATAGAGGGTTATTGGAGGGGTTGTGGGAGGGGGGTTGGGCTAAATGAGTAAGGGGCATTAAGAAATCTGCTCCTGAAATCATTGTTGCACTATATGCTAACTAACTTGCATGTAAATTTTTAAAAAATAATACTAAAAGAAAAAGAAAAAAATTAAAAAAAAAACCATTTCACTTCACTCATCAAATTAATAAATTAAATTGAAAATACGGATTTCCATAAATGATAAAGGCATAGGAAAATAGGTATTCTCATCGTTGTGGTTTGAACTGTAACCAGCAGAACCTCTGAAAGACAATTAGCCAGCAGCTAGCCAGGTGTCAGATGCACAACTCTCCACTATTGATCTCTAGACTGTAGAAAGCTCCCAGAGGCACGCAAAACTCAGGAGCAAGGGTGTTCACTGAACCATTATTTTCTGTATCAAAAACAAAACAGCCCAACTCTCTAACAGGAGGTGGTGAAATACACTTTCGTACATCCACCTAGTGAAACATGAGGTAGCAACTGACAAGAAGTAGATAAGTCTCTATGTAACCCACAGGGAAGCATGTCACAACATGTGTTGTAAACAAAGGCCAGTTACAAAATAGTCCATATTCTGTGATCCCATTTTTGTCAAAAAAGTAAAATAAGATAATATACTTTGTATAGCAAGAAAAATCTAGGAGAATGCATACCAAGCTGTTAGTGGGTTATCATCTCTGAGAGTGGTATCATGGGAAATTTTCACTTTCTAAATTACTTCTGTAATTATTTCTGTAATGTTTGAATTATTTAAAATAAGCACATTTCTGTAATTGAAAAAATAAGGAATTAACAAAAAAAAGAAATAAAAACACCTCCATTTTTCTGCCAAAAAGGCGGTGGGGGGGGGGGGGCGGTAACTATGATCCCAATGAATGCCAGGTAACAATCTCTGTGCAGTATTTTCCTCTAAAAAGGAGGAGGCAGAAGATCATCTAGAACAGTTGGAAGCTGTCAAGTGCCAATAGGGGCCCGCCCCCCACTTCCTGGGCAGGGCTGGTGTAGTGGGAATGACGGGAACAGGGCCTGGCTTTCTGTCATGGCAGCCTGCATAGCACCCTCACTCCCACGAGGGAAGGCCAAGGCTGAAAGGGTCAGTGCACACTTGAAGGAAATCACACTCAACACTGGACTCCAGCTATTTTTTTTCTTTTGCCTCTGATCTCTAGGTAGCTCTCAGATCATGACTTAAGATTAGAAACATTTTACGTGACAAGGTTACAATAGAAATCCGATCAGCTACAAGGAACTGCTGGTGACTTGTGGGTAAGAGCTATAGAAATCTAGTGTGTCCTAAAAAGATGAAATGAATGCCAAGAGCTGGAACAGCACAATGTTGGAAAACTGGTCAAAGTAAGGTTGTTAATCAACTAACTCGCCTCTACCACAACCTGTGAATGATGAAACCAAGAATGGGAAGAGAAAAGGAATGGAGAGGGAAAGCAAACAAAACTTACTTACTGAGCACTGCTACACACCTGAACATAGTTCCATGTTTAATCCCAAAATAATCCAGGGGGTGCCATGGAAGAGGAGACTCAAAGAAGTCCACAACTTGCTCAATATTACAAAGCTAGAAACCCCTAGGTCTGGATTTGACCATGGTCTGCCTACAAGTCCAGTGCACTGGCAGCTACTCTGATAAGCCAGTCGGTCGGCCCCAAACTTCCCAATACCGGAGCCTGCGTCCTCAGTCTTTCCAGGCAGACTCACCTGTGAGCTGGAGGGCAGCGCCTGGGAGTTGGGCTCATCTGACGGGGCTGCTCCTGAGCCCATGGGGCTCAGTGTAGTGATTCGGCTGGGCTGGCCACGCAGTGTCAGAGTAATGGTGGTAGGGACCTTCAAGCCTGACAGAGATGGGGGGAAGGTTGTTTTTGGTCATAGCCTCCATTTTCTTCTCCTGGAGAGTTTCTTCACATGACACACACCACCCCCTCGGCCTCCCACCTCAGTTTCCCCAGCTGGGTTATCTACGCTCTATCAGTCAGTCTGAAAGGCAGCAGGAAACAGCTGTGTTCTTTTGACCTCTCTGGGGGCTGGTCTCACACAGCTGAATCCTTGGGGGGTCAATGCCAGGACCCTGGTGAGTTGGGTTCAACAACATGCCTTGCCCATGTGAGATGGGAAGGTCCTGGGGAAAGATCCCATATCTAAGAGTCCCCACGGCTGTCATGAGAGACTCACCTGATGCTTGGTTAGAGATCTGAGCCAGGCCAGGGAGGCTGCTTGCCAACTTAGCGAGGCCCCCATTGGTCAGCAGCTGGTGGATGGCTGTGGGCTTCCCACCAGGAGTGGCACCCAAGGAGGAGAGAGTGGTGGCCACAGGAATGGTACGTACAATGGTGCTGGTGCCCGTGGTGATGGCACCCAGGCTCTGCATGGGGGTGGGCAACTTCACACTGGTGGCCTGTGGGACACACAAGCCCAGGTGATCAGAAGCTATTGCCCAAAAGCAATGTTCGAGTATGGAGGGCCCATAGCATTAAAGGCTACCATCCACTGAGCACCTACTACATGCAAGGTACTCTTCCAGGCATTTTCCATATACTAGCTTACTTAATCCTCAAAACAACCCTTTGAGAGAGATACTATTATCCTAATTTTACAGACAAGGAAACGAAGACACAGAGAGATCAAAAAACTTGCCCAAGATCACACAGTAAGTGATGGAGCCTTAACCTCTGGTAGTTCCCAGGGTGAAGTCAGAAGGCTGTCTTGACCCAGATTCCAGACCCAGTTTCCCTGTCAAAACCAACTAAACTGAGAATGCCTCCTCCCCACACCTGCCCAACCCAGCAGAAGGCAGATGTGCACCTGTGGGGCTGGCCCTGGGGAGGGATTTGCTGGGAGGCCAGAGGTCTTGCTGCTGATATCCTGCAAGCTGAAGCTGAGACCTTGAAGGAGGCTGCTGGCTGATGTAGCCCCTAGGAGAGGATATAACAAATGTCAATATAGGCTCAAGCCCTCATCCCAAGAGCAGCCACACCCATCCATCTTCAACAACCAACTAAAATACCAATGCTCTTTCCCTGGGACATTTCCAGGGCTCTCAGAAAGATGCCAGGAAGGACTCCCCAGGCATGCACACTGCATGCCCACATGAGGAAAGCTACTATTCTAGACATACTGCCTTGGATTTGCTCTGCATATCCCAACCTGCTCTAAACTACCTGTCCAACATCTTGGACAATTTTAGGAAAACCAGAAAGTTGGAATCCCACTTCAGAAATCTAAATTCCATCCCTTCCAGGGAAGGGGACAGCTTCTTAAGCCAAAAGAATTCCAAATACCTGATTTACACTTCACTACACACAGCCCAGTGGCCACAAAGCAAAGAGGGAGGTCCTCCTGAAGGAGGACACCTGCACAGCCTTGGCCCTGCTGGACTCAGGCAACCAGCCTTCCCATGTAGGGTGGGGTGGTGAAAGTGAGGAGACAAGCAGAGGCAGAAAGGTGCCTCATCTTGCTAATGCTAGCACAGCACAATCTCCAATTTTCTGCAATCAGATGTGTTTAAGAACACCACAGTGAACACAATACATACATTTCCCACCAGCTATTTCTCCTCCTTATAGTACAAAAGACCCCACCTGCAGACTGGGCTCTTTACTCACTGTAGATATTAAGACCAAGAACTCTCCCACTTTAAAGCTAATTCTAACTTCACATCAAGCCTCTATGAAAGCCTGCAACCCAGAGGAGAATCCTCCAGATTCAGCTGCTTTCCTAGGACCACCCTCCAGCAGCAGCTGAAAGGAGATTTTGCTGGGAGGCGGGAAATGCTGGGCTACCAGATACCTGGGAGGGAGCTGCCAGCAGAGGTGGCCACTAGGCGGCTCTGGAGTGTATGCAAGGCACTGGGTGCAGTGCTGCTGGAGACTGAGGAGGCTGGGCTGGCTGAGACTCCCCCTTCAGAAGCATTTGACCTGGAGACGAAGACAGGAGCTCCGTTATTCAAAGGTTGGAGGGCAGCAGACCCCAGCAACACAGGGAGGGTTGTAGGGCCCAGCAAGGCTTTCTAGACACTAGAACCTATAGTTTTCTTTGTTCCACTTTCTGAATCTGGTCTCTAATCCTTCTGAAAGTCAGGCCTAAAATAAAGATTTCAAACCTTAAAGCAAGAGCTATGGGAAGCTTTGCAAATTTTCAGTAAAAAAGAATTGAACTGATCCCCTCCCCGCCCCACGGCACCACCCCCCACCCCCCACCCCCACCAAAAGGGCAAAGATCCCACTGAGAAAAAAGTCACATTCCCAAAACTGACAGAACCCAGACTATCATCTTTCCAAAGCACTAAATGGACCAGAGAAAAGGTAAAAAGAAAGGTTCAGAGCCAGAAAAGCTAAGAAACAGACTCACTTGGTAGTGGTGAGAAGCCCTGTGAGCTCCTTGGGCCCTGCTGAAGTCTGCCCCAGCGTCATGGTGATGGGCTTCCCTCCTGCAACTGCAAAACAGAAAACCCCAAGGCCACTGGTCAGTCCTGCTTGGCCCCTTTCAGGGTTTCACAGCCCAGGCTAAATCCAAAATACTATGAACAAAGACTGGAAGAAGAAAAATGACGAATAAGTAGAACAGTAGAATAGGGAGAGCTGGAGGTATTTTTTCTTCCATTTTCTAAACTTTTTGTAATATTTTATTATATTTTTTTCCTAAAGATTTTAAGTAATCTCTATACCTTCCATGTGGGGCTCAAACTCAGGACCCTGAGATCAAGAGTTGCATGCTCCTCTGAACCAGCCAGGTGCCGGAATATTTTATCTTTAATTGAAACTGATAGAGAACAAAATATAATGATGCTCCGGATGCTCCCCCTGATCCTCATTCTGCCTTCCTGATTATTCTAGTTCAGATCAGGTCACTGCCCACTTTTGCCCCACATGCTACCTTCTGTCTTCTCTGCTCCAGGCACATCTTACACTGAAGTACAGGCTGAGATGTCCAGCAAGTAGCCACCAAGGCAGCAATGATGTGTGCTCTGAGAGAGCTCGGTTTTTATTTAGACAGGCGAAGAGACACTCACCTTCTGGAGCTCCTCCTTGGGAAGGAGTACAAGGCCCTCCAGCTGTGTCCCCTTGGGAGATAAGGGACACCTTAATCTTCGGTCGCTTGGAGGTCTTGCTGCCAGGAAGAGGACTGGAAGGATGGTGGCGCTTCAGCTGGACCCTAAGATCCTCTTTCTCTGCCTCCTCCGTTTGTTCTGATGAAATGGGAACTAAGAGATGGAGCTGAGGTGAGGTCTTCCACAATCCAAAAAAGCCCGAGAGACACTGACAGACAGTAGCAGCAAGGGCATGACTGTGTGTCACATACAAAGTCACACTTCAAAGGCAATTGCCAATGATTCAGTCCCACCTCACTCAGGTCCCATCTGTGGTAGACACCATCTTGTCCTCTCAGGGAATGGCTCCATGCCCAACCCTTACCCTGTTCTGGAGTAGGCTCTGAGGGAGGAAGGGAGCTCTGAGTTGGTAGAAACAAAAAGGAAACAAGAAGACACCCTGATCTTACCTAGCGAAGGCCAACCAAAAAAGAGAGGACTCACTATAGTGAATATAAGCAGTGCTTCCTGGACTCAAACAATGTGATAATTTTCCTCTTTCAAGCCCAACCTCACATCATACAGCTGGGGGACAGTGAACATTCCACAAAGAAGCAGCAGAGAAGCACACTACCCAGTCCTCTCAAAAAAAGAGACTTTCACAAGGCTCTCAGAGTCCTACTCTGTCCTAAGCACCCAAGGTTGAAGATTTGCTTGCCAAATGAAGGCAACAAGAAGGATTATTGCCAGGAATTAAGGGTGGCTTTGAGTGGCTACTAGGCAAGGGAGCATCTCAGCCAAGACAACTTTATAGCTCCTGCCCAAAAGTAACAGGGCAATGGTGGTCCATGTCACAACTAGTCCCCAGGTCATTTGCACTAGTACAGAGAAAGGCCAACTGTTCGCACATGAGCTTCCCCCTCCACTGAATCAAACAGACTCATCCTGCACATGGCCAAGCCTCCTGGACTCTGAAGTTATCCTTCAGATTTCCTCAGAGATCCCCTTCTTTTTTTTTAAATTTATTTTTATTTTAAGTAGGCTTCCCACCCAGCGTGGAGCCCAATGTAGGGCTTAAACTCATGACCCTGAGATCAAGACCTGAGCTGATATCAAGAGTCACACACTTAACCAACTGAGCCACCCAGGCACCTCAGAGATCCCCTTCTTTTTAAAACCAGAAGCCCACTCCAGTCCCTCTTCTTAGCATAGGCAATCAGGGGAAGGGTGGGGAGGAAAGCAGTAGTATATGAGGATGGCGGGCAGGGATGGGGCTCCTGGCCTGGGCCACAGAGAGCTACGCCAGACCACAGGGCAATACCAGCTGGAAGGACCACTTAGGGGACAAATGCAGTGACTAAAATCAGAATAGGAAGGAGAGTAAAAGGGAGAAGAGCTACAGGTTTTATGCTTATTGTAAGTGGCTGATGTGCTTGTAGCAGCCAGGATGGAAGCAGGAAACCAGAGACAGGGAGAAAAACACACAAGGAAACTCAGGTTCACAGGCAATGGGCCACAGGCACACATAGGAGAAGCACAGCCAAGAACCACAAGAGACAAAAAAAAGAAAAATCATGAGAGGCCAACAGAAAGTACAGAGAAAAAGCAGACTATGGAGTAAGCAAAAGAAGTCAGCCAAGAAAAGAACTGACGACAAAAAGGCAGAAAAAGAAAAGTAGGAAACCAGAAACAAATGAGAAACAGAATGGGGAAGCAACTGAGGGAAAAGTGGACAGAAGCAGAGAACAGAGCGTGAAAAGGTGAAAGGAAAAGCAATACTCACCAAAAAGACAGGAGGAGGTGCCGGGAGGAAGAGCTTTCCTCACCAGCATATTTTGTTTCAGAAAAGCAGCAAACTGTGCTGGAATGAATCAGAAAGAATTACAGAATCACAGCCAGCCAGAGAAAAGAGAAAAGGAGAGGGAGTAAGAAAAAGATATGAAAATGTTCTAGAAAATGGTCATCATGGGCCCCTTCCAGAATTACTGCATGGGTTCGAAACCTAACTCCCATGATGATTCCATGGAATCACCCATAACTGAAAATAATAAATGTACCTGCTTCATTTGCCGTTGCCACGATTCAACGAGCAATAGCAAGTCAAGTGCCAAGAAGACAGCATGGCACATAGTCAGGGCTCCATAAAAGTTAGCTATAATCATTCCCTCTTGCCTCTGAGCTCTGTCAAAGTCAGGGCGCTAGGGCTGCTGCTCTGCACCATATTCTGGGTCCTGTTTCGAACCCAGGTCACCAATCACCCTTCAAGAACTCCTTAGATTCTCAACTAATTATCCCCTCCATAAGCAGAGCCAACCACTGGTTCTCTCTTCATCAAAAGCCTATGGAAACACCACCCACCCACCCACCCAGAACTTGGCTCTGGCCACCACTTAAGAAGATCCAGGTCACAGACCATCCACGTGCACACTAGAAGCTTGGCCTTTTTTCCTTTTTTTGTTTTTTTTTTGCCTTCACAGATCCCCTCACACACTTGTGCTCCTTGTTAGCACCACTCTTAAGGGCACCTTCTTAAGATGCCTGGGTTTAAGTCCTTTGGCTCTACTAAAAAGAAACACAGGGGAAGTGAGCAGATCAGCCTGCTGTCATCTCTACATCTCTCTACTGGACAGCCAGCTCTGGTGCTGCCACTTTCCAGGCACGTGAGACCTCAGATGATACATGCTCCTGGATACATACACACACAATGACCAAGGGGCCTTACCTCAGGGCTGCCCAACAGGATCAAAATGGGGGCATGGGGAGAGCCACTGTTTCTTTTCCACCTACCCGCAAAACTCTCCCTTTTCTGTGGCTTTAGTAGCACTCATTGTTCTCCAAACTCTGATCTCAACCATACAAACATTTCCCAGTCTACTCTAAAACCTATCTGCAGAGAGACTGATAAACTTCACTGAAAGTCTCAATATGGGAGGCTGAACCTTCAAGGTGGAAACAAAGAAAGGGCATGATGCCAGTTTAGTTGCCCTGGAATCTGATGAGTAAAGCTAATCACCCTGTCCACATGATCTGAAGAGTGTCCTGACTGCAGGAGTGGCTGGGCAGGGCCTAAAACAGAAGAAGTAGCTTCCCCAACTGGGAGTCAGAAAAAATTTTTAGGCAAATACACATGGAGTCAGCTCATAAAGCCTAACTTCCCAGAACACCAATGCAAAGCTATAATTAGTGGAACTATACAACCCCACTAATGCACAGACCTTTTGTGATGTCTTACTCTTGAAAACAATCCTCAGTATTCACTTCAACCTAATTTTGTTTGAACAGAAATGTGGGAAACGGTGCCTCTCACATGCCCCAGAAGTTACAGATGTCAATACTTTCCAAATGCCATATGATGTCACTGCAGAAGATAACCTGAGAGGCTACTAGGCCAGGAGGAGCCAATACCTTGGGCTTGTTTGTGGGTCAGCACAGCTTCTGTCCGCTGCACATGTCTCTTCAGGAGCTGAGAGCTCCCGATTTGACTGGACTTCTGGGCAGAGGTCACTGTGGTCACTTTGGTCTTGGGACTGGAAGTGGGGCTGCTGGACACACTGGAAAGATCCTGAGTAGGGTGAGAAGAGTAAGAGCTGAGCCAATGCTGTTTGGATTTAACCATTAATTATCAAGTCCCCTGGAATTCCCTGGTCAGGAATTCTCCTCAAAGCAACTCTAAGGCCTACAGCACTGGCAAAGTAGACAAGCATCCCTAGGAACCAAATCCACAGTCTTCCTTCCCCAGCAAAAGCACTCCCTCCCTGCCTACATTACCTCTGAGCCTGAGGGTGAGGCAGGAAGCTTGGCAGCTGGTGAGGCAGGCCGACTGCCCCGCTCAGGAACCTCAAAGGCCAGGTCTCTGCGGGCTGCATCCCGAGGCTTCTTCTTCTTCTCAGCATCCTGATCCCGAGGCTCGGAGCCCATGTGCCCTTCGGTGCGAGTGAGCACTCCAGTCAGAAAGTCCACGATCTCATCCTAGTATGAAGAGGGGCCCAGGCCGCTGAGTCCTTCAGTCTAGGGAATAGGAACCTCCCCGACAGGGTTAACTCAATTCAATCAACCCTGCCTTTGGCGTCAGGTGTGCCTTCAGTCCTTCTCCAGGCACACAGAGCCAGGCACAAATCCAAGCCTCAGTCAAAGACCAGCAGGAGCCTATGCCCCAAGGCCTCTGTGGGGTGGTGTTCTGGGATGGTTGTGCTCCCTCACTCCTCCAATAAACTCTTTCTCCCCTGATGCTCTGTATGCATCTTAGACTGTCACTCTCATTTCCCCTTTCCTTTGCTTATGATTTAGTTCTACCAGAGGCCCCAGTGGATACTCCTTCAGAGCCAAAGAGGCTGCTGCCAACAAGATCAAGCCTAAAGGTTATAGAAAGGCAAGCCTAGCTGAGAAAAACACATAAAGCAACTGTGTACCTGAATACATCTGTCCACCATGCTCTGAGTCAGTCCCTCTGATTTCTTCTTTGTTTTGCTTATTCTAAGAGACAGAGACAGAGAGGAGAAAATGGCATCACATGGAAGCGAGAATGGGTTTCTCTTCTGTGTTGGTTCTTTTCTAGGCTCAGAAAGGAGGACTACATTAGCCCTCACGCAGTTATCACAACCTCTCTGAACCTGTTTCCATGTCTGCAAAACGGGGAATCATAACACCTCACTCATGGAATAGTGAGGATTACAAAAATAACACATATAAAAAAACAAATAACATATGGAAATTGCCTAGGACTGTATACTACAGAAGTCCTATACCTTTGGCTTCACAGATAAACTCTATCTGACTTCTAAGACCTTATCTAGAAGTCTCCCAATGGAGGCCCAAACCCTGAGATCACTGGTTGCTGTTGAAATGAGATTAGTAGAAGAGGAAAGGTGGTCACAGGTTAGTTCTAAAGGGATAAGAGAAAATGGCCACAGATGGCTGCATTCTCCTCTTTGAAAGCTAGTCTGAAAACCCCTGGTTTCTGACTGGGGGCCTCAGCAAAGAGAAAAACAGAGCCCCCAATGACAGGGTAGAGAACAACATTCTGAGTCTCCAAATTCTGAGACCCCAATTTACTGGCTGTTGGCCTCTAACCTAGGGTAGCACCCTCATCTTACAGATAAGGATCGCTGAGTCCCAAAAGTTAAGCAGTTTACCCAAGCTTCTTAGCAAAGCAGCCAAAACTAAATTAAGGTCTCCCAATCCTCAGGCTGATGCTCATGGCATCATGCAAATATGTCTCATAAGCAGCCTCCTGACACAACTCCATGAAGGTATCCCCACCTCTCATGTTCCCTCCCTGCCACTCAACACACACATGATACCTTTTTTTTTTTTTTTAATTTTTTTTTTCAACGTTTTTTATTTATTTTTGGGACAGAGAGAGACAGAGCATGAACGGGGGAGGGGCAGAGAGAGAGGGAGACACAGAATCGGAAACAGGCTCCAGGCTCCGAGCCATCAGCCCAGAGCCTGAGGCAGGGCTCGAACTCACGGACCGCGAGATCGTGACCTGGCTGAAGTCGGACGCTTAACCGACTGCGCCACCCAGGCGCCCCCACATAATACCTTTCTACAGATAAGAACGTCTGAATGACCAACAAAGACAATCAATTTACATGAAAACACTACCTTGAGAACCAAAGCATTTGCTTCTAGGCCCAAAAGAAGCTGCCAAATGACAAAGACCAGGACTTCTCCAAAACATCTCTGGGTAAGAAACTGACAAGACAGATGGGGGCAGATACTTGCTTTAAGCTACTAGCTAAAAAACACAAATGAAATTAATCTCGGGGCGCCTGGGTAGCTCAGTCAGTTAAGCATCTGACTTTGGCTCAGGTCATGATCTCGTGGTGAGTTCGAGCCCTATGCTGGCCTCTATGCTAACAGCTCAGAGCCTAGAGCCTATTTTGTATTCTGTGTCTCCCTCTCTCTCTGCCCATCCCCCAACTCATGTTGTCCCTCTCTCTCAAAATTATAAACATTAAAGAAAGTTTTTAAGAAATTAAATCTCTAAAATTGAGCATATAAAAAAAGGAAGCCCAATAAATGACACAATCTCTTTTTCAGTAATTTCATGAAAACACAATTAAAGTCCCTACAGGCAGCCAGTCTTGTAAAGGACCAGTGGCCATCTCAATGACCAAAGGTGCCCCTTCCAAACTCTGGCTGTTTTTACTCCAAAATACATAAAACGATGCTTAATACAAATAAAATCTAAGTTCACATACATCCTTAGTAAGGAAAGAAAATATAAAAAATGCCTACCCCAGTGAAAGCACAGTGACCAAGACTGCCTTCACAAGGTCTCAAAGTATCTCCTTCCCATAGGGTGACTACTAATCACAAAGGGAAATATAGTAACTTTACAGTGGAGAAACCTGGAAGATGCCACCTTAACCACACAATCAAGGTTAACACCATCTATGATAAGACACATCAACATCATGTATCCCCAGAGAAGATGTGCTGAGGGCTTATCACCTCTCGCATTCCTGCCAAAAATGCATATGCTCTACCTAATCACAAAATGTTAAAAACCTACATTGAGGGGCAGCCTACAAAATAACTGGCCACAAGTCTTTAAGATGTCAAGGTCATGAAAGACTAAGGAATAGTATCAAATTCATGGAGACTGAGGAAACAAGGCAACTAAAAACAACATGTGATCCTGGACTGGATACCGCACAGAAAAAGGACATCAGTGAAACAATGGACACTATCAGCACCTACAGATTATAGTGTCATACAATGTTAATTTTCTCATTTTGATAATTATACTTTGGATATGTGAGACATCAACACGTGGAAATCTGAGTTAAGGGTATGTAAGAATTTTTTGTACTATTTTTGCAACTCTTTATAAATCTGAATTAGTTCATGTAAAACAGTTCCCGTTTTCACGGAAGCAGATTTAGTCTATAGTTACATCATCACTTCACAGGCATCTCTCCAACACTGTAACATGGCTCTCTCACAGCTCTGGGAGAACCTACGCACCTGAGATTATCGTCAGCTCCCCCAACTACCACCAAGCTGTTCTCAGCTCGAATCTTCTCCCGGAAATCCTCCATGGCTTCAGGATGACACTGCAAGGAATTCTGCCCAATGACAAAGAGGACTGGAGTCTTCATATCCAAGAGGGGATCATCCACATCCTAAAACATGTATAAATTTTACTATCAGCCAATTAATATTCACTGTGCACTGACCTGGCAAGTCCACTGAGGGGAGTCAGCCTGGCAACTACAGTCACTAACCAGTTTGGGCGAGGTATGCACCCCCTTACCCTTACCAGCCAATGACCCAGCAATCAGCTACACCCCATGCTTACCCCTCTGGGACCATCCACAGTAAGTAAAGGAAACCCAAGGCAGACAACTGCAGTGACGTACTCCATCACTGACACCTGGAAATAATACAAAAGTTTGTCTCAAGGTCAACTTCACTGTGGCTACATCCAGAGCTACCACCCAGAGTCCGGAGGTAGTCCAGACCTACCAGCTAATCCCATCTCCTCCCCACCAGTCCTAATCCTCAAGGGTACCAGCCATAGTGGCAGCAGTAAGAGCACAGGGCACAAGATACACTGTACCACCTGGAGAAGTGAAGCCCTGAGAGGATCCCAGTAGAGGGCTGAACCACAGGATGGGAAGTTCAGTGCTTCCAATCCTACCAATTCTCTATATTAATGTCTTGTTCACTTTTTCCTCCACTAATAGCAAATGCAATCAGGAGAACACAAATATTGCTCTTCTTCCTTACATGAAGAAAATCTCTCCTTTTTGAATTTAATAGTTAGCTCCAGGCACTTGCAGTCGCTGACTAAATTCTGCCATTCCCAGGACCAGGGAGTTTAGGGAGATAGCCCTCTTCTTCTGGTGGCCCTGGATGTCATACTTAACCAGACGACATGAAGCAGCACAGACTTCGCTTATTTGATCCACTTGAAAACTGGGGCTTTGGACAGGTCAGGGACACTTACACAAGCTAATGTACGTAAAATAATAAAGAAAAGGTTCCCTGATGTCTTAGAAAGGCATAAAATATGAACACAACATCAAATTCCAAAGCTATTAAAATTTATGCCTGTTACAATTATCATTTTTTTTGGTGGGGTTTTTTTGTTTTTTTTTTAGGTGAGAGAATAGTATTTACATTTGGGGGTGGGGGAAGAATATTTTTTTCAGAAATACATGCTGAAATATATATAAATGAAATGATATTTGGGATTTTCTTCAAAATAATCGGAGGAGAGAGAAAGTGGGCAGGAGTAAGATGAAAAGAGCCTGATCATAAGTTAATCACTGGTAACACTGGGTGAGGGGCTCACAGGGTTTATTATAGGACTATTCTCCTTTTAAGTTTCTGCTTAAAATTTTCACAGTAAAGTTAAAAAATCGTCTTCTACACTTTAAAATGCATTTATGTAGGCAGATCATCTAGCACAGTGCCTGGAACATAAAAAAGAACTCAGTGGTAGCAATCAGCAGTACTAGTATCTATCATAGGACAACCTCCAAATGAGATGGGAATTACTTACGTGACAGGCCACCAATGCTCCTGTATTCCAGCCAATCAAGATAATGGGTTTGTGGGGGAAATGGCTGTGAATCTTTGCGGGAAGAGAAAGCAGACAGTAAGACAGGAGGCTATAGCTGGGTGCAGAACAACCCCAGAACGCTGGGTGTGCCCCAGTGAACTGAGGGCATTCTCACCTCCAGCACTTTGCTTCTCACTGCCCCAATCATATGCTCAAGACACTGCAGAACTCCTACTCCACTACCATTGTTCAGCAGATGGGTGGCTACGGGGATGACCTAAAGGAAAGAAAGTGGTAGCCATACCAGCAGAAGTTAGTTTCAAATCTTCTCTCAATTCTGCCTAACCTACCCTAAATCTCTTCAACCTTGGATAAGCACCATTCAAATTAAAAACCAAAAGAGAGTGGAGGGGATGCTCAACATTTAAGTCCATCCATTTTGATCCCCTCCTGCATTCTGTCTGCTTAGTCCTCCAAGCCTCTATGTCCACCCAGGAGACAGTTCCGCTTGTTCCCACACATACCTTGCCTAAGCAGGATAGCTGAGATTGCCAGAAGCGGTGGCGGCGTGAGGTGGGGAACACGGAGCTAGAAGGCCCAGAGGACGCAATGAGAATGAGAGGAGAGCCAGGGAGTTTGCTCTAAGAAGAAAGAACCCCAACAGAGAACCAGTGAGGAAGAGGTGCTGCTCCACAAAATCCCAAGTATCCCAATACCTTTCTTATCCCAACCAATGCTAATTTCCTTATGAAACTATGCTAAGCAGTATACACAACCAGTTATTAATGGGAAAAGTTAAACAAGTTATTTATTACCCTCTTGCTAAGATTCTGAGACTGGATTCTAAAAACTTCATGGGCCAAAGTTAAGTTTTGAGCTGCTCTAACTTACTGGTTTGTTATGAGAAAGCACCCCCACAGCAGGATCCCAGGGCCTCTTCAACAGGAGGGACAAGGCCTCAGCTCCTGCAGCCCCAGTCTTCGTGTTAGATGACACAAGCATCCGGTCAATCAAAGTAGGGATCTAAAAGCAAAAGCAAAGATGCTTCCAGTGTGAAGCAAGAGACCTGTCTACCACAGTAATAGGGTGGGAGGACAGAACCCCATTATGAGCCACAGACAGACTTCAACTAAGCCTCTCAAACTTTCCTCAGGGGCAAAAGTACAAATAAGTGGATAGTTGAAAAGTATGTCTCCCATCACTGAAGGTAAACGGATACACTCCTCTGGAAAGGACCCCAGTGATATGCATCAAGAGACTTAAATTCATTCCTATCCCTTTCCCAAAGGATTCTACTTCTGAGAACCTTTCCCAACAAAATATATCAAAACCACAAACACACACATATAGGGTTCACGGGGGGGGGGGGGGGGGGGGGGGGGGGGGGGGGGGGATGCAAAAGATAAATTCTCTCTCAATAATAATCAAAAAGATGAAACAACCTAAATATATCTATAAGAGTGGTTAAGCAAATTATCCATATAACTAGATATTAAGGGTTAATTTAAGGTATTTAAAAGAATTTGTAGTAACACAGGAACACAACTTTACTAAAATATTAAAAATAAAATAGAGAAAAAGTGCTGTTAGAAAATATGACAAAATATTAATAGTGATCTTTATGGAGTTATGGACAGCTCTTCCCTTTTTAGATTGCTGTATTTTCTAAATTTCTTCAATGAACATATTGATTTTATAAATTTTTTTTTTTAAATCTGCATTTTCATCTAGAATACTGCCTTCAAACTTTGGCATATTAAGGAAATCTATTATTGTGTTCAAAATAATATAACTTAAGTATTGTGTATATTGTGATTTATACTATATCCTATTTTTCACTATTCACCAGAAATGTGACCTCACAGATGTGTAAAATATAAGTTTCAGACATTCTAATGCTTACACTGAGAAGAAATATCTCTGGGAATTTCACATTACCCACAAAAGGTCAAAGTGACCTAGGGAAAAGGAAAAATTTTTTAATGTTAAAGGTAGTCTTTAGAAAAACAAAAAGGTTTTGAGAAACTGGACAATGAAAAGTACAATGGTGATGTGGGTTATAAAAGGTCAATCCACAGCTAACACCATACCCAATAGTGAAAAGCTAAGAGATTTCTTCTAAGATCAGGAACAATATAAGAATGCCCACTCTTACTACTTTTATTCAACGCAGTATTACTATTAGTCCTAGCTAGAGCAATTAGACAAGAAAAATAAAAGGCATCCAAATTAGAAACGAAGAAGTAAAACTGTCACTATTTGTAGATGACATATTATATACAGAAAACCCTAACAACTCCACCAAAAAGCTGTTAGAACTAATAAACAAATTCATGGCACAAAAACAGACACTCAGATCAATGGAACAGAACAGAGAACCCAGAAATGGACACACAAACGTATGGTCAACTAATCTTTGACAAAGCAGGAAAGAATATCCAATGGAATAAAGCAGCAAGTGCTTCTGGGAAAACTGGACAGCGACATGCAGAATGAACCTGGACCACTTTCTCAACCATACACAAAAATAAACTCAAAATGGGTGAAAGACCTAAATGTAAGGCAGGAAGCCATCAGAATCCTCAAGGAGAAAGCAAGCAAAAACCTCTTTGACCTTCTTACTTCTTACTTCAACACATCTCCAGAGGCAAAGGAAACAAAAGCAAAAATGAACTATTGGGACCTCATCAAAATAAAAAGCTTCTGCACAGTGAAGGAAACAATCAGCAAAACTAAAAGGCAATTGACAGAATGGGAGAAGATATTTGCAAACAACATCTCAGATAAAGGGCTGGTATCCAAAATCTATAAAGAACTTATCAAATTCAACACCCAAAAAACAATCCAGTGAAGAAACGGGCAAAAGACACGAATAGACTTCTCCAAAGAAGACATCTAGATGGCCAACCGACACATGAAAAAATATTCAACATCACTCATCATCAGGGAAATACAAATCAAAACCACAATGAGATACCACCTCACACCTGTCAGAATGGCTAACATTAACAACTCAGGTAACAACAGATGTTGGCAAGGATGTGGAGTGAGAGGATCTCTTTTGCACTGCTGGTGGGAATGCAAACTGGTGCAGCCACCCTGGGAAACAGTCTGGAGGCTTCTGAAAGAATTAAAAATAGAACTACCCTATGACCCAGCAATTGCACTACTAGGTATTTATCCAAGGGATACAGATATGCTGTTTCAAAGGGACGTAGACACCCCAATGTTTATAGCAGCACTATCAACAAAGCCAAAGTATGGGAAGAGCCCAAATGTCCATCAATAGACAAATGGATAAAGAAGATGTGTGTGTGTGTGTGTGTGTGTGTGTGTGTGTGTGTGTACACACACACACATATACATATATATAGTGGAGTCTTACTCAGCAATCAAAAAGAATAAAATCTTGCCATTTGCAAGTCAGTTAAGTGTCATCCACTATGTGGATGGAACTAAAGGGTATCATGCTAAGGGAAATCAGAGAAAGACAAATGTCATATGACTTCATTCATATGAGGACTTTAAGACACAGAACAGATGAACACAAGGGAAGGGAAGCAAAAATAATATAAAAACAGGGAGGGGGACGAAACATAAGAGACTCTTAAATATGGAGAACAAACAGAGGGTTACTGGAGGGATTGTGGGAGGGAGGATGGGCTAAATGGGTAAGGGGCATTAAGGAATCTACCTCTGAAATCATTGTTGCACTATATGCTAACTTGGATGTAAATTTAAAAAATTTAATTTAATTAAAAGAAAAGAACTAATAAACAAATTCAGTAAAGTTTCAGGATACAAAATCGATATACAAACATCTGTCACATTTCTATACACTAATAACTAACTAGCAGAAGAGAAATTTAAAAGACAATCCTGCTTACAACTGTATCAAAAAGAATAAAATACCTAGGAAGGAATAAATTTAACCAGGGAAGTGAAAGACATGTGCACTGAAAAATGTAAGACGTTAATGAAAGAAACTGAAAAAGACACAAACAGATATTTTTGCTCACAGATTGGAAGAATGTCGTTAAAATATCCAAAATATCCAAAATACCCAAAGCAATCTGCAGATTCAATGCAATACCTATTAAATTCCAACAGGACTTTTCACAGAAATAACACAACCCTAAAATTTGTATGGAACCACAAAAAAAAAAAAACCCACCAAATATCCAAAGCAATCATGAGAAAGAACAAAAGCTAGACACATCATGCTCCCTGATTTCAAACTATATTATCAGGCAATGGCAATCAAAACAGTATGATTGAGGCATAAAAACAGACACATGGATCAATGAAACAGAATAGACAACCCAGAAATAAACCTATGCTTATATAATCAATTACTCTATGACAAAGGCAAGAATACAATGGGGCAAATACAGTCTCTTCAACAAATTATGTTGAGAAAACCAGACAGCTACATGCAAAAGAATGAAACTGGACCACTTTCTTATACCATACACAAAAATAAATTTAAAATGGATTAAAGATCTAAATGTGAGATCTGAAACCACAAAACTCCTAGAAGAAATCACAGGGGTGCCTGAGTGGCTCAGTTGGTTAAGTGTCTGACTTCAGCTCAGATCATGACCTCACAGTTCGTGGGTTCAAGCTCAGCATCGGGCTCTGTGCTGACAGCTCAGAGCCTGGAGCCTGCTTCAGATTCTGTGTCTCCCTCTCTCTTTGCCCCTCCCCTATTCTCTCTCTCTCTCTCAAAAACAAACAAACATTACAGGAAGGAAGGAAGGAAGGAAGGAAGGAAGGAAGGAAGGAAGGGAGGGAGAAACTATAGGCAGTAATCTCTTGGACACTGACCTTAACAACATAATTATGGATATGTTCCCTCAGGCAAGAAAAACAAAAGCAAAAATAAACTATTGGGATTACACCAAAATAAAAAGGTTTTGCACAGCAAAAGAAACCATCAACAAAATGAAAAGGCAACCTCCTAAATGGGAGAAGATATTTGCAAATGATAGATCTGATAAGGAGTTAGTATCTAAAATACATAAAGAACTTATGCAACTCAACACCAAAAAATAAATAACCCAATTAAAAAATGGGCAGAGGACCTGAATACTTTACCAAAGAAGGCATGCACGTGGCCAATAAACACATGAAAAGATGCTCAACATCATTAACCATGAGGGAAATGCAAATTAAAACCACAAGCACTCACCACCTTATACCAGGTAGAATGGCTAATATCAAAATGACAAAAAATAACAAGTGTTGGCAAGGATGTGGTGATAAGGGAACCCTTGTGTGCACTATTGGTGGGAATGTAAATTGGTGCAACCACTGGGGAAAACAATATGGAGGTTCCTCAAAAAATTAAAAATAGAATTACCATATGAACCAGAAATTCACTGCTGGGTATTTATCCAAAGAAAATGAAAACACTGGAGTGCCTGGTTAGCTCAGTCAGTTAAGAGTCCAACTCTTGATTTCAGCTCAGGTCATGATCTCATAGTCGTGGGATCAAGCCCCATGTTGGGCTCGGCACTGAGCATGGAGCCTACTTGGGATTCTCTCTCTCTCCCCCACTCTCCTGCTTCTCCCCTGCTCGCACACTCTCTCTCTCAAAACAAATAAACATTAAAAAAAGAAAAAAAAAGAAAAAGAAAACACTAATTTGAAAAGATATAATAAGCACCTCTATGTTCACTACAGCATTATTTGTAATAACTAAGGTATGCAAGCAACCAAGTACCCACCAACAGATGAATGGATAAAGATGATGTGGTATATATATAATGGAATATACTCAGCCATGAAAAAGAATGAGATTCTGCCATCTGTGACAACATGGATGGACCTGAAGGATATTATGCTAAGTGAAGTAAGTCAGAGAAAGACGAACACCAAGTGATTCCACTTATATGTGGAATCTAAAAAACAAATGAACAAGCTACAAAACAGACTCATAAATACAGAGAACTGGTGGTTGCCAGAGGAAAGACAGTTGGGGGACAGGCGAAATAGGTGAAGGGGATTAAGAGATATAACTTCCAATTATAAAATAAATTATGTCACAGAGACGAAAAGTACAGCATAGGAAATTTAGTCAATAACACTATAATAACATTCTATGGTGACAGATGGTGACTACACTTACTGTGGGGAACACTTGAGTAATGTACAGAATTGTCAAGAAACTATGCTGCACACCTGAAACTATATCCCAATTATGCTTCAATAATAAAAATAAAAAATAAATTTTAAAAAATTTTAGACAGAACCTGATAGTCTAAGAAGAATCTGAGAATAGAGGAACCACTGCTGAGAGCGCAGCCTAGAATGGACAATGCTCTGGAAAACTCCCCACTCTGCAATCCTGTACTCCAAACAGCTAAGTCGGCTTCTTGCCTCCTTCTCAACACGCCTCCCTGTTAAGTCCTTTGTCTCCTCTGTGGTAATTCTTTTCTCATCTGACCTCAGAGGTGACTCAAACCACCAGCTGCAGACAGGACTAGAGAGGCTAAAGTACATTTTGGTTTTCAAGCCCTACACTCCATCCTGGAGACAGCAGAACTGAAGACATTTACACCAGACAAAACGTGAAATGATAACACGTCTCCTATTTAGCTTCAGTCATGTCCTCCAGGCTGACCAGGCAGTGACCTTGCCCAACCCCACTTCCTGAACCCACAGCAGAGACTGCTACCCCAGGATAGGACAGATGCCAATCACAGCCTTACCTTCCCTTTCAGTGTCTGCAAAGCATCCAGGTAGGCAGCCAGCATGGGCAGACTCAAGGTCTCCACCAGGGTGGTATGCAGCCACTGGATCAGCTTGGTGTCCCAGCTCACGCTTGCGAGAGCCTGCCGCACTCTCCTCGCACACTTGTCCACAGCAACACGGCGTAGCACTGGCTCATTGCAAGCCTGGATGATGTAAGTGAAGTGATAACACATGAAGGGCCACCTTATTAACAACTGGAGTAGGTAGGGGGATCGTCAAGGTAGTCAGCCAGTAAGGCTGAACAAGGCAGAGCCCTTCTAGAGTCTTACCCCTTCATTGGCCAAGCGGGCAAGCCGGTCAGACTGCAGGGCTTTGAGGATCTTGTTAAAGAGCTTGTTCTGGGCCATTGTCCAACCAGTCCTATAAGAGAAACTCTGAGGAATTAAAGTCAAACTCCGGAGACACTCCTCATGCAAGTACACTGTACAAAGATTACGCCACTTTTTTTTTTTTTTTGGTCTCCACTGTGAAACAATAGAACTCAAAGCAGCTTTAATCTAAGACCACTGAGCTAAAGCACAAGACCTAGATTCTGGTCCCAATCCTGCCCATAAGTCACCTTAGTTTACATTTATATTAATATATATACTATAAGTCAAAACCAGTTATGAGTGAAATTTTTTCAGGGCTAGCAAAGCTAATTATCTAGAGGCTAAAATAATCCACTAATAAAAGCATGGCACCATTGCACAAATATATTTGAATTTCAAGAGTTTCAAGAATTTAATATTTCACAAAAAAAGACAGCATGAACAAGCATTTTAGTGTACTAAAACCTCAGACTAAGATAAGAGGCCTATTTTAATTAGCTTTAGGGGGGGTCTAGGTGGCTTAGTCGGTAGAGCGTGTGACTTTCAATCTCGGGGTTGTGAGTTTGAGCCCCACGGCGGGTGTAGAGATTACTTTAAAAAACATAAATAAATAAATAAATAAATAATAAATTAGCTTTCTTTTTTTTTTTTTTTTAAATTTTTTTTTTTTCAACGTTTTTTATTTATTTTTGGGACAGAGAGAGACAGAGCATGAACGGGGGAGGGGCAGAGAGAGAGGGAGACACAGAATCTGAAACAGGCTCCAGGCTCCGAGCCATCAGCCCAGAGCCTGACGCGGGGCTCGAACTCACGGACCGCGAGATCGTGACCTGGCTGAAGTCGGACGCTTAACCGACTGCGCCACCCAGGCGCCCCTAGCTTTCTTTTTTAAAGTAGTCTTCACACCCAGTGTGGACCCCAACACAAGGCTTGAATTCACAATCCTGAGATCAACACCTGAGCTGAGATCAAGAATTGGATGCTTAGCTAACTGAGCCACCCAGGCACCCCAAAAATAATGCTTTAGGAATATAACAGATGACGCTTTTCTCCCACTCCCTAATATTCCACCCCATACTACCTCTCTCCCTTTTCTGTGTATATTTTTAATATTTTTCTGTATACTACACAATTAGCAAATTAACTTTTGAATGGTCTGTTCCATGTGAGTTAGTACTGAACCATACTCACATGCCACTGGTATACACACTTCTACTTTGATTAGGGAAGGCTTTGTGTATTGTCCTCCAACTTAGCTGTAAACTCCCTGCAATTAGAAACTAGTCCTCCTGCTCTTGTTCCCACCTCATCACACCTCATTACAAGGGGCTTTTAAAGCCTCCTTCAGCCCATTCCTGGCAATCTTAATGACTCTGATACTCCCAACTCTGGTCAGTAATCTTCGTAAAGAGATTAAGAGAAAGTAATAGATGCCCAATCAATATTTATTAACTCCCACTGCCTTAAAAAAAACCACACACACACACAAAAACTGGTGATGAAGTTACCTTTAAAAAAACAATTTAAGTGGATGCCAGACCCAAATGAGAACCTGGAATGAGATCATAGCAGCATTTCAATCAGTAGGGTTAAAGTAAGTAGCGCTGAGATGACCACTAGCCAATAGGAAGAAGAAAATCTGGACACCTACGTATCACTATACCAAAATAAATTCTAGGTAGAAAAGTTAAATATTAAAAAATATAAAGTTACAAAAGGAATAGGAAAAAAGTGGCAAATATATATTTACCCAGAATGAGCGAGACATTTCTAAGTATGACCTAAGACCTAAACAGAAGCCATAAAAGAAAGATAAATATTAAAGATATAAAGATTAATAAAAATTTCAAACTTCTGTAAAGGAAAACACTAAACTATCATAAACAAAGTCAAAACGCAATGGAAAAAGTACTTGCCATTTCATTAAAATAGAAAAAGCCTCCAGAAAATTAGTGAGGAAGTGACAAAACACTCAAAACGAAAACAATGGGCAAAGAAAATGAAAAAGGCAGTTCACACAAAAAAAGTAAACTCCCTTCAAAATCAAACATGCAAATTAAAGTCATAAAACATTATTTTTCACCTATCAAATGGGTGAAGTTACAAAGTTATCAGGTTATTAAACATTAAAGTTATTAAAAGTTATTGAAGATTAAATAAATATGAAGTTATTATTTAGTGACTTAAAAGTTATTAAGAAGTTTACTAATACTCTGTGTTCTGAAAATGTAAGAAAATAGGTCTCTCCATAGTTTGTTGATGGAAATATAAATTAGTACAACCTTTTGGAAAGTCAGTTTGGAAAATCAATTACGGGGGAAAAAGAAAATCAATCAAAAAACCTAAGTCAGATCATGTCACTCTGCTCAAAGGCCTTTAGTGGCCCCATTTCAATCAGTTGAAAACAACCACCTCCTTACAGTCTAGACCCAACAGTCTCTCCAACCTCATCACCCCTGACTGCCCCTGACCTACTGGGCTTCACCACATGCCCCAACCCACTCTCCACACACCCTATAAGCTTCTACATCACAGACTGGGCCCTTGTCATCCATCCCTTCTACCTGAAACAATGGCTCCTTCTCCTTCAGGTTGTTGCTCAAACATCACCTTCTAATGAGCCTTCCCCTGACTCAACCTTATTTAAAACTACCAACACCCAGATTTCCTATTCCCCTTTCCAGCCAGCTCCCCACCTCATGCTCCATTTTACTTCTTTGTTTAGTCTGTCTCCCTCTGCTTGAATGTAAATGCCAAGATGGCAGGGATTTTTATCGGTTTTAAGTGTTACATCCCCAGCATGTAAAAGTGTCTGACACATAAGAGCCACTTAAACATTTGCTGAATAAATGGACGAACTGTATGCACATTCATCACATACCAAGCCTTGTAAACAGCTGAGTACAGATTCCAACCCTCACACTCCCTACCGCACTAAGCACATGGGTACTGAGCAGGAGAGGAATGCCAAAACAGGACTCAGGTTCAACTGTCAACTGAGCCCTTCCTGATACCAGGATGGGCAAACTGAAGGAGGCTGCTTGAAACTTCAACAATCTCAATTTTTCTTACTCTATAACAGACTAGTATCCCTTCCATCATACACCACCACCAAGATACCCTATTTTATACAGGTCATCTAAGAATACTAGTAACATGGCCCAGTAAATATGCAGATGCAGGGCAAATTGCCCTTTGTTATTCACTTTTTACAACTATCCTATACTGTCCTTAGAGTAAATACCCTCTAGAAAGGGAGAAAATAATGGTCCTCAGTAAAATAAAAAATAAAATCTCCACCTTGGTGGAGGTTTTACAACTCACTAGTTTCACACAGTCCAGGAGAACACTAACTAGGAGCCAGGACTCTAATCAGCTCTGTAATAAAGAGCTTGCTGTGTGTCTTCAGTATCCTTGTCTGTAAAATAGGTGTGGAAAGCACGACCTCTGAGGACCTCCTTCCAGCAACCAAAAACTCAGGTAGCTATGATAACTGACGAAGCAGAAGTTTTAAGAGAGTAGCTGAAGTCCATGATCAAGAATTCAGAAGCACCCTCTATCTTAAGTAGCTATCCTTGCTACAGCTAAATCCCTTAACCTCTGAAGCTTCCCACCCTTCTGTAACCTGGGGTACTAAAAGCAGTCTCAGGTTTTGTGGAATTGTCCTTTTTCTTATTTTCCCCTCGTTCTCTTGGCTTAATTCCTGCTACTTCATCAGAATCCAGTCCGTTTTTGTGGTGGTTTGATTATTTCAGAGACTTTTGACTTGGGAGGTGGGGAGAAGCTTCAACTCAATGTCGGGACTCAGGATACCTTGGGATCAGGAAGACCTGTGATTGTTTCATAATCTCATTTTCCTGCACATTATTTAAATGCACAACACATTCCTATGAGTAGTATCTTTCTCATGGGTAGTGATTCTCAGGTGGACTTAGAAATACATGGATGTATTTCCACCATGCTGTCAGCACAGAGCACCCGGGGCTTGATTTCATGAACCATGAGATCATGACCTGAGCTGAAATCAAGAGTCAGATGCTCAACCAACTGAGACGCGCAGGCGCCCAACACACCTCTTTGTTTTTAATGGCTGGTTCTACCTTATTGGTGGGCATTTAGGTTGTGCCTTTTATTGTTATTATACACAGTTGCAGTGACCACCCTTTCTTTCCCCACCAATACACACATACACACATCTGTCTACATCTTTATATGGGCATGCAAGTATCTCTGTAGAATGCAAGTATTTCTTGAAGTGGAAACAAAAGATCAAAAGCTAGCTGTGTTAAACATTTCAAATTTCCAGTTCTGGAAACTTCAAATTTGAAGTTCTGTGAAAATAATATGTTTAAAGAAACTGCAACACTTCAAAAGTAGTATTACACTGTAGCCTCACCCCCGGTAATAATGCTCACTTTTAATCAAACAGGTTAAGCAATGAATACAATTTCTTCATGTTCAATAATCTCTTGTGTTTTCCCAAAGTCTATCAATCATGTTGCATACTTTAATTCCAAGGACAGAGAATAAGACATAATTTATTTACAAGGCACCAACAGCTTTGCAAAATTATCCTGCTCTTTATTATATAACAGGATGTTTTCTCTATTTGTTTTTTTTACTCTATATTTATTCTAAAACCCAAAATGATGAGAGCAAGGAAAATGATGTGAACAAAATGGGGGCTAGAAAGCTACTTAGAAATTACTACCATACACCAACGACAGCTGAAATTAAATTGAAAAACCACAAGGTTGAGAGTCTAAATCCCAGAAAAAGTTCTTAGGATTGTTGCTGGATATATAACAAAGTGATTCCAAGAACTGAAACGTGTTCTCTATATTTTGTTAGCTTCGTGGGAGGCTGGAAAATTAAGTGGGCAGGAAAAAAAAAATGATCTAACCCAAGATTAAGATAAAGAGCATGCAAAAGATATAATTAAGGAAAATTTTAAAAACAGGAGACAGAATTTTAAATACAAGTCTAAACAGTCAAATAGCTGATGGGAACTGCGGTGAGTCAATGTGCTCCCCCCACCTAAACCAATTCAATTTTCATGAGTGCAAAAGTGCCTTTTCTTCATTTCTTAGATGAGATCAGATAATCTCATGTTCCCCAAGCTTTGATAGAACCTGAATGATGTCTGACCTCTGGCTCATCTTATCCAAAGCAGCCAAAGTCACATTGGTCCCAGAAAAGCCAGATACTTTCAAAGGCAATCTATTCTCTGTTTTAAAGGAGACTAACTCAATATTAAAATGTCTAAAGGATTTTCTTTTTAACCAAAAGTCAAACGAGGAGAGACAAAGAACATCAGAGAGACTGAATAGGCCACACTTATTTTTTTCAGATTATAAAAATTCTTTGTTTAGACACTAGGAGAAAGGCAAAAAGGAAGAGGGAGGGAGTGGGAGAGGGAAAAACAACTCAAGGACCTTAGACTCAAAATATCAAACATCCAATTAAGGTTAATACACAGATAGATACACACAATATTGAGAAATATAATTAGAGCAAATTTTAAACGGGGAACAATTTTCCTTTGGGTGAATTCAGAAGTTCTGAATTCTAAGATAAGACAACCTGCTTGAGGACACTAGATTCTTTTACTGAAATGTTGGAAATGTCCTAAAATTCATTTGAGCAATGCTGAGAAATATCATGTGTCAGAAGTATTTTGTTAAATGTCTTCCAAAAGCTGTGCATCTAATTAAACTTGGCATTTGACAAAACATCTGGGAGAAAAAAAAAAAAAAGCCAGTCCAACTTCCTCAGGACAACATTGCTATACCAGCAAATGTAAACCATTTTCAAAGGTTCTCCACATCACATGACTTTGACATGCAGATATAAGAACACGATCTAACCAGAGGTTAGCAAACTTTGTTATAACGGACTTTGTTATTTCAGAGTTTGTGGGCCATTTGGTCTGGGTCACCACTTTGCAACTCTGTGGGTATAGTGCAAAAGCAGCTATGAACAATAACTAAATACCGTGCATGACTGTGTTCCAATGGAACTATATTTATGGACACAGAAATCTGAATTTCACGTGTCTTTTGACTTTTTTTCAACCACTTAAAAATGGAAAAAACATTCTTAGCTCATGGGCCATAGAAAAACAGGCAATAGGTCAAATTTGGTACAAGGGCCACAGTATGCCAACCCTTGATCTAGACAATTAAATCAGGCAGAGAGGGATATTTAAACTGTTTCACAAAATATCAGGCATTACTAGAGAAAGAGTTAGTTGGGGGTGGGAGGTGGCCCTAATTATCTATACAGAGAAAGCTATCTAAAGGTAGTTTCTACCAAAATAATTCAAAAGGGGGAAAAGGGGCACTAACAATAAAAATTAATTTTCTGACTCTACTGATAGATCAATAAGCTCTGAGGAAAAACAGATTTCTAGAGTGCTGTCCTATAGCCCATGAGTTCTTGATGTGGGAAATGGTAATTTTACATGATTTTATACAGGAAGAAAAGAAGCAGCAATTTAACAATCAAGTCAAGGGAAAGAATGGAAACAAGATGATTATAATCAGAGCAGAGGGAACTAACTGCAAGCTCTACACAGGCTACACATCCAGAATTCAGGGGTGAGGGTGGGGAGGTACAAGGTCATAAAATGGTGACCTCTGAAATTGAAGCCAGTAAGTATCATCAAATAATGAAATTAGCTATGTGCAAAAGTGACCTACCTGAAGAGATGGTTTGTAAGCCTGTTGCTAATGAGAAGACGCCTCCAAAATCTCATCAGACACTAAAAAACAAATAATCTGAGATAAACTGAGCGCTAATTAATCATTTCAATCTGTGGCAATGTCATAACAGAAGGATGGAGATCCACATGGAGAAAGACAAGCCAAAGATAAGACTCGGTCAATGTTTCTCTGCAGGACTGGGCAGGTGAAGATGTACCCTGGCCTACTTTGTGGGCCCATCTTGCTTTGAGGAAAGATGGGTGCTAGCTGCCTTGTTGAAGGAGGGTGCTTCCAGAGCAAAATGTCCACTCACCACCCATTTCTGGAACAGAACAGCTTCCCAGACTCCAACTGAGAATCGATGCTCTGGCCAGGCCACCCCCGTATCTCATCTGCCTTGCAAGTTATTTCTCTTCTTATAAATTAAGAAACTGATATTCACATGCATTAAGTCTCTAATGACTTTGGTTAAGTTTGAAGAGTCCCCCAAAACTTCTTGATCACAACCATGGTGAATAGATAAAAAAAACTTCATGCATTTTTCCCATGCAGTTTCAGAAATTGCAAACTGAGGACAAGGCAGCCAGTAACACCACAAAAGGATGGTGTGAGGCCACCCTGTTCAGCCACCACTAACTGGTGTCTCTTTGACAGATGTGCCCTTAAAGAAAGGGTACACAGCCAAAAACACTGAACTCTGGAGTCAGATGGCTTGCTTTGAATAAATCTCTGCTCCACCACTTCCTAAACTAAGGTTTCTTAAACTCCCTGAGCTCAGTTTCTTCATCTTATAAAAGAGAGATGGAGAAGGGATATATCTCAGAGCATTATTGCGAGGATTAAAAGAAGTAATGCATATGAAGCGCTTGGCACAATGCCTGGCACCTAGGAAGCACTCAGCAAATGGTAGTTCTTTTTTGTTACTACCATTGTCACTATTTTTTTAATTACTATTAACTGTAACAATGGTGATAAGCCGTTTTGCTGAATTCACTGACTCTGGTTAATATTCCAGTCATTGATCTTCAATTACAGCAGAAGTGTCCCTGTTTAGGTAAAGCTCTGGAGAGCATTTCTCCTTCTTAAGGCACAACATTAATTCCAATTCAAGACCCCAGACAACTTTTTCACAACCTCTTCACCCAGGTGCAGAACGGCTCCTCTTACAATAGCTACTACTTTGCTTACACAAGTATACCTGTTCAATCTCATTCCCTGTTTCTGACCAGATTCGTAAATCATGCCAATTGCCTCAAACCTTTGTACCCTTCTTCCTATCTACCTCCCTCTTCCTCTTTACTATAAAACAAGAGATCTCCATCATTATGGCAAGTTTACTACCTATCAACTATTGATGTAAAGATTTTAACATTCCCTTACACATAGTAGATAAATAGAGATAGAGCCATCAGGGAAATGCAAATTAAAAACACAATGAGATGTCACTTCACATCCACTAGAATAATAATAAAAACAAAAAAGGCAGACAGTACTAGTACTGGCCAACATGTGAAAAAACTGGAACTCTCACACACTGCTGGTGGGAATGTAATATGGTGTAGCCCCTTTAGAAAATGGTCTGAGGAGGGGTGCCTGGGTGGCTCAGTCGGTCGAGCGTCCGACTTCAGCTCAGGTCATGATCTTGCAGTCTGTGAGTTTGAGCCCCGTGTCAGGCTCTGTGCTGACAGCTCAGAGCCTGGAGCCTGCTTCGGATTCTGTGTCTCCCTCTCTCTGTCCTTCCCCCGCTCGCATTCTGTGTGTGTGTGTGTGTGTGTGTGTGTGTGTGTGTGTGTCTCAAAAATAAACATTTTTAAAAATTTTTTAAAAAGAGGAGCCAAGATGGCAGAACAGCACGGAAGTTTTTTTTGTGTCTCGTGTCCATGAAATAGCCAGATCAACACTAAACCATCCTGCACACCTAGAAAACTGATTTGAGGATTAAAAACAATTTTTTAAAAGAAAATGATCTGAAATTCCTCAAAAGTTAAAAAGAGTTACCATATATGACCCAGCAATTCCACTCCTAGGTGTATATGCAAGAGAACTGAAAACATATGTCCACAAAAAAATAAGTACATGAATGTTCATAGCAACATTATTCAAAATAGTCAAAAAATGTTAGCAACCCAAATATCCATCAGTGACGAATGGATAAACAAAATGTGGTATATCCACACAATGGAATTTCAGCAATAAAAGGGAATGAAGTATTAACTGGTGCTACAACATGAATGAATCTTGAAAATATTATGCTAAGTGACAGACACAAAAGGCCACATACTGTATGGTTCCATTTATATGAAACATCCAGAGTAGGCAAATTTAGAGAGACAGAAAGTAGACTGGAGGTTGTCAGGGCTTGAAGGGGTTGGGAAGAAATGGAAGTGACTGTTAATGGGTATAGTTTCTTTTGTGGATGACAAAAATGTTCACCAAATTGTGGTGGTGCATAAAGTAAAAACCACTGTTTGTACACATTAAATAGGTAATTTGTATGGTACATAAATTTTATCTTCATAACGCTATCATGCAGTAAGTAAAAAATAAACAAATGCTATTTGTTTAGCATTTGTTCAGGAGGGGCGCCTGAGTGGCTCAGTCAGTTAAGCATCCAACTTCAGCTCAGGTCATGATCTTACAGTTCGTGGGTTCAAACCCATTGGGCTCTGCACTGACAGTGTGGAACCTGTTTGGGATTCTCTCTTTCCCTCTCTCTCTGACCCTCCGTGACTTGCACCTTCTCTAATAAATAAATAAATAAACTTAAAAAAAAAAAGTATGCTAGGGGCACCTGGGTGGCTCAGTCCACTAAGCATCCAATTTTAGCTCAGGTCATGATCTCACAGCTTGTGAGTTCGAGCCCTGTGTCAGGCTCTGTGCTGATAGCTCAGAGCCTGGAGCCTGCTTCAGATTCTGTGTCTCCCTCTCTCTCTGACCCTCCCACATTCACACTCTGTCTCTTTCTCAAAAATAAATAATAAAACATTAAAAAAATGTAAAACAAAGTATGCTAAAGAAACAATGACAAATGAACTGGAGAAGAGTGGAGTCCCCTGGGTCAGTGGGAAGCATGGGAATAAAATCAGCTAACAAACTCATGAAAATGGGCTGAAGTGTTCCCTCAAAACCAGATTGCAAAACTATTTTTAAAAGCCATGCAAATCAAACATCTGTTAGCTTTTCAAGCGACTCCAAAACATTTTCATTACTCTAGTTATAGACCATATAAGTACAGTATCTTACAAATGTACTCTTATTTAATGGTTTGTTTGTAGTCCCATATCATATAAAACCTGTACTATGTAAAATACAGAACTAGTCATACCTATCATATTTGATTCATTTACTTATTCAATAAACATTTATTATATGCCTACTATGTGCCAGGCAGTGTCCTAGGTGTCAGGGATGCAAAGATGGGTAAGACGCAAGCCCTCCTCAAGCACCTCACTGCATCCTGAGCTGAGAGTTATAACACAGAGAGTTAAGAAAACATTCTGATTTGCCCTCTTCAGATCCTCTGTTCCCCTCTCTTTATGCCCGTCCCCCACTTGTGTGTGCTCTCGCGCACATGTGCTCTCTCTCTAAAATAAAAAACAAAAAAGAAAACATTCTGACTTGTGTGGCTGCAAATGAAATAAGCTCCTAACAGATGTGTTTCAATGAAGATGATGATACAAAATATTTACAAGGTGATGACTATTAACCCTGTAGTGACCAGTCCTCCCGAGCAGCGGCCTACCTGTTGACATGCTCCTCCCAGTCCTCTGGTGGAGGAGGAGCATCTGCATCGGTCCTGGCGAAGATGACATGCCGTTCACACTCGTTCATCACACTGCGTGCCTTCTGATTGTCGTAGAGCGGCACAGGGGTTGATGTGACTGTCTCCACATCTATTGGGACGTCTGATTCACTGTAAACAGGTGAGGAAATAGGACCAGGCCACACGTACTTCACACAACACAGGTGTTTTAACGATCATCTGGTTGCCAAAAAATGACTCTTTAATATAATCAGTTTTAAAGTATGTATAAGCATATTATACCCACAAGAAAATTATGATCCAAAGTCATCTTTCCCACACTTGTCTAGATCTCTGCCCTCTGACATGCTGTTATGTGCTGGGGGAACACAAAGTCATTTTTAAGTGAGTCCATACAAAAAATAACAAACACCTGTAGTTTTTAAAAGACAAATATATTCTACAAGCAAACCTGACCACCTAGATGTGCTCTCCAATACAGTAGCTATAAGCCACATTCAACTGTTTACATAAAAATTAAACAGAATTAAAAATTCAGTGCCTCAGTTGCACTAGCCACATTTCAAGTGTTCAACAGACAGATGTGGCTAGCTGCTACTATGTTAGATAGCACAGATACAGAGCATTTTTTCATTGCTGAGAGTTCTGTTGGACAGTGCTAGTCTAGAGTTTTAAATTATTCTTTTTTTTTTTTTAAATTTTTTTTTTCAACGTTTTTTATTTATTTTGGGGACAGAGAGAGACAGAGCATGAACGGGGGAGGGGCAGAGAGAGAGGGAGACACAGAATCGGAAACAGGCTCCAGGCTCCGAGCCATCAGCCCAGAGCCTGACGTGGGGCTCGAACTCACGGACCGCGAGATCGTGACCTGGCTGAAGTCGGACGCTTAACCGACTGCGCCACCCAGGCGCCCCTAGAGTTTTAAATTATTCTTACATACTTTCCCTTTCGTTAGCAAGTCAACCCGTAGTTAATTATAGGCTGTAAAAGTCTATGATTGTCTAAGACAGATCTCTTGGAATGTAGACACCTTAGTTATTTAACTCATTGTGTAAGAAGCCTAGAACAGAAACAAATAGAAATGGACATGTGATGGGTCTTTCATATTTTAAAATGTTAATGAAATCCTAGTGCCATAAGGGCTCTTCGCTGTACCAACTTAGTCACCCAAAATACTATACCAATAAAAATTGTCTATTGGCTGTCTACCAAACATCACTTCAACTTTCTGACCCCAATGATCTTAATGACACCCATTCCCAATAGCTGGAATAACTATATAATTATGAAACGAAGTGAAATAATGTGCAGCTAGATTGGGTGGTGGGTGAAAGAGCTGATTATCTTCTCTGGACCAGACACTGGGCAAGGCACTTAGACTTGTATGTCTAAAAAGGAACTCTGGATTTCACAATTCCAAACCTATCCTCTAAGCCCCCAGTCCCCAACTCATAGCACCACCCAGCTACTTAAGCCAAAAATCTGAGTCATCCTAATTTCACCTTTCCCTTCAGTCCTGGCCCATCTTTCCAACTCACCACAGCAGGTCCTGTTGGCTCTACCTATGAAATATATCTCAAGGCCATCCTTTTTCTCCATCTGTACTATTCCTGCCCCTATCCAACCTGTCACAATCTCTGGCCCCCACTACTACAATAGTCTCCTAGCAAGCCTTCTCTATTTCCACTTCTGAACTGTATCTATTCAATAAAAATTCAAAGCGATTTTTTGAAAATATAAATCCAATCTCTAGCTTAAAATCCTTCAGTGACTTATCACTCATCAAATTCTTACACGAGGTAGTCTGTGCCTACTTCTCCCTTAGCTCCCACGAACACCCTCACTATAACCATATTCTAGGCACAAGGACTTAAAAAGAGTCCCTAAAACATGCTAAATTCCCACTTTCAGGACCTGTATGTGGAGATGGCTTATAAGAGGAAATAATTTTCTAAGCACTGAAATGAGCAAGTCCACAGAATGTCACTTAAAGAAAATATCCTGAGATCTGAACATAGGAGTTTCAACGTTAACAAGCTTTAAAAGAGCTCTTCAGTTATGCCCTAGGCCAGAGGCAAGATTATGCTGGATTATCCCTAAAAGTCACAAATCCCCCGCCCTGTACAACTAAAAGAGCTAACAAAATGCTGCCTTCACTGGGAAATGAAATAAAACCACTATTCTACACTGCTTAAAACACACACATCATGGTACCTCTAGCTCATTAAGGCTCAATGAGAGATATAAAGAAGCAAAATCCAAGCTCTCTATTCACCAACAAACCTAAAACCTGTAGTAAAGATTAGACATTGAATCAGAGTAAAACAAAGAAAAAAAGTCTCTTCCCCCACAAAAGTTGATAAAATTATTAAGGCCATGATTTGATCATCAAAATAGAATATATCAACCAATTTGGAAATAGAATTCAAATACCATACCTTAAAGCTCAAAAGAACTGCTAAACAGGTTTATTTAGGCCAACTGTAACTGTATGAATATTACACAGTAAGTTTATGAAAAAAGTCCTTACCCTATAATGTCGTCCAGTTGAAAACATAATCAGACCTAGCACCCATGGGTGGTGACAAGCTAAGAGAGAAAGCAAGGTCTTGGAATATGCTCCTAAACTTTGCTGGGTGAAGCCAGCAAAAGGAAATCACATCACCATAAAAAGGTTATTGCTGCCAGTGTTGGAACAAGCCAGAACACCAGACTAAAGGGAATGAGTCTAATCCTGAGTGGTAATAACTCTTCAGTCTTTTTCTTCACTCTTTCCATCTAAGTCCTACTATAGATACCTATATCATATACCATATTATGTAGATGTTGTTTGCTTTCCTAATTTGTTAGATGTCTTGAATGCAAAGGTCTACATATAGGCCTGATATCCCCACACTGCTTAACAGAGATGCCTGAAGTAAGTATCCAAGGCCCCCGATACAAGCTCCCACAATAAAATTCTCTCTAATCTCCACCATCTGATTACTGCCCAATTAGGGCAACAGCAGCCCTTAGGAGAGAAGCCCAAACTCACATGTTACTTTCGTGTTGCCTCCGGGGAGTCACAAAGAGCATGCGGGTGGGGCGAGCACTACTGGCATCTGGGTGGGCACTCCATGGCTTGGCATAGCTATGATCCAGAAAAACCAGGTCCAGCTCCCGCTCATGCACTGAAAGCTGGAAGAGCAGCGAGGTGCCCATGCGCCGCGCTGAGGTCTGGAAGTCCCTCTCCCCACCCCGGTGGGCCATGTCAGTAGAGGGCCAGCAAGTCAGAGAATGGGTATCTGCATACTAGTCACCTGCAGTGAGAAGTTTCAGTTTAAGTCAATTCAAAGACTCTATAAACGTCTTCCAACCTAGAATATCTAATACGCTTCTTTTGTGACCTATCGTTCATAAATAGAGTGTCCATTACACCGCAGACCTTTGCCCACCATAGGAAGGGCTCCTGAGATCCCACACCACCAATCAAAAAGGCTTTTGGCACCATTAGGACCCTCCATACTCAATCTCTACAAAATCCGTTTACTGTAAAGCTGACTAAATCCACTGCTCACAAAGGCCTCACATGGACACATACTAAACTTGCTTGGCCAGCACCATAAATCCCATACAGGGTTTTGGCAAACAACAGAAATCACAAACAATTCTTCCAAAGCTAAGGGTGTCGCTCGCTCGGCTGCTCCACACGATTTTCTAAATCTTCTCGGAGCGTCTCCACGGCCAGGGCGTGAGCACCCTCGCGTCTCCACGGCCAGGGCGTGAGCACCCTCCTAACAGCAGGGCAACGTGGGCCTCAAGGAAGCCCTTCAAGTTTCCTTGTACGTTAAAAGTTTTGCAACTGTTTCGTAATTCTCTGGAGTCTCTAAAATCTCCAAAGGAGAACTCCTGCCCAAAGGCTGCAACAAAACGCTGTCCCAGGAAGGCCCCTCTCCCCCGCCCCAGGGTGGGCAGTCCCCGGCAAACCGCCCGGTACTCCACGTACTCCGCCGAGGTCTCGCCACCGAACCTTAAAACGCCCCATCTAGTAGGCAGGGCTTATAATTCGCACTTTACAGACGAAGGCGCCGGCTCGGGAGGGGGGAATGAAGTGACTTGGCCAAGGTCACCGAGAGTTCGCGACGAGGAGGAGCCGCCTCGCACCCGCCTCCCGCCCGCGTCACGGGCCCCGGCCCGGCTGGGCGCCCGCGTCAAGGCGGCCCAAGTCCTCCCCCGGCCCAACGCGCCCGTCCGACCACAGCGGCCCCGCCCCGGGCTCTGGCCTCCGGTCGCCGCATGCCCAGGGAGTCCTGGAGCCTTCGCCGAGGTCCCCGCCCGCCCCGCCCCGAGACCCCCTCCCCCCACCCCCGGACCGGCCATCCCCACGGCGCCGGCCCTTCCCTCACCCGCAATCGCCGGGCCGCGCGCTCGGCCCGGGCCGGATCCCTGCGCGCGTGCGCGTTACCGCCTCCACGCCCGGCTCTCCGCAAAGCGCGGAAGAGGATTCTCGCCTGAGAAGGGCGGTGAGCGAGAAAACCCGGAGAGGGAAACGCTGCGACCAAAAGGCGGGAAGAGAAAAGGCAGGAGGCCCGCGAGTCTCGCAGGCAGAGTCAGTACTGAGTCCCGAGGCGACGACACCACGGCCCTGCGGCTGAGGAGTTTAAGGAGGCAGTGCCATAAAAGGTAGAGACCAGACTTGAGGGGTTGGAATCTCAGCGCCAACACTTAACTCTTTGGCTTTATGACCCCAGCAAGAGCTCAGCGTCCCTCCACCCTCCCGCACCATCTCTAAATGTGCAAATACTTCACTAGGCGGCTGAGAGAATGAAATGGGGAATGCCTGGTACCTGGCAGGAACACAAGTAGATCTCACGATGGTAATTACCATGAGGGACCCCCAGAGTGTTCTACAAAAAGAAAGATTTCTGACGAAAGGATTGAGGTGGTGTCATGAAGGGGAAGTCACGGAAGGCTGGATTCTGAAGGACCAGGCCATTGCAGAGGGATTGGAAAGGTTAGTAAGGGCAGACTCGGGGATAGCAAATGGGCCAAGTACAGCCCAACACCATTTTCTTTGGTCTACCCATTGCTTTCTTTAAAATTTATTTAATTGCAAACATTTGAAACTAGGGAGGTTTCATGTAAAAATCCAGATTTCTGGGTTCTCTTGGAAAGTTGGAGGCTGTGGCAGCACTGGACTCACTTTCCAGTGTGGCAGGCATGGAGTGTGCATATGCCCTCACTCTGGTCCACTTCACTAGGCCTCCTTGGCCGCCCGCTCCCCTGCTCTCCACCATGGCATGGTTACCCAGCCCTATACCACACACACACACACACACCCCACCCCCAGTCTAGATTTAACTGCAGGTTAAATGGAATGGAAAACACAATCAAGAGTCAAGTCCAGTCATCTTAGGGTCTTTAGTGGATTGGTTCAACTCATTTTCGTTGCCTATCAGAGCAGGAGTGAGACAGCTGAAGTAAAGCTGATGGAAATAGGTGCAGAGAGCAGCCCAAATAAAGAAACACAATGCAGCAGAGGGCCTTTACAATGAATGCAACACAGAGCCCAGAGTGCCCAGGGGAAAGATGGAAGGTCAGGGAGTGGGGAAGCAGTTGAGACAAAGGAGGCAAACTGTGGTCATTTCACAATTCCAGACTGTTTCCAACAGGATAGTGAGTATTCTCTATAGCAGAGATGTCAAAACCTTAGTGCTTACTTTGCAGGGGTTTTGTTTTGTTTTGTTTTGTTTCCAGTGCCTTGGCAGACATGTTTAATCAAATACAGCCCACTGTGAACCCACATGCAACTTCAAAATCATTTCTCCACACAGGACTCCAGAATGTCACTACCAATTGATTAGGGTTGGCCATCTCTTCCCTAAAATGCCTTTCCTTCCTCTGATATCCTGTAGGATACACTTGGCCTTCATTCATTCATTCATTCACTCACAAATATTTATTAAATTCCTACTATGTGATAGGTACTGTGCTAGGTGCTGAGGATACAGCACTGATGAGGCATGCTTCTTTTTAATCTACATAAAAAAATTGTTAAATTTATAACTGTGAAAATAAGGGCTAGCATTTAAAGAATACCAAACAAGTTCCAGGTGACTTAAATGACTTTTTTCTTTTAACCCTCTCAATGGCTTTATATGCTAGGTTCTATTATAGTTGTATCCAAGGAGGTAAAGTATTTTGCCTGATGTTACACAGCTAGTAAGTATCAAAGGCAGAACTGGAACCCAGACAGTCTGGCTCCAGAACCTAGGCATTTAATCCCTCACAGCTCCACTCCCCACCATGCCTACTGTGATTAGATAAAGAGCAAGGTGATGAGCATATAGAACAGTGAGCCAGCCTTGGCTTGGGTGATGGGAAAGTTGTCCTTGTGAAGGTAACAATGAAGCTGAAACCAAGAGAATGAGATAATGTGGTATGTGTTGGGAGAGAAGATCTCCAGGAGAAAGAAGAACAGGGGGGAAAAGGCTCTGAGGCAGAAAGAAACTTGATAACATTAAAGGGGAAAAAAAAAAAAAAGGTGAGAACAGTACAACTAGGAAACAGGTGAAAAGAGACAAAGTTGGAGAGAGACATAAGCCAGAACCTGCAGGGCCCTAGTTGTCCCAGTAAGAATTTTGGTACTGACCATAGACTGCCTTGTGTTAACTTTCCTGTATTTGGTAAATAAAGAGTAGATCCTCAAAGTCACGGGCATTAACCTTCTTTATATCCTTCAGCAGAGAACATAGCCTAGGACATAGGGTGTGGTTTCTGTGTTGACTCATTAGTCTATGTATTGGTTGACAGATAGCATGACATCAAGGCAAGAGACATGGTTCGAGTTGAAAAATAAATCTTTACTACTTCATATCCACTAGGATGGCTAAAAAGTCAACAGTGACAACAAAAACATGGTAAGGAGTACCTGGCTGACTCAGTCGGTAGATTGTGAGAGTCCTGATCTTAAGGTTGTGAATTCAAGCCCCGTGTTGGACAGAGAGATTACTTTTTTTATTATTATTACAATTTTTTTTAACATTTATTCATTTTTGAGAGAGAGAGACAAAGCATAAACTGAGGAGGGGCAGAGCGAGAGGGAGACATAGAATCTGAAGCAGGCTCCAGGCTCTGCACTGTCAGCACAGAGCCCACGTGGGGCTCGAACCCAAGAACCATGAGATCATGACCCGAGCCGAAGTTGGATGCTTAACCGACTAAGCCACCCAGGTGCCCCAAGACTCCTTTTTTAAAAAATGATAAAAAGTGTTGGCAAGTATGTGGAGAAATTTAAATCCTCATACATTACTGGCTGGATTGCAAAATAATGCAGCCACTTTGGAAAACAGTCTGACAGTTCCTCAGAAAGTTAAACATAACAGTAATTCCATTCTTACAGGTATACTCAAGAGAATTGAAAACATATGTACACATAAAAACAAGAATACAAGTGTTCAGAGCAGCATTATTTATAATAGCTAAAAAGTGTTAACAACCTAAATGTCATAAACTGGTGAATGGATATATAAAATGTGGTATATCTATACAGTGGATTTATTAAGCCATAAAAAGGAGTGAAGTAATACATGTCACAACATGGATGAACCCTGAAAACATTACAGTCAGTTAAAGAAGCCAGTCAAAAAAGGCCACATATTGTACAATTCCATTTATGTGAAACGTCCAGAACAGGCAAATCCATAGACAAAAAAAGTGGATACATGTTTCCAGAGGTTAGGGGAAGGGGAAAATGGGGAGTGACTGCTAATGGATATGAGATTTCTCTTTAGGGTGATGGAATATTCTGGAATTAGTGGTGATAGTCCCACAACATTGTGAATATATTAAAAACCTGAATGTTACAGTTTAAAAGCCTGGATTTGTGGTATGTGAATTATATATCAGTAAATCTGCTATAAAAAAAACTTTATTTTTTAAAAATATTTATTTTGGGGGCGCCTGGGTGGCGCAGTCGGTTAGGCGTCCGACTTCAGCCAGGTCACGATCTCGCGGTCCGTGAGTTCGAGCCCTGCGTCGGGCTCTGTGCTGATAGCTCAGAGCCTGGAGCCTGCTTCCGATTCTGTGTCTCCCTCTCTCTCTGCCCCTCCCCTGTTCATGCTCTGTCTCTCTCTGTCCCAAAAATAAATAAAAAACGTTGAAAAAAAAATTAAAAAAAAAATATTTATTTTGAGAGAGAGAGAAAGAGTGCATGTGCATGAGCAGGGGAGGGACAGAGAGAGGGGGAGAGAGAGAATCCCAAGCAGGCTTTGCACTGTCAGCACTAAGCCTGACATGGGGCTCAATCCTGTGAACCATGAGATCATGAACTGAGCCAAAATCAAGAGTCGTATGCTTAACTGACTGAGTCACCCAGGAGCCCCCAAAACTTTATTATTTTAAACCACTGAGATTTTGGAGTTGTTTGTTATCTCACTATAACATAACCCATCCTGACTGACACATTCAGCCAGGCTATCAATCTAGTGCATGGGCAGAGTAAAGACATGTACAGACCAGCAGACACTCAAAAAATTCAAAAAGCTATGGAAAAGTGTGTCCCACTAGGATGAGAGAGTAACTTAAGAATGAAGAAGACATGGGATCTGGGAAACAGGATCCAACACAGGAAGCAGACACAGGGAATTCTAAAGATGATGGTGAGGGGAAGTGCTGGGATGGTAGCTGTGCTACAGGGCTGGGGAGCAACCAGTGTATGCTGGACAGAAGGCCAGGAGGGATATCCCCAGGAAAAACAGTAAAACTGGTAAAAAAAAAAAAAAAAAAAAAAAAAAACTGATGGATTTGAATCTGGGGGAAATTGTATTAAAAGGAGTATCACAGGGGCACCTGGCTGGCTCAGTCAGAAGAGCATGCAACTCTTGATCTCAGGGCCATAAGTTCGAGCCCCACATAGGGTGTAGAGATTACTTGGGGGGTGGGGAGGGGAAGGAGTATCACAGAGCTACTGAAGGATGTTGGAAGACTTGGTCAGACTTTCAAGATGAGCAAGCAAATGAAAAAACAAAGCAACTCCTAACTTACAGTAAAATACAAAGTTATATAAGAAAGGATATGGAATGAGAGTGCAGTTGACCCTTGAACAATGCCGGGATTAGGGATGCCAACTACCCTGCCTTGCACAGTCGAAAATCGATGTATAACTTTTGACTCCCCCCAAACTTAACTACTAATAGCTTACTGTTGACCGGAAGCCTTACCAATGATATAAATGGTCAATTAACACATATTTTATATGTTATATGTGTTATGTACTATATTCTAATAATAAAGTAAGCCAGAAAGAAGAGAATGTTACTAAGAATATTATAAGGAAGAGAAAATACATCTACAGTACTGTACTGTATTTATTGAAAAAAATCCACTCACTAGTGGACCCACACAGGGATGCCTGGGTGGCCTGGGCAACTGACTCTTGACTTCTGCTCAGGTCATGATTCCAAAGTTGTGGGATCAAGCCCCAGGTCGGGCTCTGGGCTAAGCGTGGAGCCTGCTTGGGATTTTCCCTGTCTCTTTCTCTCTCTCTCCCTTCCTCTGTTTCCTCCCCCACTCATACTGTCTCTATCTCTCTAAAATTAAAAAACAAAAAAACAAGGGGACCCATACAGTTCAAATGTGTTGTTCAAAGGTCAACTGTATATTACTTGATACGCAGTGAAAAAATATACATCATCATAGTAAAGAAAATAGTGAATATAGATTTAGTCCCCAGATGAGGTATCATTATATTGGGAGAACAGAATGCAGAAAAGGCAGAGTGAGAGAAACCTAAACTCCTGTGCATGATAAACAGCAGTAGAAATGTCTGAAAGTGATGAATCAGGAAGTTTTGGGAGAGAGACGCTGGGAGGCCAGAAGAAATGACAGATAGGGTAAGAGTTGACTTAATAGACAACGTGTCAAATTGAAAAATTCAAGGGTTGCTATTTAGAAACATAGAGGTTAATATTAGTAGAAATGACCAAAAAGAGCACTTCTTGCTCCATCTCTCCCACCCTTTATTCTCTCTCCCTGGTACTTATCTTGGGCCAGATTTCTGCTGTTTTTCTATTTATTCTCCCATTAGTGCCATGTAGGGATTTTTATCTTCTCTCTGCCCTGTTCCTTCCTCAGCACATCAGTCTTACCGTTTTTTTCATTCTTTGCTAATTTGGGAGATGATAAATGATTTCTTGCATTTCTTTGGTTGTTCTTGATGGGCTCAAAATTTTTTACATCTTTTCTTGGTGGGGGGCAGGTGCTTTGGAATCCAACTTGGCAAAGTGATAAATGGTATCTCATTTAGTTTCTTTGATGAACAGAAACTGATTTTTGCTACATCTTTTTTTTTTTTTTTTTGGTCCATTTGGGCAATCATATGTTATAAACTTTCCCCCATCTTCCTTGGGAATATTCGTCTTTTTCTTATTGAATTATAAAAACTCACATTAGGAGCACCTGGCTGACTCAGTCAGGTGGAGCATACAACTCTTGATCTTGGGGTTGTGAGTTCAAGCCCCACATTGGGTGTAGAGATTACTTAAAAAAAGTCTTTAAAAAAAGCATACATTTTAAAAAAGCTCATGCTAAAAAGGCTACTAACATTTCAAACAATACCTATGTTGCACATAGGTATGTATGTACCTACTTTGATATTTGTCGTTTAAGGTATGTTTTTCTGCATAGGAATTTAAATTTTATGGGGTCAAACCTATCAGCCTTTTCCTTTTTAGGGTTTGCCTTTCATGTCAATGATGTTTGGTTTGGAAAATCATGAACAACGCAAAAAGCTTTGTGTTGTGTTCAGATTTCAAGAAAAACTGTCAGGAAGAACTTTTTCTTTTTAAATCTGCTGCAGTGGAAACCAGTTGTAGCACCAAGATCCCACATATAGCTTTTTCCCCACATGTAGCTTTTTGAAAGCCATGCATCTTTTAGGAGGCATAGTGAGGTTACTGTTAAATTGTTTCATTGGCTTATATATGTTTTTAAAATATCCATTAATCTTTGCACTTTTGGATAAGATGCAATTTATACAATGTTCAGACCTTAAGCAGAAGAAATCTTAGTGTGGAAGAGATGAGAGCAAATGATCCAGCTCCATCGTAATGACAAGAGGCCTCAAGAGTAGTCAAGATACCATAGCAAAACTGTACTGACGTTGAGATTTTTCTTTCACTTTACATAAGAAAGTGACATAAGAGGTCATTAATGAAAAAGCTGATTTTTTCCCTTTTTTAAAGACAGACCCATTTCTGGACTTAGGTTTCCTTTAGAAAAAAGGAGGCCTACATATCTGCTTACACATTAGGAAGGGATTCTCCTGAATCTTTATTGAAACAGTCTTTGATTTCCCTATTCCTTTTCTCACATCACCTCGCTTCTCTTATTTTCTCATCTAAATTGTGTGACTCTGGCAATGATTCACTCCAGATAACTTGCTTATGTAAAGAGGAAACATTAAATGTATACCTGATCTTGAAATCAGGACGGTGAGAATAAGACAGAAAGAGAAAAGAAAGAGGAAACGCAAAGTGGCCAAATTATTTTGTTTCTACAGGCCCAGTCACCTCAAGCCACTGGCTCCATACTCCTGTGACTTCTTCTTCCTGTCGTTCCCCTCCATTCCTCTCCAGAACCAAGAACCACTCACCTTTGTGACATCACTTCTACTGCTAAGCAACAGACCTGGGGCTCTCTTCACCCCCATGAGCCCTGGGAGAACGTTGGACCAAGGTGCTCCAAGAAGGAGGCTTTGCTGCAGAGGGAAGGAGAGGAGGAGGTGGAAGACATGCTGCGGGTTGTCGTGGAGTCAGCCAAGATTAGCCCACCCCTAAGCCCCCCACCCAGACCCTGCGTGTCCATCTACTTCCAAGGTGAGAGCCACGATGGAGAGAGAGCCCCAAGAGGGAACATGCATTCAGTGCAAAAATAGACTTATTGGTGCCCTGCTCTATAAAGATGCCCTGTGTGACAGAAAGGTGAGGTAGACACCATCCAGTTCTTTCAAAACTTATGTTTATTGCTATTATTTCTCCTATTATGACATCTCTGCCTCCCGTTTTTTTTCCAGGGAAATGGCTACAGGGAAAAGAGAAGATTAATACTTCTCAAGCTGCTTCTGTGAACTAGGGCTTGTGCCACAAACTGAGGCTTAAAAAAAAAAAAGTACCTGCTTCATAGGATCGATGTGAGGATTTTAAAAGATAATATGTGTACAGCTCTTTGTACAACATCCAGTAATGACCATTCCATCCTATGAGAGCCTTTTCATAAACATAATGATTTTTTCTCCTCACAATGATCCCATGAGGCAAGTTTTATTGTCTCCATTTTTTATAGATAAGGAAAAGTGTCCAAGAAGGTTGGGGGATGAAAGGATTTGGGGGAGAATGTGAAGGAGATTAAGTATGTCTGTGTAACACAGAGCTGGGGGCAAAAAAGAAGAAGGCCAGGAGAAATAGTCTGTTGGTGGAAAGTAGGCGGAGGTGGATGCAGGCAAATGAGGTTTCCTAGCACATGTGAGAAAATTAGGGCCAAGAGAAAGAAGGCACAGTAGTTTCTATAACAGGCATGAGTAAAGAATGAGGTTCCTTAATTTGTTTTTTCTGGGTTGTGAAACCGTGCTCACTGAATGTGACAACACCCCTCAGAGAGTGGACATCTGGGACTCCAGGCTCAAGGGCCATACATGTTGATGTCCCCAGGTACAGGTTTAGAGAGGTGTAGTGGACGTTTAGTGTGTCTTAGCTGTGAGCCAGGGGATAGCCTGATTCGGAGCCTTCTTTCCTACCACCTCGAAGGCATTATCTTTCTCCTCCCAGAAATGCCTCCTACAAAGATGCCTAAATCCCAGGGCTTTCCCACAGATTTACCTACAAATTCTTATAACTGAATGTTTGATATTTTTCATTCCCTTTTCACCTTTCCGAGCCCCTCTTCCCCCATATACCATCCACTACCCTGCACCCCTTCACACTACCCAGCAAGTGCATGCTTGCATACACACTCTCTCTCCCCGTCTTTCACATTCTTTCCTTGGGAAGGATATCAAGGTAATTTAGCAATTTAGAGGTTCTTTGCAGCTCTATAGATTGTTCTTTGTTAAAGATATTTCTGGAGGAAGGGGATTTTAGTGGATGAAGAACTCTCAACCCATTATAGATGTTTTGGCATGACTTAAGGTCCACTAGACTTTGCTCTGGTAACAAACAAACCTTTAAATCTCAATGCCCTAACACAATAAAAGTTTATGTCTTTTTCACACCAAGTCCTGCATTGATGGGGCAGCAATCCTGAGTGGCTCCTCCAAGCAGGGTTTAGGGACCAGCTGCTTGCTGCTTTTAGCTGCAAAGTCATCCTGGCACCACCCTGCCCATAGATCGTGAGGGTGGATGTGAAGAGTGGAGAGAGGAAGAATGTCCTGGGAGATTTTAGGAGCCGATCTTGGCAGTGATGAAAATCATTCCCACACTGCATTTGCCAGAACGAGTCACGCGGCACCACCTGGCTGCAAGATGACTAGGAACTATGTACAATGGAAGAAAATGAAGCAAACACATTATCTGTCACATGGGATGATGTTACTCTTACAAAAAGTGAGAAATTTTGAAATGCCCAGAGTTAAGAATCAACTTCGTGGCACATCTCCCAATGTAGATTTGAAGTTTTCTTAGAGTCCTACCTCTCTCTACCACACTTGAACCTAGAGTTTGAAATATTTCCTACCACCAATGACAGCCTCTTGGTACCTTTGCAGATGTCAAGAGGAGAACTAGTGAAGTGGAAGGGAATAACCCCACATGGAATGAGGTAAAACACATCAGGACAAATCCAAAAGAAGCAGTGACAACCCCAATAGTGAATTTGGGTCCTGGCTATGCTCAGAATTCTAGAGAGAGGATAGGGAGCCTCACAAGCTTTCCCCAAGGCTAGGGCATCTCAGCCTGGGAGGAGCCCCTGAGCCGATATGGCTGTGCAGGTCTGAGGGTCACAGCAGCCACATCTGCCCAGAGCTGTTCTTGGCCCTTTCCCTCCACTCCAGGGATGGACCCACGATATAGCCCATGTTGTCGAACCTGGCCATCCTGATGTTCCCAGAAACCTGAAGCAGAGACCAGGCTCCCTGTGCAGGATCCCTCTCATCTTCCATCCATCCATATCCCCCACCCCCAACCCAGGTCCCCAAACTCCATAACTACTAAGATGCCCATGATATTGCAGTCACACTGCGGAGTCCAGGAAGGATGCTCAGCATTTTGGTGAAAGGTAGCTAATGCCATCCTGTTAAAGAAACCAGACTTGAGAGAGGTTCCTCAGTTGAAGACAAACAATGTGCCAGCGCATTCTCTGCATCTTTCCTCCTTTCCTAGAAGGGTGGGAAGGGGAGGGTGGAGGAAAGATGCTGACCTCCCCGTGCCTCCCACAGACGCTAATCTGGCACCTCTGGGACTGCTCCTTGCCAAATGACTCTTGTCTGCAAATCATCCTTCGGGACATGGGCGCAATAAAGAAAGAAAGGTGAGGCAGAGAGAGGCCGGAGGCTGACTCTGATCAAAAGCCACAGCACATGCTGCATCTCCTGTCTCTATCCATAGCTCACTCAGGTGGCAAGGATCATACCCATTCCAGCTAATTAATGGGGGAAAAAATGGTGGGGGATCTGCGGAAGGGTGGTGAGGCTGGGTATGCAGACTAGAACCAGGAACCTGGGAAGCCAGGGGCAGTTCTGTCTCTTCTGAAGCCACAGGATCTCAAATCTCTGCTTCTCTCTACCCAACCCTGGCTTCCCATCATGGACACATTCTAGTACCCAGTGGAGACTAACACCCACTGAGACTGGAGCTAGGGCATCCCAGTCAAAATTCCTAGGATGGGGAATCTGATTGGCCAAGCTTCCATCAGGTGTCTACCCCCGGTCCAATCAGCTGTTACGTGGTACTGTTCCCATTCAGGAGGAGTGTGAGAGGGAGCTTCTGGGAAGGGGCTGGGCAGGGCAGAGCCAGTAACTGGGCACCCAGTGCTCAGAGCTCCAAAGTCAATTACCAGAGACGCGAGAGCCCTGCGTCCTCTGGTGGATGCTTCACATCACTGCATTCTTCCTTCAGCCTCTGTATGGACAACACAGCCTGTAATAGAGAAAACCCTAGATAAATAAAGTCATGCCTGGGACAGAAGACACCCTTTCCCCTTGGCTCAGGATCTTATATGTATTCCTCATCTCCCCAGGTTCATTGGCCGGGCTACAGTACTGCTCCAGCCCTTGGTGCAAAAACCAAGCAACGTCCTTTTTGTGAAGGACCTGACCCTGCTTAACCATGCCATGATGTCCACAGATGTGAGTTGGGCCTCAGGAATGGTGGCTAGAGGAGTGGGGGGAGCCGGTGAAGCTGGGCTACTCCACTTTAACAGAGGCCCAATGCCCCCACCAGACAGCACTTCCTGCCCTAGGAGGCCCCATCACATTGCCATCACCTCCCTGACCTCCCCATCCTGCCATCCATCTACCCTCTCACCCCTACATCTACCCATTTAGATTGATTAGTCAGTTGTCCATTGGGTGTCAGCCACCGTGTTAAGCCTGGGATGCAAAACTGAATGAAGCCCATGGTCCATTGATACCACTCACAGTGACAAGTGCTCCAGCACAAGGGTCAGGAAGGCTAGGTCACTGAGGTCAGGAGGAAGTGAATGATTCCATGTGGGAGGTAGCGGAAGGCTTTGTAAAAGATGTGATTGAGATAGATGGAGGCAGACAAAGACCAACCAAAGGAGAATAAGCAAAGGCTGTTTATGCAGACCTGGTTATGTATTTTGGCAGAGACTCAAAGACAGGCAGAGGAGGGGGAAAGCTGTACAGTGGAAACAGGGAAGGCTCTCGGTGTGCCCTAATTGGAGGCTACTGGTGGGGGAAGCTATAAGCGGACCAGCTAGAAGCTGGGCATCCTATGTGATTGGTTAGGGGTATGTATTTGGCTTTCTCTGGTTGGTCCTAGGTGGAAAGAAAGGACAAAAATTAGGGAAGCTATCAGTTATTAATTAGTCAATCAGTTTAATTAGTTAATCAGTCAATTAATTAATTAATCAGTCCTGGCTATTTGGGGCCAATTGTTACAGGGGTTATTGTTTGACTTCCTGGACTGGTTGCTAGAGGAGTACTCCGACTTCCTACAAGCCTGACTTAGAAATAGCAGGCTGACTTCCCAGAATGGTTACTGTAGATTTATTGGGTTGGTTTCCTGAATTGATTGCTGCAGATGTGGGTCAGAGTTCCATTTTTATATAAGGTCTGGCCACTGTCCTTTTGTATATTGAGTTTCTCAGTAGGCCCAAGTTTGCCCAACGGATGGGAAAGAAAGACAATCCCAGGCAAGGGTGTAAGGTGCATGTGTGAAGGCTGGAGGGAGACAGAGGCAGACAGCAGGTGCAGGGAGGCTTGGTTGCTGTACTGCTGGCACACGGGAGTTGGGAGGATGTGAAGGGAGTGGTGGGAGAGCTGAGACTAGCTGAGACCAGGGGCCTGAGGTGAAGGGCCTTATGGTCTATGCTGGTGAGTTGTGACTTTACTCTCATCGGTTAGGGCACTTACACAGTGTTTAGGAAGCAATTCTGGCAAAGGTTTAGAGTTTGGATGGGTAGTGAGCACTTGGAGGCAAGAGGTTAATTAAGAGGTATTTGCAGGAGTCCTCACCTGAGGTCAGGAGATGTTGGGCTAGGAGGATTGCTGTTGGCATTAGCAGTTCTGGACTGGTCCCAAGGTGCCTCTCCCTCTCCTCCCTACCCCACCGCACCCCCCTTGTCACCACCACTACCATGTGCCTCTTCTATTCTCCACATCCCCTCTGCTATAACCCATTGCTCTCCCCCTACTAGTTCATAACCTCCCTCCACCCCAGATTTCACAGACCCCATGGCGTGGCATGGCCTGGTACCATGGCCATCATCGCTCCCCACAGGGGGACTGGGCATGAATTCAGCCAGGCCAGGTAAGGTTCCAGTGTTATGATGCGGCCAAGGATAGCAGGATCTGGCTTAAAGCTCCCCTGCCTTTGCCTTGCAGTGCACTGTCACTCTACAGGTGGCCCTTATGAGAAACCAGGATATTGAGAAGATAGGTATGTACTTGGGACTTACCCCTGCTCTTCTCCAAGCATAGCTGGATGGGCTCTTTGGGACTTTTGAGGCCATCCCTCAAGGCCTACAGAAAGATTATGACCAGATTAGGGTTTAGAGGCCAGATCTCGAAACACCTAGCTGAGGTTATCTGTCCCCGACCCCCCCGGCCCCGCCAGTATTTCCACTTGACATCTCTAGAGATAAACCCCAGCCTCCAATGGCTGCAGAGGGAAGCAAGAATAGCCATTCTAAGAGCCCCCCATGTGTGGAGTGTGGGGCCCAGGATTACTGAGAGTGAGAGAGAACCTATTTTCTGAGGAGGATATGTGCCCCTTTTGAGGCCTCTTGGCCATGGTTTTAGTCAGCACCTAGTCACTAGGGATAGAACAACGAAATGCGGCCATTGCCTCAAAACCTGAGCCCCAGCCTCCGAGAGCCCACCCAGACTGTGTTTCCCCAGGCGATGGCGACCTTCTGGGCATAAGTGCACGAGAAGTGGCTATGCAGAAACTGATGGTCCCCAGCTCCACCATGTCCAAGCCTCTGTCTTCAAAGCCTCAGCACTTTCAGGTGAGGACCTTCCAGGTTGAAAGTCCTCATGATTCACCTGACTGTCTCACTGCATTCCCAGTTCATCCCCATCTCTCCACAAAGTCATGGCAAAGGGCCAGAGCTACCGGTCTTCTGAACCTTGCTGCACATCTTGCTTCTCTGGGTGCCATTCTGAGCCACTTCTGTAGGAAGCTGAAGCTAGACACAGCTCCAGTGAGGCATAGGAGGCACTGTTGGCTGTACACCAACCAGACCTGGCAAGTCCTAGGGAGGTGAAGCAGAAGGCCTGACCCTGCCCTTCAGGAGGAAACATAAGGCTGGCCATCCTGTGGCCCCATCCCTTTCCATCAGGCTAGTTTGCCCAGGATAGAAGGTCACTGTGCCAAATCACTGCCCTTCCTATGTAGTAGAGGTTAGGGAAAAATTCTGACATGCGACCTGTTTGCCGAGTTTGGCCCTCTCTTGTCCCTGAGGGACAGTAGCTGTATGTATATCATTCCCTGAAGGGTCCCTGGACTTGATGGAGACACATAAGGCCTCGTGGAGAAAGGCCAATCCATAGCCTGGGCTGGGAGATCCATATGCAGTTTACTATCTATAGTAAGATGGCAAGCTTCCATGACTCTGCCCTGCTGGCCACTGCCAACTCCTGTTCTTTCTCCCCTTGGGCCTCACCCAGCCTGGGTCTTTTCTGGGCTCTGCATTGCTCTTCCTCTCCTTCCTTCTAATCTAGGCTGAGTCCCAGTAAAATATATAAAGGGGAAGGAGAAATAACAAGTCAGAAAGTAAATCACAGATCATTGATTCAATTGCATGGAACTTTAAAATTCTTAATTCCTTAAAAAGATTGTAGACAAAAGTAAAAAAAAAAAAAAGCCAACAAACTGGGTAAGATTAGACTTCATTCTGTGTTCTGTAACAAGTCCATAGCAATTGAGAAACACTAAGTCTACACAAGATGGAAAGGACAAAGCAGTGGAGGGGACAGTTCCCAGAAAAGGAAACAGAAGGAGCCACAGCCTTCCCAGCACTTGTCTTCAGGCTGGCAGCTCCCTGTGTGTCTTCCTTCTGTCTGCAATAGATGCCTCTCATCAGAACACTTTGTTCTTTAAGAAAAGAGTCTTTGTTGGAAAAGGGGGAGCCCAGGCCCCAACATGAGGTTCCCCTGTGTTCCCCTGTAGGTCCGAGTGAAGGTGTATGAAGCCCGACAGCTCATGGGCAACAACATCAAGCCGGTGGTGAAGGTGGTCATTGGAGGCTACCAGCACAAAACACGGATCAAGATGGGAAACAATGCTTTCTTCAATGAGGTGGGCCACACATGACCTTCAGAGCTGAACAGGGCACTTGGGCCAAGTGAGCCAGCCAGAGGCTGGGCATTTCCCTCAGGCATCAGGCAAGCTTGCATCTTCCACAAACACTGACTGAGCATTGGCCAAGCACTGCTTGGCACTGGAAATACAAATGAAATAATTCGAAGCCTCACACTGGAAGAGTCAGTAGACTGTGGAGGGAACCAGCATGTGAACACATAAACAATGAGAATGAGATAAGATTGGGGTTAACAGAGATCTGATCTGGGGGTGCTGTTAATGCAGCATGAAATGCAGGCCCAGACTATGTATGTCTTGTCACTGCTGAAGCCCTAAGCTGTAGTATTGTATCTGATACACAGTTGGAAGTCCATGACTACTCACTGAATTAATCAGTGAATAGACCAATAAATAAAAGATTAAAGCACAGTGGGAGCAGGGAGGAATGGGTGGACTGAGGAAGGGTTCCTGAAACCTTCAAGGAAGAATCTACCAGTGAAAGAGGGACATCATAGCGAATTAAAAGTGAGGAAAAAACAACTGTGTCTTCAGAAGCCTAGAAATGAGAAGCAGCAGGACTTGGCAGAACTGTAGATATGAGTGTGGCTGGAGGGGAGTGGCTGGAGGGAAGCCTGCAAAGTACACTGGGACCCTGTCATGGATGACACTTGGGAGTCACGGAAAGAATCAGGAGAGTGACGGGGCTGGGTTTGCACTTGGGAAAGAGGTTTCTGGCTGCAGCAGGGGCTGGGGAGCAGTGGACTGATGGGGAAATCTAGAAGGAGGCAAAGGCTTGGGTCTCCATCCCAGGGCAGCTAGCTGGGCCTTGAGCTGCTCATGACAGATCCTCCTGGGATTCCCTACCCCTGCCCTTTACCTAGGCAAAACACCCCCTGCAGGAGCCTGGCAGGCCTCTGTTTCTGGAGGAAGAGCATGAATTGGGCAAGGGCTGGGGCAAGAAGCTTGCTATTCTGAGCCTCCAGGCTTACTGAGTCCTTGGGTGAAGTGGTAGAAGAAATGTCATCCAACCCCTATCCCCATTCTCTCTACCTCAGATCTTCTTCCAGAATTTTCATGAAGTGCCTGCAAAGTTCTTTGATGAGACCATCTTAATCCAGGTGAGGAGCCAAACAATATGGGTCCATTTTCTTGTCCCACCTCAATCCTCGGAAGGACTTCAGCTCCCCACCCCCACCCTTGGAGCCAGTCACTTCAGATGGTCCTTCTGACCCCAAGACACAACCTCCACCACCTTCGTCACTCCCTGGCAGCCCAGACTTAACAAATGTTATAGAATACCAATCACTAGACCCTGAGCTGGGCCCCGAGGTGAATAGCCCCTTCCCATGTGCCAGGATTCTCATGTCACCAAAGGACCCCTCAAATGTTCCCTCAACATGGGACATTCCATTCCCTATCAGAAGAAACTCGGTAACAGTGGTGAATGTGTGGTTACCAAATGCCTCCTATGTGCCCAGCACAGGGCTAAGGGGAGCAAGGAGGTCTCTCCCTTGAAGAGTGTACATGTTCTTGGGAACACCGGAACATGGGAAATGATCAGGACAGCATGCAATGGAGAAAGTCAAGTGCAACAGTTTTCTCTGGGCTGATCTTTGGGTTGACCAAGTGGATTGGACCCTCTGATCGATTTCCTCATCAGTAAAATGGAACTAAAATTCTGAACCTTACAGGGTACCTCTGAGAATTAGATGAGAAGAACTATGTGGAAGTGTGGGCCATTAGGAAACATTACATAAATTCTAGAGGGCCATTAGGAAGCATTAAATACATTCCAAATGTGCCCTTACAATCCCTCCCATGGGGATGGGGGAAATGAGGGATGTGAATAACAAATCTTTCTGGGAACCCCTCTGCAGGTGATGAATTCCACACTAATGAGATTCAACGCAGAGATTGGGAGATTCCAAGTGAGCTCTGGATGAAGGAGGAGGTTTGGTGAAACAATTAACAGAGACTCACCATGGGTTCCATGCCTGAGTCTAGGGGCAAATACTTGGATTTTCCTGCAGAAATATCCAGATTTGAATCTACCCAAGTTATTCAGAATCTCTTTCTCATATATACAATGGGAATAATGACATACTCAACCCACAGAGTTGTTGTAAGGATAAAAGTGTGTACCATTTATGAAAGAGCTGGGTGCCATGTTGAATACAATGGACACATTTCAAACCTCTGCCTCCAGGAAATGGAAGCAGAAGGTCCAAAAATGCCAACCTAAGAAACACAGAGAAAATTGCTGTCTATGAGAACAGAAAGAAAGGTTTGCTTTGGAAAGACACAAGCTGGGAGATATGGAAAGCTGACATTCATGAAGGGCTAAATAAGATTCTTCAAATCCAGGAAGATCAGGAAAAGGTAGGGTTGCCAGATTAAATACAGGATGTCCCATTACATTTGAATCTTAAACAACAGGTACTTTTTAAATACAAGTATGTCCTAAATAATTGCATGGCTCCTGACGAATACTCCAGGGGACATACGTATACTAAAAATGTAGTCATTGTTTATCTGCAGTTCTAACTTAAGTGGGCATCTATTTTTATTTGCTAAATCTGGCAACCCTTGGGAAAGTCTTCCGTGTTGAGAAAGGTATATTTAGGACAAATCAAAGTAAGGTTTCTTTCTCACTACTTGTAAGAAGCACATGAAGAGTCATGACCTGTCCCTCAAAGAAGCAACATGGGCTTCGAAATGAGAGATTCTGGAGAGGTTATATGGCAGGTGGTAAAAAATGTTGTGCTTTCGGCAAAGACCATCGCACAATTTCCAGACAAGGACTAATGATAATGAACTGTTAAATAATTTATAGACATGAGAGAAAACTAAGCCTTTTTTTAAAATAATTTTTTTTAATTTTTTTTTTGGGGGGGGGGAGCCTGGGTGGCTCAGTGGGTTAAGCATCCAACTTCAGCTCAGGTCACAATCTCACAGTTTGTGAATTTGAGCCCCATGTTGGGCTGTGTGCTGACAGCTCAGAGCCTGGAGCCTGCTCTGGATTCTGTGTTTCCCTCTCTCTCTGCCCCTCCCCTGATCATGCTCTGTCTCTCTCTCTGTCTCTCTCTCTGTCTCTCTCTCTGTCTCTCAAAAATAAACATTAAATTTTTTTAAAATACATAAATGTTTATTTATTATTGAAAGAGTGCAAGCCTGGGAGGGGCAGAGAGAAGGAGACAGAGGATCTGAAGTGGGCTCTATGCTGAAAGCAGCCAGCCCAAGCCCTATGCAAGCCTGATGCAGAGCTTGGGCTCACAAACCGTGAGATCATGACGTGAGCTGAAGTCAGATACTCAACTAACTGAGCTACCCAGGCGCCCCAATGAGTCTTTTTCCTTAAATTACTTCTTTGAAAAATTTCAAACATACACAAAAGCAGAGAGAATAGTATCATGAGTTCCCACATCCCAATCACTCAACTTCACTAATTCATTGCCAGTGATGTATTGTCTACCCCTGGCCTACCTCCCCACCCACTGGATTATTTTGAATCAAATCTCAGACATCATATTTTTAAACATTTCAGTTAATATTTCTATACATAAATATCTTATTAAGCATAAACAAATGTAATTATCACATTTTAAAACCTTTATAATTCCTGGATAGCATTAAATACTAATCGGTGTTCAAATTCCCCTAATTATCTTATGAATTCCTTTTATGTTTTGTTCAAGTTAGGATCCAAACCAGGTGCGTGCTCTGCAGTTGGTTAAAATGTATTTTTAGGTCTCTGTGATTCTGTTGGTCCCGCTCCCTTTTTCTCCTTGTAATTTGTTAAAGAAAGTGGATAGTTTGTCCTGTAGAGTTTTCCTCTAGTCTGGATTTTGCTGACCGCATCTCTGAAGGATCATTTCACATACCTCTCTGCCCAGGTGTTTGCTGTCTAGAGGCTCGCTAGATTTGGGTCCATTATCTGGCAAAATGACTTCAGCAGAAGGCACAGAATGTATGTTGGTCTCTCTTTTTATGTCCTTAACAGCCATTGATGATCACTGCCTGGATCTATTTCTTCATTAGCGGTGCCTGAGTTTTTCTTTGTTTTCTTCCAGCTTTATTGAGGTATAATTGACATACAATGAATTGCACATATTTTAAAAAGTATCATTTGAAACGATCATCACAATCAAAATAATGAACATCTATCACCCCCAAAAGTTTCCTTGTGCTCCTTTGTAATTCTTCCTTCTCACCCCCATCCCACCCACTCTCATCCCCAGCCAGCCACTGGTCTGCTTTCTAGAACTATAACTTGGTTTGCATTTCCTCAAATTTTATATAAATAGGATAATACAGCATGTATTCTTTTTTGTTTGGCTTCTTTCACTGGCATATTTATTTTGAGATTCATACATTTTGTTGCATGTGTTAATAATCATTCCTCTTTATTGCTGAGCAGTATTCCACTGTGATTCTAACTTACACTTCCCCAGTGACTCGTGATGTTGAGTACCTTTTCATGTGCTTATTTGTCACCTATATATTTTCTTTGTTGAAGTGTCCATATCTTTTGCTCATTTGCATTGGGTCACTTTCTTACTGCTGAGTTTTGAGGCTTTCTTATATATTTGGGATACAAGTCCTTTTATCAGATATATGACTTGGAAATATTTTCTCCCAGTATATGATCTGTCTTTCCATTTTCTTAAGTGTCTTTCAAAGAGCAGAAGTTTTACATTTCAGTGGAGTCCACCTCATCAAATTTTTCTTTTATGGATTGTGCTTTTCTTGTTGTAGCTAAAAAAAATCTTTGCCTACCTAACCCAAAGGGGTAACTGAGTTTTTTGGTGTTTTTTTTTTAATGTTTATTTTTTTTTGAGAGAGAGACAGAGACAGAGTGAGTTGGGGGAGGGACAGGGAGAGAGGGAGACACTGAATCTGAAGCAGGCTCCAGGCTCTGAGCTGTCAGCACAGAGCCCAACGTGGGGCTCAAATTTTTGAACCGGGAGATCTTGACCTGAGTCGAAGTCAGATGCTCAACCGACTGAGCTACCCAGACACTCCAAAAGGGTAACTGGGTTTTAAAGCAGACCTAACATGAAGAATTTGGGGACTACTCTATGGAACCTTCAGATGTGGGATACAAGGGTGACCTGAATATTTCGCGGTGCCTTGCCACCCACCACCTTCAATCCTGTACCACAACCCTCAGGCCTTGGTCAGAAACCCTCTCCCAGGGGAAAGGGAAAGCCCATAGTCTCTTTGCCAGCTCCTCCCTTAACCATCCTCTTCCCCAGGATGGGAGACAACTTTCTCAATCCAGAAACAGGGAAGAGTCAATGCTATGTTGGCCAGGCAGTGCTATGTGGTGGTTAAGGATCCTTTCAATCCAGATCTCCTCATGTAATTACTAGTTGTAAGACTTTAGGCACTTTTCTCACACTAAATACCCTCCTCTGCAGAGTGGAGGTAATAATGGACCAACTTCTAGGTTGTTGTAAAGAGTAAAGGAGTTAGGGCAAGGCAAGTTCTCAAGCACTGGTGGCTAATACTGTCAGTACAGTACTATTGTTCATTGGTGTTGAAAATCTTGAGTAACTAATCCTTACTCTATTCTTGTCTTTCCAGACAGATATTGGTTTTATCTACCGTTCTGCAGGTAGGTAACAGTTGTTGCAAATACGTGTGCCTTCTGAGAAAAAGCAGATCAGTTGTCCAAACATCTCAAAATTCCTGTATGTTCAACACATGGGGGGAGAGTATTAGAGGGTATGAATTATTTTCTGTATTTGATAATATTTATAATCATAAGATCTTTCTCTGTAAAACTTCAAAGCATCCCTTTGGATCAAATGCTAACCTTTTATTGCAACCTGGAATTGAATTTCTATTTTTTGAGGCCAGTCTTGGGGGACTGATGTTTGAGTAGAGGTTTCCACTGTAACCATCACACACAACCTGGCCACAACATACATACCAGGTTGAGGTTTGGACTTAGGGTTGGGGAAAATGCTTGCCTCTCTCAGACCAGGATACTAACAACTGTAGGTTCCCAGGATGGGAGAGAGGGGTCTCTGTTTCCTAAAGGCAATGGCTGGTAGCCTGGGAGTATACTAGCTTTGCCCAGTGGTAGAAGTGACTCCCATTTTCCTCTGCTACTGTAAGGGAACCAGAATTTAGGAGACACACTTCCACACCCCTCTCCTGGTTTCAGGGAAGAAGGATGGAGACTGAAGGCCAGTCTCCCATGGGCCCTCTGCCCCTTCAGGTCACACACTCCTGAGGAAATGGTTAGGCCTCTGCCAGCCAAATGAACCCAGCAATGGAGTGAGAGGCTACCTGAAAGTCACCATTTGTGTCCTCAGTGTGGGAGACCAGGCTCCGGTGAGGCTTCCCTAGACACCCCAATAACATTTCCTACTGTAGCTGCTTCTGTAGGGTACCCCTGGGCCCCCAGTGTGGCCATTGATCTTCACCTGCTTTAATTCGTACACTGTGCCACTCAAGGATTGTCCATCCCTCCCCTATACCAAGTGGAATATTGGGGAAGCCAAATCTGGTGGCCATGGCCATGGCCATCCTATGACTCTGACCCTATCAGGTCTGGTCTCTACAGGTAGATCAAAAGCTGCCCTATGGGACTGATGACACCAGCACTCAGATCTTCAAGTCGACGGTGGTCCCGGTCAACTTGGCCTACTTACATTTCTTCATCTACTGCGCGGAGGACCTTCATCTCAGTTAGAGTCAGGTGGCGGGGAGGGAGTGACTCTGGAGGTTCCCTACACAGTGGAGACCTGGATTCTCCTGGGGCTTCCCTGTTCCATTTTGGTGCTAACCTAAGATTTAGGTGGAGAGGAACAGGTGAGACGGAAATCCACCAAAATTTGTTTTATGAAGGCCCTACAGATACCCTTTAAAATTGGCCATATGTCCCTGACTGTCTTCGATGCCCAGAGGCAGACTCACAGTTCCTTATGCTAGCACCCATCCCTGCTGCCCATTATGTGCCATGACACATACCAGCACACAGAGATAGAGTGGAAATGGGAGAGGTCTGCCTAGAGGGCACCATGCCAATTGATGGCATAGGGTTTCAAGTGGTTCTATCACCTCTCCATTTCCTCCCCTTAAAAAAAAATACTTCTGTCTCATAAATCTTGTAACTCTTGTTCACAGAGAAACAGCACTTAGTGAGTCCTGTGTTGGAGGTGGAACTAATTGGGGAAAAGGTAAGTGTAGAAAGGGTCTGAGGTTTAGAGAAATTGTCACCTAGATGGTGTATGAGGAAAGATGCAGTTGGTGGGCAGGAGCCCAGGATTAGTATCTAAGTTCCTCCATCAATGGGCTGTGACTGATCACTGGACCAGGAACTCTTTGAAGGTGGAGGCCATGGATTAGTCACCCTGTATCCCAGAGCTGTGCTCAGTGCCCTGCATGGAGAAAATGCCCAGTGAAAGCCAAATATACACAAAGGGCACAAATGAGTGAATGAGTGAATGAAACAACATGCCCACAAACAACACTGAAACTGTCACTGTCTTCTTTGGGCCTTGGTTTCTTCGTCTATAAATGGAAGGTTCTAGGCCAGAGAGTTGCTGACATTCCATGATCCTCTGTAAATAGAGAGTAGCATTTTCCAAAGTGTGCTAATGGATGTTATGTGCAAAAAAAGGATCCTATGTTCAAATTTGGGGAATGCTGGGTTAAGGTTAAAGAGGTTTGTCTCTTTAAATTCATAAACCATAGAATTCATAAACCCTGGTTTCTACCATATTCTACCTATTAAAAGTGTCATTAAATCTAGCCCATACATAAAAGGAGGGAAATCAGTGTCTACCTTTCAAAGGAAGATATACCAAAGGATTTGTGGACATATTTTAAAACTACCACACTGAGTGGGGTTTGGGTGCTCTGGTCTAGGGAGATGATCTTGGGTGATAGGTGGCACAAAATTTTCAAAAACTTTAGTATCTCTGTGGTTTTCTTAGTGTGTATTTTTTTTAATGTTTATTGTTGAGCGAGAGAGAGAGCGCATGCACGTGCAAGGGGGGGTGGCAAAGGGAGATGGGGACAGAGGATCTGAAGCAGGCTCCAGGCTCCAGACTCCACACTGACAGCAGAGAGCCCAATGTGGGGCTCCAACTCCCCAGCTATGAGATCGTGACTTGAGCCGAAGTCAGACACTTAGCCAAGTAAGCTACCCAGGCGCCCTGATTTCTTAGTGTGTATTAAAAAGTTCAATCAGTCCAACCAACCTTGATTTCACCAACATGATTGCTTAGAATAGAGCCAGGTTTAAAAATGAAGTCAAGTAGGGGTGCCTGGTGGCTCCGTCAGTTAAGCATCTGACTCTTGATCTCAGCTCAGGTCTTGATCTCCAGGTCATGAGTTCGGGCACCCTATTTGGCCCTGTGTTGGGTGTGAAGCCTACTTAAAAAAAATGAAGTCAAGTGATGCTTTGGAAAAGGGTATTACATTGCGTACTGCCACTGTCGACATGGTTTTTGTTCACTTTTCTATTGGGATCTTAGAGTTTATCTAACAAAATCTATGTGTATGCATTCATATAAGAAAGTTAGTAATGCTATGACTATTTAAAAACAAAGTCAATTGAGGGGCACCTGGGTGGCTCAGTTGGTTAAGCATCCAACTTCAGCTCAGGTCATGATCTTGCATTTCATGAGTTCAAGCCCCACATCGGGCTCTGTGCTGACAGGTCAGAGCCTGGAGCCTGTTTCGGATTCTGTGTCTCCCCCTCTCTCTGCCCCTCCCCCTGCTTGTGCTCTCTCTCTGTCACTCAAAAAATGAATAAATGTTAAAAAAAATTTTTTTTTAAATAAAAACAAAGTCAATTGAAAGATGATTGAAGGGCAAATATTAGGGAATCTGGAGACGGGAAGATACACAAAGGACTGAAGTTGTAGCTGAGAAGTTGTCAAAGTGTCTTTAGACCATTCCCGTGATCAGCCCTGTGCTGGAGAAAGCATCCATCTGTGGGCTGGGCTGGAAGGGCTGGAAGCTGAGGCCAGTGGAGGAAGGAGGGCACAGGCTGGCACTGACACTGCTGTGGAATGTTTCTAGCTCAAGACAAATGTGCTGACCCAAACCGAGAACCCAATATGGAACCAGCTCCTGACCTTCCGGATTCAGGTAGATATCGCTGTTCCATCTTGACGACTCTCCTCCTCATGGCCCACAAACGAAAGAAAGTTTGGGTGTTTGTGTACGGGTGTGGATAGAAGGTAGGGACCAAGAAGCATGGGGTGGATGGGGGGCAGGATCTGCCTGATGGGGAACATGAAGAAGGACATGTTACAGAAAATTTATTTTATTTGTCCAGTGTTAAGAAATGAATGGGCCATACAACTGAACTTTCCAGAAAACTTAAAATGCCCTTTCACATACATTACAAAACAAAACCAAAAAATCATTTAAAATTGATTTAAAGACTTATTCTGAATTGCATTGTGCATTTTCTTATCATCTAGGCAAAGTGCCCTGAAGATAATTATAGCTCTTTGTTAATGGCCTAGAGGTATTGTGGGAACATAGTTAGTATATGGGCTACATGTAGTATGGGCTATTTGTGCCTACGCTAAATGGCTCCAGGATGCTCTTTGTGGGATTCTGTGGTCTGATTTTTATAGTTTTTCAGTCCTTCTTAGTCACCTATCAGTGGTGTAGATGCCAGTTCTCTTAAAGCCTGGGAGAGCCTTGTTTGCTTTTTGACTTCATGCCAGGCTTCTAAGAGCTGCATGTAGAATAAGAATACGCAATTCTGAAAGATAACTTGAGCACTGTCAAAAGGATGAGTGCATAGAACTTTGTGTGGCTTCTATTTGGCTACCCAGAGAGTATTTTGCTTTCCTTATACCTTACATTTGTGTGACACAAAAATCACTAATGAGCTCCCCTCTACTTTGCTGGCACCCTCTTCCTTGCTTCTCCTAGAAGCTTCCCTAGTCTGCCTCCTGTGAGGCATCATCTTTAACCATTCTTCATAATCTCTACCTTCCTGGGTGATTTTATAGACTCTTAAAGTAGGAAGAGATTTTATTTATTTTGAAAGAGAGATAGTGTGCACGTGCACACACACACACACACACACACACACACACACACACGTGAGCAGGGGAGGGGCAGAGAGTGAGGGAGAGAGAATCCCAAGTAGGCTCTGTTCTGTCAGCATAGAGCTGGAGGCAGGGCTTGATCCTTGAACTGTGAGATCATGACCTGAGTCAAAACCAAGTCGAATACTCAACCAACTGAGCCACCTCCTACTGGTGCCCCAGTAGGAAGAGATTTTAAAGGGAGCCTAGTTTATCCCCCACCTTTGATCCCTCCCACCTCTCTGGCTGTGATGAGGCTCGTGGCCAGATGCTCAGAGTCTTGAAAGTCTTCCCTTGTGTCCAGCTGCCTTTAGGCTCAGAAACCAGTGGCACAGGCCAGGCCTTCCTTCATCCCTGAAAGAGACCTTCCAACGTTTAAAGATGTCCATACACTCCCTGGCTCCTCACGCGTTTCCCACGAAACACAGTCTCCTAGGCTGGAGCCATTTGGATGCAGGCCTGATTGTCACTAGCCCTGTAGAAATGCAGCAGGCAGGTGTGAGCCTCACTCTGAATGGCAGGATGGCCACAGATACGGTAGCATCTGAGGCCAGTTGGTCAGGGCCCCAGCAAGGCAGGCTGCAGGGGAAACTTCGCTAAAAATGGGTGTTTGCCAGTTCACAGTCCAAGTGCCCCAGGACAGAAGGGCAGTCAAGACAAGGAACTGGGAAAGGGGAAGAGAATTCTCAACAGGGTTGATGAAAAGATGGTTCAGCCATGAGTTTGAATTTGGAGGATTTGTAATTTTGGAAGACCTGGATGTCTTACAGTGCCCATCTCTCAACTTCCAGTGGGCCTTTCCTCATTTCTTCCTAGATACTTGCTCAACTAGAAAGCCCTTTCCCCACTTCCCCCCTTGCCCCCAGCTTCCCTGGCAAGGAGAGAATGGACAGCCCCAGGAGCTGCTATGAGGGGAAAGGGCCCGACTGAGAGGACCTGAGTCCCACTCCGATCTCAAGCCCAGCAGCTGTTTTCCATATGGGTTGGTTTTTTTGTTTTCGTAACTGAGGGGACCCTATGGCAGAGGAGATAAGACCCAGAAGCTTGGGTTCCCATCTGACTGCACTTCTTACTGGGTGACCGTGAGCAAGTCCTTCTGCTTCTCTGGGCCTCATTTCCCATCTGTAATTAGGAACAATCACAGTCCTTACTGGGTCATGGCAGAGTCATTAGGACCTCTAAAGCTGCTTCAGCCCCTGCATATAACTTGAGAACTTCAGGAACTCAGTTGCTCTGTGCCTCAATTTTCCTGTCTGGAAATGGGAATAATAGCACCTGGCTTATGGGATTGTTGGGAGGAGTCACTCAGGTGATCCATGTGGATCATTTAGCACAGGCCACAGGACAACAGAAACCCTCCCCACAACAGCAGCTACTACTATTTACTCTCTGAGGAGATAGGTGTCTTGCTGTTTAAAAGTTAACTGCTAGTGGTGAAGAATGCATTTTAGGCCACAACCTCCATGCAAGACAGACTGGCACGCAACCTGCTTGGGATTCTCTCTCTCTTTCTCTCTCTGCCCTTCCCCTGCTCATGCTCTCTCATGTGCTCTCTCTTTCTCAAAATAAATAAGTAAACTTAAAAAAAAGAATAATAATACCAAAGCAACCATGGGACACACTCCTAGGCCTCTCCCAGGTCCTTTCAAGGGGCCCATGCAAGTGGGGAGTCCATAGCCACAGGCTTATATGTCCCCATGGTAAATTCATTTTGGCTGTGGTGACATGGCTTACTGATGATTGAGCCAGGCCTTGGACCCAGACCCAGAACTTCCCAGCTGCACTCAGTCTCCTTGAGGACCAGACCACTCAAACATGCACCCACTGCTGTTCTCGCTTTCCTCTTGCAGTTGCCCTGTCTCTCCAGCTACATCAAGTTCAGAGTCTTGGACTGGTGAGCCGCTGGGTAGAAGCTGAAAAACAAGTACAGGAGGAGAAAATCTGAGCTGGGCCAGCAGCTCAACCTGCAGACTATGTTTCTCTCCAGCCCCAAGAACAGGTGCCAGGATGAGATAGGGACTGTCAGTCTGTTCCTCAACCAAATCTCATCCACCGGAGCAGAAATAGAAGGCAAGCGATCCCCCAGGCCCCTGCCTCCTGCCCTTCTCCCACCTGGCCCTGTCGCCCTAACCCTTTCTTCTTGCAGGAATGTATTCTGGCTTCCTACCCTGTTTTGGCCCCAGCTTCCTGACTCTTCATGGGGGTAAAAAGGCCCCTTTCAGGATCCAGGAAGAAGACATTGTAAGCCTCTCATGACAGCTCTAGGGAACAGTGGAGGTAAAAACCAACCATTTGAAAGGTGCTGGGGCCTAGGACGTGACTGGGGAGGGCCCGGCCCTGGTTTCTGTCCATTATGCTATTAGAGGACATGTAATCTATGTGTAAATGACTATGTGTATATGGGACGTGTGTTGTGTCACAAGAAAGGAACAGATGGAGAACTCTGGGCATTCACTGAGAAAGGGTCATTGAGATGAAATGTCAGGTAAGATTTCCAGCAGGTGGAAAGGACATAGAAGACTAAAACAGCATAAGTAAATGTGGAAAGTACTGGGCTATTAAAGATTGGTGATAAATGCCAGGAGGCCAAGTCCAACTGGCTTAAAGGAAGGGAACAGGGCTGGGAAGAATTCTTGAGTGAGGATGAGCTGCAGGCACCAGGACCTCAATGCCATTAAGAGGCTAGCTCATTCATTCCATCTCTTGTCTCAGCTGCTTGTCAACCTGTGGCCTTCATCCTTTGCTACTTCAGTCAAGCCTCCCTGCTGGCCAGTGGCCATCCAAGCCTCTGATAGGGAAGGCCAGGGGAGCATTCTAATTAGCTGCCTTAGGTCATGTGTACTCTCCTTGGACCAATCACTGTTGCTAAGAAGGCGGGGCATGCCCTGATTTGCCAGGCTGGAAGCACAAACCCAGTAGTTATCACAGCCTCCTCCAAGCTGGAAGCATCTGCTGGGAATCGGTACTTTGATTTGATCAGCAGGTAAAATGCACGAAGAGGAGGAGTGGGCCTCAGTACAGAAGAGGGGTCAGGGCCCAGAGGTTTCTGGGCACAGCCATGTCTGGGGTGTCTGGAATTCTGCCCCTAGATTGTGGTCAGCCCTAGGCAGGAAGTTACTAGGCAATAGTGTCTTTGCTGCAAAGGTGTCAGGATAAATTTGGTCTTTTTTTTTCACATCCCTTTTGTCATTGTTTCCCTTCCTGTTGCCCTAGAATATTCCCAATGCTGTTAAGGATGGCTTAGCTTATCGAGGCCGGATCTTCCTGGAGTTATTCACCAACCTCAGTCCTCATCAAGATGTTAAGAAGGATCTCTCCTCTGAAGTAACCAATATAGAGGTAACTACAGGAAAAGGTAACTCAGGAGTAAAGAGTCCCTCTGCCCACCCCAAATCTACTGCGGGTCCTGTTCCTGACACTGCAGAGGCCCTGGCCACAAGCTGAATGACCTGTTGGGTACATGAGGACGTTTGGTCAACCCACCTGAGTCTTTATCAAGCCCCTATGGGGACTTCATGCTGCATCAGGCACCCGGTAAATACAAGATGAGGTTTCGGTTTAAGAAATGTGTAATCTAGTTAAGGAGAAATTATGTTCTAAGGAGTTTTTATTTCTTCCTGAAGGCTGGGGAAGACCACTGATGCAGGAAGGGGCAGGAGGAGCAGTGTTAAGAATAACCACCCACTTATTTTTAAAAAAATGGGAATACGGTCACAGGGAAGGAGAGCCTGAGAGGAGGGAGCAAGTTCCAGAGACCTTTTGGACACAGAATGATCCGAGCCACAGACTAACAAGAAATAAGAAATGAGGCCAACTGCCCTAAGCTGATGCCCATTTTCTGCCTCAGGTGGCAAGGTGGTCAGGGGTGGCATGCACCAACATGGACTCCCTGAAGGAGAAGCAGGCCTGGGGGGTGGACGATGTAATCCCATCTTTGACATGTGCTTGTGAGACATCCATGAAGACCAGTCCCCGAGGCTGCTAGACAGATGGTGTGTTGTCAGCACACCGGGATCTGAACACAGGGTTGTGGAGGAACTGCCTGGGAGGAGTGGGCTGGTGAAAGAGTGCCACAGCCTAAGGCAGGTTGAGGAAGAGGAGGGGCTTGCAGAAGAGACTGAGGAGGAGTCTGCAAAGGAGAGCACTGAGGCAGCCCCCTGAAGAAAGAGTTGCCAGACTGCATGCGTGTGAGGGAGAAACTGCATGCAAACTGTGCATACAGGCAAGTGCATCGAAACTTGGCCGGAAAATAGAAGGAGACAAGATCAGGTGGTAGCTAAATAGAGGCTCAGAAGTGAGGAGGGTTATTTTTTATGACAGGGGAGACGAGCTAGTGAACAGACTGGGTGAGTGCAAGAAGAGGGCAGGGGTTGGCCACAGAAATAAGAGCAGCTGACCTGGTAGATGGAGGACCTCGAGCATATGTGGGAGGAGGCAGTTAGAGAAGGGCTCAGAGCAGATGTGTGTGTGTATGTCACCTTCATCACACCCCTGCCCACACTCATTCCATCAGGGGAGGGCGTTTAGGCAAAATGGGAAGGGATGAGGTGGCCCAAGTCAGAGCCTAGTCTGGCCCTCTCTGCCTCAGAGGGAGAAGCCTCCTTTTCAGGAAGGAAAGGAACCACAGCTGACTGGGAGGAGGGGGCCAGGTGATAGAGGTCCTGGGAGGAACTGCCCTTGAGCGGGAGTCAAAGCAGGATTTGAAGGGGGCGGGTTTCAAAGATGGTCACCAGTTCACCCTGAAGAGAAGCAAAGATGACTTTGAAAGAAACAGGGCACCTCATCTTTGCCTCCCTGCGTATCTATGTAGCCTTGGCTTATGTACTGGGGATGTGGGGGTTCTTGTTTTAGAAGCACCACAACCGCCAAAAGTATGGGCTGTGCGTCATCTTCCTTTCCTGTACCATGATGCCCAACTTTAAGGACCTGATCCAATTCGAGGTCAGCATTGGCCACTATGGGAACAAGACAGACCTGAGTTACAAGCCTCTCGTCTCAACCACACAGTACAGCCCAGTGATATATGATGGTAATAGTCAGATCCAACCAAAGAATAGAGAGCATCCACTGCATGCCAGGCTTGTGCTTGGCCCTTTTAAGGGTATTAGCTCATGGAACATTCATAGGTATTGTTAACCCACATGTCACACATGAGGAAAATGAGCTTTGGGGAGGTGAAGTCACCTGCCAAACATTGCACAGCTAGCAGGCAGTGAGCCCATGACAGGAGTTAAAAGTAGGTGTTTGTGTCAAGTCCTTCTCTACAGTAAGTTCCACACTACAACTTTGCCAACCCCATATTCTTCCCTACTACTCTGAACCACCCCTGATCCATCCATGCAACTATCTTCTGCTACTTGTCTTCCCACCTTCTATCCATCCATTAATCCACTCATCCACCCTTTCATCCATTATCTCCCACCCATCCACTGTCCCAAACAGCCAGCCTCCCTTCCATCCATTCATCCATTCATCCAATATATACTTATTAAACACCTATACCGGACACAATAGAGTAGCAGTTCTCAAAGTGCAGTCCCTGGGCCAGGCATCAGCATCACCTTGGAACTTTTAGAAATGCAGATTCTTGGCCCCACCTCAGTTCTACAGAATCAGAAAATCTGGGAATGATGCCCTGCGATCTGTGTTTTGACAAGCCCTTCACGTGATTCAGATGCATGCTAGAGTTTGAGAGCCACTGTTCTAGAGGAATACTGCCTCCCCTTCCACTTCAACAGCTTTGCAGTCTCATTGCCCATTGAGAGCCTTTCTGTGCTTAAAAAAACTTCCCTGGTTTTTTAAGAACAGCTTATTGAAATAGAATTCACACACTATACAATTCATCCACGTATAGTATGCAATTCAGTTGTTCTTAGTGTATTCACGGAATTGGGCAACCATCTCGTTGATTCTAGAACATTTTCATCATTCCAGAAAGAAACCCTGTACCCACTAGCAGTCACTCGCTATTTCTCCCCTATGTCCCCAAACTCAGGCAACCACTAATCTACTTTCTGTCTCTATGAGTTTCCTATTCTGGACATTTTGCCATACACATGGATTCACAATATGTAGTCCTTGGAGTCTGGCTTCTTTCACTTAGCATAATGGTCTACTTATTTTTAAATTATGATGTATACAAAAGTACAGTAAATGTATGTATACAATTTAAAGAAAAATAAAATGAGTACCCCTGAACTCACTACCCAGCTTAAAAGATAGAAAATTGCCAGCACTTAGAAGTTCCCTGTATGCTCTTCCCACATCCATTTACCCACAAAATAACCACAATCCTGACCCTCATGATAATCACTCCCTTACTCTACTTTTCAATTTTTACCACCTATGTAGGCAACTCTAAACAGCATACTATTTTTGCATTTTGTTCGAGTGGAATTTTGTAGTCTATATTCATCTATTTTCCATCTTTTGCTCCATATTAATTTTTTTCATGTTGGTGTGTGTAGCTGAAGTTCATTTTCACTTCTGTATATGTTCTACTGTATGATTATAACACTAATTATGTGGTATATGTAGACATTTGGGATGTGTCTTCTTTTCCTACTATAATAATTTTGTTATAAACATTCTTGTACATGTCTCCTGGTCTCAAGTGCAAGACTTCCTCTAAATTATATACCCTGGAGTGAAAGAGAGATTCAAAGCAAAAGTAATTATACCAAATTACACTCTCATCAGCATATGAGAATTCCTATTACTCCGCTTTCTCACCAGTACTTGATGTTGCCCAGCCTTTTCATTTTTGCCAATCTGATGGATGTAAAATGGTATCTTATAAGATCTTGATTTGCATTTTCCTAATTATTAATGGAGGATGAGTGCCTTTTCATGTGTTTACAAACATTTGTTTTTCTCATCTGTAAAAAGCCTATTAATATGTCTTATCCATTATTCTATTAGGCTTGTCTTTTTCGTATTGACTTTACATTATATTTTCTGGGAACGATCCTTTGTCAATGGGTGTATTGGAAGTATCTTCCCTAAGTTTGGGGCTTTTCATTCTCTTAATGATGATTTTTTATTTGTTTAATTGAGATATTGTTTGCAAACTATAAAATGCACATATTTTAAGTATGCAATTTGATGCATTTTGACAAATACATATACCTATGTAACCACCATGGGCAGAAAGTTCCATCACTCCAGAAAGCTGCCATATGCCCCTTTTCAGTCAATATCCCCAACCCCTGGGGGCAGTCACTGCTGTGCTATCACTGTATATTTGTTTTGCTTTTCCTACAACTTCATATATGTGAAATCATACATACAGTTCTCTTTCTATGGCTTCTTTGGCTCAGCATAGTATTCTGTGTTCATCCTACATCTATTCACATAGACAAATGTTTTGTTCCTTTTTATTTCTGATAGGTACTCCATAATGACCGTTTATTTCCCCATCCCCCTGTTTGTGGACATTTAGATTGATTCAACTTCTGGAGTATTATGAATAAAGCCACTGTAAACAGTCCCATACAAGTCTCTCTATGAACATGTGCTTGCATTTCTCTTGGCTACATACCTACAAATGGAATTTGGGGTGGTTTTAAAAAAAATTTTTTTTACATTTATTTTATTTTTGAGAGACAGAAAGAGACAGCATAAGCAGGGGAGGGGCAGAGAGAGAGCAGGAGACACAGAATCTGAAGCAAGCTCCAGGCTGCAACCTGTCAGCACAGAGCCCGATATGGGGCTCGAACCCACGAACCGTGAGATCATGATCTGAGCCGAAGTCGGACACTTAACCAACTGAGCCACCCAGGTACCCCTGGAATTTGGGTTTTAAAGAGAATAACAATCTTCCAAACTGTTTGTATTATTTTACATACCCACAGCAGTGTTTGAGAGTTGTACTTGCCCCCCACCCTTGCCAACTTTTGATACTGTTGACCTTTACATTTGAGTCATTCTAGAGGGTGTGATGTACATAATGGTAATTTTAATTTCCATTTCTCCAATCAGTAGCAATAGTGAGTGTCTTTTCATGTTCACCTATATTTCTGTAGTGAAGGCACTGTTCAAATCTTTTGCCAGTCTTTCACTGGGTTGTTTGGCTTTTTACATTGCATTCCAATAATTCTTTTGTATTTTGGATGCAAGTCCTTCGTCAGGTCTGTTTTGCTAATACGTTCCACTCTGTGGCTTGACTTTTCAATTTCCAAGCAGTGTCTTTTGAAGATAAAAAGTTTCTAATTTTGGTGAAGCAAATAAATTCTAATTTTGAGGGGCACCTGGCTGGCTCAGTCAGAAGAGCATGCAACCCTTGATCTCAGGTTCATGAGTTCAAGGCCCAGGTTGGGTGTAGAGATCATAAATAAATAAATAAATAAATAAATAAATAAAGTGAGATTATCTTTTCTTTTAAGTAATATACTATTTGGTCCAAGAAATACTGTCTACCTCAAGATCATGAGTATTCTCCTGTGTTTCATTCTACAAGCTTTATAATTTTAGCTTCTTTATTTAGGTTTATGATCTAACCTGACTTGATTTTTGTATATGGTGTGAGGTCAGGTTCTTATTTCTATAAAGATAACCAATTCAGTAACATTTGCTGGGGAAAAAAAACTATTAATTTCCACTTACAATTACTCTGACACCTTTGTTGAAAATTGATTAACCATATGTTGTGGGTCTCTTTCTAGAATCATTGTTCTGTTCCATTGATCTGTCTTTATGCTGATACCACACTGTTTTGATTACTATAGCTCTAAAGCAAGTCTTGAAATCAGTTTGTGTAAGTCTTCCAACTTTGTTATTCTTTTACAAAATAATACAATTTCTGGCTATTCTCGTTCCTTTCCATTTTCATGTAAACTTTAGCATCAGCTTGACAATTTCTACAAAAAGCCTGCTGGAATTTTCCTATCTTCTTTTGTTCTAATCAAGTGTTTTTTGTTTGTTTAGTTTTGGGGTTTTTTTTAGTATTATGCTCTATCTCCTCTCTGGCTATATATCTCTGGATTATTTGTAGCAGTTGGTCAAGAGATTGCAATATTGATCTTTAGTCTATCATCGTCTACCTTGAGTTAATATTATAACTACTTCACATATTTTATATATTCACATATAATTGTTATATATAAAATAAAATGCAATCATAATAGTATAATTGTATTTTCACCTTTGTTATTCATTTAGAGTTGGTTTGCTAATATTTTGTTTAGGATTCTTGCATCTGTATGAATAAGATTGATCTTTCTTGTAATTTTCTTTCTTGTAGTGTCCTTTGTTCGGTTTTTATATCAAAGTTATGCTAGCCTCATGAAATTGAGTAGCATTTCCTCTTTTTACTCACTAGGAGCATTTGGGTAAGACTGTAATTATCTGTTTCTTGAAAGTTTGATAGAACTCACCTCTAAATATAAGCCTGGTGTTTTTTTCTAATTGATTGATTTAAATACAGATTTATTTTAATTATTCAGCTTTTCTATTTCTTTTTAAGTCAATTTGGTAGGTTTAATTTATCTAGGAATTTATAAATTCCCTTCATGTAAGTTTTCAAAATTTTCAGCATAAAATTATTCATAGTATCTTTAAAGAATTTTTTTTTTGGCAAAATACACATAACATAAAATGTACCATTTTAACCATCTTTAGATATACAATTCAGTGGAATTAAGTACATTCACAATGTTGTGTCACTATCACCTCTATTTCTAGAACTCTTTCATCATCACAAACAGAAACTCTACCCTTTAGACAATAAATCCCCTTGTCCTCCTCCCCACAGCCCCTGGTAGCCTCTCTTCTACTTTTTGTTTCTCTAAATTTGCCTATACCTCATATGTGGAATCAAATAATATGTGTCCTTTGTGTTTGACTTATTTCACTTAGCATTTGTTTTCAAGGTTCATCCATGTTATAACATGTGTTAGAACTGCATTGCTTTTTATGGCTGAATAATATCCCTTGGTATGTACGTATCACATTTTGTTTATCCATTCATCTGTTGATGGACACATGGGTTGTTTCCACATTTTTGCTATTGCCTAAATTGTTTTAGCTATTAGCTATTAATAGCTAATAGCTATTAGCTGTTGTTTCCACAGTAACTGTTGTGAATAATGCTGCTTATGAACATCAGTGTACACATACCGGAGTCCCTGTTTTTAGTTATTTAGGGTTTATGCCTAGGAGTGGAAGCACTGGATCGTATAGTAATTCTGTTTAACTTTTTGAGGAACCACCAAACTATTTTCTACCATAGTTTCTTACTATTATCTATTTATCTCTGTAATATCTAAAAATAGCTGTCCTTACTTTATTCTTTGAGGGTATGGGCACACACGTGTGCTTTCTTTTCATAATTCTTGACAGACTTTTCCAATCTTTTACAAGTAATGCTGTCAAGATATAATCTTATTCACAAGTGAGTCACATGAGTCAGTATAACAGTAGGATAAATTTCCCAAAGTGAAATTGGTCAGTGTATTTGCATCTTGGCAGATATTACAAAACTGCCCTTTGTGCTGGGCATTTTCCCGTTTGCTGTCATCATCTCCAGCAAGGAGAGATTTTGCATGCTCTGTTCTATATCAAACTTCATTCTTGCCCTTCCTGCATCTACTCGGTATCTCAGAGCTGAACACCTGCAAACTACATTTCCCAGAGTCCCATGCCAGCTGATAAAAAGAGAAGATACTGTTCTGTTACACCTCTTCACCTCTTCACTCTGTCTTTCTGCCTCTCCCTCTCCCTCCTTCCCACCCCTGATTCAGGAGACATCTCTGGAAGTAGCTACATCCCTTCAAAGATCCCACCTTTGGCTGGCCCCTCCTCCATGGTTCCAGCCTTGGCCTGGCATCTGCTCCTCTGCCATGCCACCCACTAATGGCTGGACATCACCTTCTTAGTGACTCCAGCGCCCTGCACAGCTATCTCGATGATGAGGTGATATTGTGCACCTGTCTCTGGTCACACCACTGCCTCCATTTTGTTCCCTAGCCCTAGAAACAGAAGTCTCTTCCTCCTGTTATTAACATGAGAATAAGGTCACTTTCCCCTTCTTGATCTCTTGGCCCTTTCAACACATTAAATTCCTTCTATTTCCAATATCTGCCATGGTCTTTTTCTTTTCCTGGCTGTACCCTGACTGATAATCCTCCATAAACGTTGTACCATTCAACATTCCCACCAGCAATGTATGAGACCCTGATCAGTCTGGTAAGTGAAAAGAGGCATTTTGGTGTAGTTTTCATTTTTTTTTTCTGTTGTTATAAATGAAGTTGGGCATCTTTTCATATGTTTACAAGTCATTTGTGTTTCTCATTAATTTCCTGTTTATTTTCTCTTTTATTCTATTAGGATACTAGTTATTTTCTTATTGATTTCTAGGAACCCTTCATAGATGAGGGAGATTAAGCCCTTATGATATGACCTGTAAGTATTTCTCCCATATTTGTCTCATATCTTTGTCTATGGTGTTTAGGATTTTTTTTCCCATGAAGTCTTTTTTTTTTTATGTACTCAAATTACTTCTTTAATGGCTTCTGGTTTTTGAGTCATAATTAGAAAGGTCTTCTCCACTCCAGATTTATTAAGGAGAATTCTCTCATGTTTTGTTCTAGAAGTTTGTGGTTTCTTAAAAGTTTCATAACCAATACCTTCCCTTTTTCTGATATTTTTCCCCATAAATTTCTTGATCTTTTTGTCCAGCTCCCCAAATATCCTTTATTTTGCAAGTCTACTAACTTCACCAGGATATGTTGAAGTGTTGATCCTTTGGGGTCAGTTTTCCCTGGCACATGATGTACTCTTTCATGGATACAAGATTAGAATCTTATTCTGTTAGTAGTTTCTTTAGTGGTATATATATTTTTTACAGTTTTTTAATTGGATTGTATGTCTTCTTATTATGGGGTTATAAGAGTTCTTTATATATACTGGATACAAGTCTTTTATTAGGTATAAGATTTGCAAATAATCTGGCTTATCTTTTCATTTTCTTAACAGTATCTTTGAAGTGTGAATATCTTTAATTTGGAGGAAGTACAATTTTTTTCTTTTATGGTGTCATATCTGAGATCCCTTTGCCTAACCCAAGGTTATGAAGATTTTTCTCCCTATCTTCTAAAAGTTTTATACTTTTGGTTCTTATATTTAGCTGTATGATCCATTTTGAATTAATTTGTATATGAATGCAATTTTTCAAGCACCATTTGTTAAAAAGACTATCTCTAGGGGTACCTGGGTGGCTCAGTTGGTTGGGAGACCGACTTTGGCTCAGGTCATGATCTCGCAGTTTGTGAGTTCAAGCAGACTCTGTGCTGATTGCTCAGAGCCTGGAGCCTGCTTTGGATTCTACCTCTCTCTACCCCTCCCCTGCTCATGCTCTGTGTCTCTCTGTCTCTCAATAATAAATAAACATTAAAAAAATTTTTTTAATAAAAATAAAGACTTCTCTTCCCATGTGAGTCTTCTTTAGATATATATATATTTTTTTAATGTTTATTTATTTGTTTTGAGAGGGGGTATGGAGGGGCAGAGAGAGAAGGAGGGAAAATTCCAAGTGGGTTCCACTCTGTCAGCGCAGAACCCGACCTGGGGCTCGATCCCAAGAACTGTGAGATCATGACCTGAGCCGAAATCAAGAGTTGGACATTTAACCAACTGAGCCACCCAGGTGCCCCTTTTTAGTTATATCTTTAAATATTCTGTCCCATTGTTTAGGTTTTCTACTTCAGGGGCTTCATTTATGCACTTAACAGTTTTCCTTGGTTTTCTTCTGTATCCATCATCTTCTCCTTGATCCTTTTTGGCTCTTTATTTACATTTTATTTTGGTCACTCTTTTATTTCTATCCTTATTTCTATACCTCTCACCGGATTGTCTGCAGGGTCTAATCTCCCTTAGGCTTCTTTTTATGTTGTCTTCCTTCTAGGGTGTTTGTGTTTCTACTTCTACTTTTTGTCTGCATTTTGCCAGCTCACATTTCCTCCTCTGAGCCCTGAGTTTGTTCTGGGAGTGTATTTTTGCTGGCGCTTTCTGCACTCCGCTCCCATCCAGCTGTGCTTCCAGCTGTCTGTCTGGCTCATCGCTTCCCCGCAGGTGACTTCTGTTGCACTTCACCCCTTCCAGCTTCGGCTTTGAGGGCAATCATAGTTGCTTTTGGCAGCCCTTATGTGTATTTTGAGTCTGCAGATTATATCTGTCTCCTTGTTTTGCTGAAAATGGAGTTGTTTTCCTCCTCCTTGTTGCTTTTGTATGCCATCCAAGAGTAGAAGAAGAAAATTGCCATCTTGTATCTGCACGTTCATATCTGAGAACCCCAGTCCTGGACCTCTGCTCATTTACCATTGTAATGATTCATTCAGTGCCAGAGTCTGCAACTGGGGTCTGCCAACAATTCTGGAAAATTATAAGATATTTTCACTTTGAAAACTACTTTTTATCCTTGTCTCTTATAGCTCCTTCTCAAACGGACTCTATTCTCTGTGGAACTTGTCATTCTGTTCTTCGTATTTTTAAATTTCTCTTCCATATTTGCCATCTCTGTGAGCTGCATTCTGCATAACTTCTAGATCTTCTTGGAAGGGCCTTAGGTAACCCATATATTTAAGATGTTTTGGCAGCTCTTGATCCCTGATCCCCACTTTATTCTTCCCCATAGTATTTTCTACCATTTGACACACTGTATTTTAATGTATTTTTGTCTTTTTTGCCTCTACTATTCTTTAGGTTCTTAAGTAAACTTTTGATTCAGGGGCGCCTGGGTGGCTCAGTTGGTTAAGCGTCGGACTCTTGATTTCGGCTCAGGTCATGATCTCACAGTTCATGGGATTGAGCCCTGCATCGGGCTCCATGCTAACAGCCTGCTTAGGATTCTCTCTCTCCTGCTGTCTCTGCCCCTCCCGCTCTCACGTGCAATAGCTCTCTCTCTCAAAAAAAATAAACAAAAAAACTTTTGATTCAAGTATAACATAGCTACTGAAAAGTACACAAAGCAAAGCATCCAACTCAATGAATTATCACGAAGCAAACACACCCACGTAACAACATTCAGACCATGAAACAGAGTCCTGATATCCCAGAGGCTCCTTGAGCCTCTCTACCCCCAGCCCCACCAAGGGCACCACCCTCCTAACCTCCATTTTGTCTGGTGGTTAGGTTTATAAAAACAATCATATAGCATGCAGTCTTTTGTGTCTGGTTTCTTTTGCTCACCATTTTGTGAAATGCATTCACAAACCTAGATGTTGCTGGCTGTAGCTGTAGCTTGTTCTCATACTGTATAGTATTCCATTGTGCAAATATACCATAATTTATTTTTTCCTTCCATTACTGAGAGAGATTTTGGTGGTTTCCAGTTTTGGACTATTATGAACAGTGCTGCCATGAACATTTTGCACCCTGTCTTTTGATAATGTTGTGACCCCTTTCCGTTGGGTATATACCTGGAAGCAGAACTGCGAGGCTATGAGGTGCGTGGGTGGCTCAGTCGGTTGAGCACCCGAGGTTGACTCAGGTCGTGATCTTGCAGTTCGTGAGCTTGAGCCCCCCTTTGGGCTCTGTGCTGACAGCTCAGGGCCTGAAGCCTGCTTCAGATTCTGTGTGTCCCTCTCTCTCTCTGACTCTTCTTCCCTGCTTATGCTCTGTCTCTCTCTCAAAAATAAATAAACATTAAAAAAAAAAAAAAGAATGGTGGAACTGCAGGGCTAGAGAGTGTGTATATTGGTTCTGAGCTGCTTGTTTCTTGGAACTTTATCTGTAGGAAACCTTTGGGACTTTAAAGTTTCAACTCCAGAGAGGATTCTTTTGCTTCCTCCAGTTACCTGGGGCACTGCCAACTAAAGACCACTTTAAATTTTCTCCAGCCCACACAGGTGATACGAATGCAGAATACAACCTGTGTGAGGCTCCACTTAAAGTTACAAATGTTACAAATGAGAAAATGTCCTGCCCCCTCTACCTGGAGCTATGCTGGAGATAGGCCAGATTCCTCAGTGTTGTCTTCTGTGTGGTGGGTTATTTCTCCTTGACTGAGGGTTTAGGTTTTGGAGTGGCAGCTTTGCATGGCAGATTAGTTTGGTAAGGGCTGCCCTAACAAAGCACCACAAACTGGGTGGCTTAGCACAACAGGAGGCTTGTTCTCCATTCTGGAGGCTAGACATCCCAAATCAAGGCGTTCTTTGTTTTTTTATTTAGTTTTTTAATTTCCTTTTGAGATTTTTTTTAAGTTTATTTATTTATTTTGAGAGAGAGTGTGAACAGGGGAGGGGCAGAGAGAGAATCCCAAGCAGGCTCTGCACTGTCAGCATGGAGCCCGATGCAGGGCTCAAACCTACAACCCTGAGATCAAGAGTGACACGCTCTACCAACTCAGCCAGCCAAGCACCCCAGGCATCCTTCCGATGGATCTGAGGGAGAATCTGTTCCCAGCCTCTCTCCCAGCATCTGGTGGTTGCCTACAATCTTTGGTGCTCCTTGGCATGTAGACGCACCACTCCACCTCTGCCCTCTGTCTTCACGTGGTGTTCTTCCTCCGTCCCTGTGTCTTCACATGGCTGTCCTCTCTCTGTGCCCGTCTCTTCTTCTTATAGGAACATCTACATTGTGTTAAGGCTCCAGCCTACTCCGGATGACCTCATCTTGACTAATGACAGTTGCAATGACCCTATTTCCAAATAAAGTCACATTCTGAGGTAGTAGGGTTAGGACTTCAACATATCTGTATAGGGGACACAATTCAACCCATAACACATGGGGTCTCCTATTAGACTGCCCATTGTGGGCAGTGCCAGGCTTTCTCTGCTGAACCCCCTGCCCTGGCACTTGCCAAAGAGTTCTCCAAGATTTCCAGAAACTTAGAGGGCAAAAGCCAGCTTTGTTTTTGCTTGCCTCACAGGTTTTCTGCTCGCTCTTTATTTTGATTTCTGTAGACTTCTTTCCTTATATCAAGTCAGCAACACAATTCAGAAACATTTTTAAATGCATTTATGTTCCATCTAGCATTCCCCCCCCCCCACCTATTTCAATAAGGAACATGGCCAGAGAACTCAGTTTGCCAAACTCATCACTGGTTTTTATCCATCTTTGCTCTCCCGACCCCACGCCTCTGCACTGGCAGGCCCTTTATGTTAGATGTCTGCCCACTCCAGCCAAACCCTGGGTCTCCCCTCTGCCTTGCAGCCCACCCAGAAGGGAGACCCTACCTCAAGTCATGCCACCTGCCTTGGCATCTCGCCTGAGGTTAAGGGCATGGGGCTTTGGAGCTAGACACCTGAATTATGATCACCTGGCCGTGCCTAGATTTTCCCACATATAAAATGGGGACTTTTGAAAGGCGACATGACACCCTGAGCACAATGAATACTTGGTAAGGCCAGACATGTTCATCATAGTGCATACGTTCTCAACTGGCCACCAGCCCACCCTCTGGAGGGAGAGGTCCAATTAGGATTGTTAACAGATTGCAGGCATTCTTGAGGAATGGAATAGCTCAGGGAAGGTCCTCTGAGGGGGCGCAGTAAAAGGGGACTTCCCACAGTCCCTCAGACACCTCCCCCGCCTCCCACCCCCACCACGTCTGTGTCTCAGGAAACATCTACCATTATGTGCCCTGGTACAACACCAAGCCAGTGGTGGCCGTGACCTCCTACTGGGAGGACGTCAGCTCCCGCATGAACTGCCTCAACCTCCTTCACTTCATTCGGGACCGCCTGGTGAGTGGTGCAAGAGGGTGCAGGGGTAGGGCCGGGCCATGGATGGGAGGCTTTGGAAACTAAATCACAGTCCTAGGGAGCCGGTCACGCTCCTTGCTCACACACTCCGCACCAATGAAGATGGAAGTGTCCAGCACTGTGCTAGATACTGAAGACCCGAAGCTGAATAAACATAGCACCCAGCCCCACCACCGGGGAAGTCAGACATGCAAATAGCTACTATACAGAGGAGCTAGGGCTGGAGATACAGTACCCAGAGCTGTGGGGGCACAGAGATTAGGGGTGGGGGAGGGGAGACAAAGACAGGATAATCAGAGGAAGTGTTTGAAATGGAGGTAACATTTGAGGAGAGTCTTGAAGAATGAGTTTGCTGGTGGCGTGGTGGGGGTGCAGAGAAGGGAACAATGTGCAAAGCCATGTGACACGAAGTTCAGGGGTGGCAGGGACAAGGAGGTGATGTGGAAATAAGGCCAGAGAAACTGGAAGGGGTCAGATCACAAAAAGTGTTATGCATCTGTTAAGGAGGGAAGTCACTGAACAGTTTTAGGCAGGAGAGCCACCTTAGATAAGACTTTCTTGCACCTACAGAAGGGAAGCCCTGGGTCAAGACTATACCCCTTACAGTCCTGCCCTATCCTTCCACTTCCTGCCACTTATTCCATTGGGTCATGGAGAGGGTGCGTGAGGATCCCAGCCTTGCAAGGGCATGTGACAGCTTTGGACAGATATCCTCAGGTTACCCCAAAGGCCCCCAGGTCCTGACTGAAAACATCTCAGGCCAGTCGGCCCTGTAACCCCTCCCGGATGAGCCCCCATGCTCATTTCCTGTCTCCCGCTGGACAGAAAGCCAATCTGGACACCCTGAAGTCCATACGGAATCCGAAGGACCCCGCTCTGCTCCCCCAGTGGAAGAAGCTGCTGAGAGAACTGGTGGAGGACTGCAAGTAGGGGAGGAGCGCACTGCCCTGGGGCTGGGGCTGAGCCAGGTCAGGTTCACATGGGGTGGGGGTTCAGACCAGCACCCTACAGAACATCACCCAGCTCCTAACTCCTCAAGAAAGGGGTTCTGCTCAAATCTCTCTCAGGCTCAAAGTCCACAGGACATTGCTGCTTCTCCTCCCCCATTCAGGCCCTCTGGAAACTGGCCTTGGCCTCCCCACCCAGCCTTATCTGGCTGTCCCTATACACACACCTGATGCTCCTACCAACCCAGACCTCTCCCTGTCATCTTGACAAGCAACTTTTTCCCTGCTGCTGCTCCTGTCCACAGTGCCCTCCACAGGGCTCTGCCTGTTCTGGAAGATGCATCATAAGGCCTCTCCCAGCCCCAGCCCCACACCCCACTTGGATCTCCACCCCTACCCCCCAGGGCTTGGTTGACCCTTGTTTCTGGGCTCTCACCCACCTCCACAAGGGGCTCCCTGAGCACAGGTCTGTGGGAGGGGGTTCTCCTGAGAACCGGTGGGCCGGGCCATCAGGGGACAGGACAGGATCTCAAGTCTAAGAAGGGTACCTTGGCCTAAGGCATGGCAGGAGGTAAGATGGAGAGAGGCCCAGCCCCCTCTTTCCCGGTCCTGGCCACAGGCACCCTCTGCCCTGCATGACCCATCAGCACAGAGCCACCGAGCTGGACAAGAAGAGGTGGCAGCTCCGCAGCCTCCTCCTGCAGGAACTGGCCCAAAAGGCCAAGGAAGCCAAGCCCAGGAACATGGTGGCCACTGTGGAGAACTGGCTGTACCGCCTCAATGCCATGCTCCCTGAGGTAGGCGCTGGACATGCTGCTGGGGGAGGTGGGACTTGAAGCCTGCCGCAGGCCTGACACCATCCCGTCTCGGCAGCCCCAGGTGAGCCTCCCAGATGTGATGATCTGGCTGATGTCCAAGGGGCAGCGAGTGGCCTATGCACAGGTGCCTGCCCATAGCATCCTGTTCTCCCCGACAGGGGTTCTGCACTCTGGCAGGTTCTGTGGGAAGACACAGACCCTCTTCTTGCAGGTGGGAAAGCTGGGAATCCTCAGGCCATCCTGTTCCTCGGGGGAGGAAAGGGCCCAGAAACACCCCAAGAGAGAAGCCCTGAACTCTTGAGGCAGCCCCCATGAGTCTCCCTGAGGGCATGCCCACTTCGTCTCTCCTGGACCCTCTACCAGATAAAGTGGGGTTTAAAGAGTCTCCAGAGGAAGGCAGGGGACAATGACCACCATCATGTGGTTAATGCCAAGTCCACATCCCTCATAAGTGTTCCTCAAATTCATGTCTTCCCTCATCCTTACACTACACTTGGTCCAGTCCCTTCTCATCTCTCCCCTGAACCACGATTGGGTGCTTTCCAAAATATTTAATGTTTACATGGCTTGGGCACCAGCCCATCATATCAGATGCAGGCCATACATAAGGCTGGCTGACCAGCACTCCTGCCCTGATGACAGCCACTACTCCCAGCTTCTCCACCTCACCCCACCCCCACCCCCGGGAAGCAGGTGGGGAGCTCTCCCTCGCTCTTGATGTCCTTGGCTCCCCATTGCCTTCTGGAGAAGGCTCAACTGCCCTGGCTGGGCCCCAGCCCCTTCTCACTGCCATAACCTCCTTAGGGCTACATACTCTCAACAGGCTACTCTTGGCTTCCCCGCCCCCAAACCTGCCTGCCCTGTGCCCTTTCTACCATTGTGGAAGGGCCCTCCGATGCCCATCTGAGTCCCTCATCCTACAAGAACCACTGAGACTTGACTCCTGGCTTTACCACTCACTGGCTTGTGTGACCCCAGACCAACCCTTGACCATGTCCAGGTCTCAGTCTGCTCCTCTGTTAAATAGGCCTAGTGAAAATGATGCCCCACCCCACAATGGTAGTGTGTGAGGATCAGAGCATATGTCCATGTCACCACCATCACCACTCCTCTTTGGAGCCTTCCCAGGCTCCCTACGTGGCACTGCCCCTCTCCCCGCAACCCCACCAGCCTCTCTGTTATGCATGGGGTCACAGGTATAACCATCTGCTTGCCCTCTCCCTCTGGAAGGCAGGAACCCTGCATCATTCACTTTTAGCCCCAGCACCCCACTCAGTGGAAGGCCCCTGCTCCCAGGGTTCAGGGTGAAGGAGCAGGTGTGTGTCCGTCGCTCACCCGGGCCCCTGCCCCCTGGGGAACGTGTACCCCTGTGGGGTTGACCTGCCTCCGGTTCAGTACCCAGAGGGTGAAGGACAGAAGGACACGCTCCCGGCCCACCTCCGGGTCTGCATGTGGCTCGGCAATATCACAGACAGCAAGGATCTGCAGCTGCTCCGCCAGGGCGAAGTTGTCGTGTACGCGGAGACGGTAAGCGGCACCCGGGTAGGACAGAGCAGGGAGGTCAAGCTGCAAATAGCCTAGCACCAAAGGTGGAGAAAACGGTTACCAGCGGAATCTGAGGATTATGAAATGGGCGTCATCAGGAGCGGTGGCAGAGCCTAAAGCAGTCTCAGATGCCGCCAGCTCAGGGCATGTGCATGTAATGACAACAGGGGCAGCCAAGTGGTCCCTTAGGGCCAGTCGCTCTCTCGCTGACGGAGGTTCACCAAGAGTTTCTTCCAGTTCCTTCAAGGCCTGCGAGGTGAGCGAGGCTCCACTGGCAGGGGTCTCCTCTGTCACCCACATGGCAGCCTAGGACCCCTGCAGACTCCAGCTGGGTCCTCCAGGCCAGTCTGGTGGTTCTGGGTAGGGTGGGGCCTGGAACGTTCAGAGGAGCAGGAAATGAGGCATCTTCCCAGAGAACCATAGACCCACGGGTGGGTAAGCAGCCAGCCGGTCAGAGACTGCTCTGGAATCAGAGGAGGGAAAGAAGATCCTTGCTCCCTGAGGGAGGACATGGCTCAGAAGAAGGCTCTGAGAGCAGTGGGAATGGAGTTTAAGAGTTTTCAGCTTAATTTACCAAGTTAAAAACATACTTTCGTGGTTCCTAAGTTGCATGCTGTGAACAGATATACCCTAACATACATAACCACCCCCTACGAAGGGCTGGGCAATGCCAAGATGAGTGGGGATTTAGGAGGAGATGCAGGCAGCAGGGGCTGTATGTCCAGCTAGGAGAATGTGGGGAAAAAAAGCTCAGAGGCTGCAAAGATGTGGCAAGTGGTGGAGCAGCATTGGGTTCCCCGGATCAGCAGCAACAGCACTAAGGGACCACACTGCAGGTGCCACCAGGCTCTAACACAGGCACCCACCCCACTCTACCCTTCAGTGGCCGAGCACCTGGGGTAGAATTGACCTCTGAGCCTCAGTCTCCCTGCCTGTGAAATGGGACTGTGAGAATTACAGGGGACAGTTCATGTAAAACCCTAGACATGGGCCTGGCCCAAGGGAAGAGCTAGATGAACAGAGTCCGCCTGTGCTAAACGAGTGCCGTCGAGGGAAAGTGCTACCTGTGATAAGCTCTGGAGGTGCCTGGAGCCAAGGAGGGGCTCAATGTCCCACTGTGAGCTGGCACTACCAGGCACTGACAGCTGCCCCTCCCCCAGTACGAGAACCAGGCCAAGTATAAAGATCAGTGGGGACAGCAGGGGCTGTACCACTGCCCCAACTTCTCGGACGTCATGGGGCACAAGGCCCTTCCCAAGGAGGATTTCAAGGCACCCCACGGATGGCACTGGAAGGGGCAGTGGACAGTGGAGCCTCAGAGGAGGTAAGGCTAGCACACAAGCCTAGAGCCTGTGTGCCCCTAGACGTGCAACCCTGGGGTGAGAGCTGTCAGCAGCAGCCCAGAGAGCTAGGCACATGGCCACTGTAGCCTGCTCCTGGGGGCCAGAGTGCCCACCACCCTGCCCTGGATGCCAAGCCCCGCTGCCCAGCCTTGCCCAGAGCAGGTGGGGGTGCCAGGTAGGGGAACACTGGGCCCGCAGAGGAGGACCCCAGGGGCCTGAGAGTTAAGGGAGATGTGCTGGGAACTTGGGGTCTCCCTGTCCCCAGACTCCTCCTGGACATACACATCAACAAGAGCCAAGTGCTGGAGGAAGTATATGAGAACCAGTGTCGCGACACCACGGGGGCCTGGGTGCCAGCAACCATCCGCAACACGGACATGGTGAGCAGGGGCTGAAGCTGCTTCTGGGGATGTGGGGGGACAAGCAGTGCAACCAGGTGGGCGCCTTGGAAGCTGGGTTGTCTGAGTGGAAAGAGCACTGGACCAAGGGTTACCATCTGAGCCCTGCTCCCTACTCTGCGTGGGACCCTGGGTGCACACTGATGGGGTTCTATCCCAAGATGGCAGGTAGAGGTAACTTCCATAAGACTGTAAGGAGCAGCATAGCGGGGCAGTGTTTCCTTCCTAGGCTTCTTTCAAAGGTAACGCTTACCCAGCAGGAGAGAATCTTTGTGGGGCTAGTCTAAGCCCCACAATAGACTAATAGAAAGTCCAATAGAACTTTCTGTGATGATGGAAATGTTCTGTGTCTGCACTGTCTAGCTATTGAATTGGCCATCGAGTACTTGAAATGTGGTACTTGTGAGAGTGAGGAACAGAACTTAGGACTTTGTTTCATTTTAATTAATTTGCATTTAAGTGGCCGCAGGAGGTTGGTGGCTGCTGCATCAGACAGCACAGGTCAAACCCATGTCTCATGCACACTACCCTCCCCTCCTCAGCAGCGACAGAGACAGGGCAGGCAGCAGCGACTAGCTGAGATCGGTCACACTATTTCCCTTTCCTAGTCATTAGTATGGGTATTTTCTATTTATGGTACTGATTTTCCATAAAATCAGATAGTGACTTCCATAATTGATAGTGGCTATATAAAGTTTTCTTTTAAAAATATGTTTACCATTCCGGGGTGCCAGGGTGGCTCAGTCAGTTAAGCGGCTGACTTGATTTCAGCTTAGGTCATGATCTCTCAGGTTAAGGAATCGACCCCACATCAGGCTCTGAGTTGAAAGCATGGAGCCTGCTTGGGATTCTCTGTCTCCCTCTCTCTCTGCCTCTCTTCTGCTCATGCTTGCGCTCGCTTACTCTCTCTCTCTCTCAAAATAAACATTTAAAATAATAATAATAAATAAAAATACTTTTACTATTTGAAAAGGCAAGTCAGTAAAAGCATGTTAAGTGGATATGTGGGTGGCATCAGAAGTAGCAAGCACTATCTGCTCCAAGGAGAGCACTATGGCCACGCTAGGTGAGCAAACATGTGGGCAGAGAGAGTTGGAGGCCTCTTAGCTCAGATGCCCCTGGCCCACCCTGTCTGTCCACCCTCAGAATGGAGAGCCCGTGGAGTCCCGGGAGAATATGAAGTGTCCCCAAGGCTGGCACATTAAGGAGAACTGGGATGTGGAGCTGAACCACGCAGTGGACAATGAGGGTCAGTCCTCTGGTCACAGGCTGAGGGAAGGAGGCCCTGGAGCTGCCAGGGACTGACACTTCCCACAGCCTCACAGCAATCAAGTTCTCAGGTGGGATGGGCCTGAATTTCTGGGGGTCCCCCAGACTCTGGAGAGTGGAGCCTCCACCCTTTCTATAGACATAGGCCCCAGTTTTGAAACAGGGCAGGTTGTAAGTGCCTCCTGAGCACTTTCTAGAAAGAGGAAATGCTCATGGAGCCTGGGTTCACCTGAGGTAGCTCCAGGGAAGGAGTGATGGGCTGGAAGTCTGAAGACCTGAGCTCAAGATGTGACTGTGCTACATGTGGGCTGTGTGACTGTGTGTGGGTCACAAGACATCTCTGAGCCCCAGCTTCATTTGTAAGATGGGCGGTTGGGCCCAAGCCATCCTGGTGACCACCCCATCCTTTCCACACCTCAGGGCCCCAAAAGACCTGGACATGAGGGAAAGCATTTCCTCTCCCTTTAGCCTGCCTTCTGGGGCCCATCTCTCAGGCCTGTCCACTCCTCCCAGCCCATGGGCACTTGGGCACCCACAGGCCGTGGCCCTGCCTCCGCAGGCTGGGAGTACGGAGTGGGGATCGAGCCGTTGGGCCTGCCCCAGGTCTGGAACTCGGTGGAGAAGACCTACTACACATGCCGCCGGCGGCGCTGGGTGCGTTTGCGCTGCCGGAACCACGGGAAGCTGGGCCTGGAGCAGGAGACCCTATCCTTCCTACAGCTGGTGAGGGGGCCGCCTGGGCAGGGTCCCCCCACCCTGTGCCATGGCGGGGGTGGTGACATTCTGCTCCCCTCCCTGCAGCACCACCCCAGCGCAGCCAAGGAGGAGGGGGGCTGGGAATACGGCACCTTCGGCTCCAAGTTCCACCTGACTCCTCAGCCCCAGAGCCGGTTCCGCCGCCGCTGCTGGCACCGCAGGCTGGTCCCAAACAAGGACAAGGGCATCGCACCCATTTTCCTGCTGGAGGGATCGTTGGTAAAGCCTCAGTGGGCTAGGTGACTCCTGGCAACGCTATATCCCAGAGCCAGGGCCCGGGCTGGGTGTGGCAGATAGCTGGAGATGCCCCAGGTTGGGGCATTGATGGCTTGGGGCGGGGGTGGGGGGAGTGTGCGCCCCAGATCCACACCCTCAGTCTATAAGGAGAGAAGGGTGACCTGGGCCTGCACTAGAGGAGACAAGAAAAGCACCCAAGAGCTTCAGGGAGAATGTCTTGGGCACAGGTTATGGATATGCAAGAGCAGGCTAAGAAGGAAGAGAACAGGATGCTGTCACAGGGTCTGAACAAATCATTCATGAGCTTCTGGAAGACTGCCCCACAGGACACTCACCCACTTGACCTACCCTTCATCTACTGCGTCTTCAACAGTGAGCATTTGACAATGCCCAAAGTCTGCTTGGGTGGCTCCAGAGGCCTTGCATCTGAGGTCAGGGAGTGAGGAGGGGCCAAGGTGGGGATCCTGGGGGCAGGTGATGGACGTGGCTCCTCTCTTACCCAGAGCCCCACTACTACCAGCTTTTCTGCTACATCTACCAGGCCTGGAACCGAATGTCCAACCAGATCCAGACATTCCAGGGTAGGCAACAGGCACCCCTTTCTCCCCAAGTCTCCAGGACGCCATGATGTGGCCACCCAGCAGCATAAAGAATTTGACAGGGAAGGGGGTGACAAACATGCAGACCCCTCTCCCCAGCAGGTTAGGGCCCTGGCTTGGGGGAGAGATATAAAAACAAGGAGTATAAGGTGGGGCTGTTCTTGAGATGTGTCCCCAGTACTGGGGATTCAAGAAGGGGGAGAAAGAGTGACACACCTGGGGACCACACGTCCCTGTGTCAGAAGATGGGGGGGTATGGGGAAGAGGTGAGGCGATTTCCAGCCATGTGCATGAGGAGCCTGTCCTTGGTCCCGTGAGGAGGACCCAGTGAAGCTTTCAGGAGAGATGTGTGCTCCTGCCCCATCCTTTTGGTAACGCTATTTGTAAGGAACCAAGCTGCTGGATGAGGGGCAGAGCCAGGGCAGGGAGTGTCTGCCGGGAGCTGTGTCCATTGGGCATCGGTGCCCACATTGAGAGGGCCACATGATGTCCCCTTATGCCACAGCCACTCACTGATGCTGTGGAAGGACAGCCATGTGTAGCTGGTCCCCAGAACTCCTCCAGAGGAGCCACGGGACCTTCCATCTCTGTGCCACTCAGACCTCAACCAGGTGGTGTCAAATAGATGTGTGTGGAACCAAATGGTCCTTGGCCTCTGGTTACATAGCCATTTGCTCTGTACTTGCACTGAGGTGGCCTTCTGGGCTGCTGGCAGTGGCTGTGATTGCCCAGCCTAGGCCTCCCCGGTGTCTGGTCCAGTGGTAGCAGCTGCCAGAGACGAGCACCTGGCTTGACAAGCTCAATGGCAGGACCCCCTCCTCTCCTTCTATCCCCCAGGGCCCTTCATTCGGTTGGTCTTCTTGAACCATAGCCAGTGCACCCAAACCCTGAGGGGCTCTGCAGCCCCCACGTGGGCCCAGACGCTCATTTTCCAGCACCTCCTTCTGTATGAGAACCCCCAGGACACCGAAACAAGTCCACCACTCGTGGTGTTGGAACTGTGGCAGCAGGACTCTCAGGTAAGGTGGGCTGGAGTGGGCAGAGTTGCTGAGTTTTTCTTTTAGAGGAGAATATACAGAAAGGCCTCCCATGGGGCATGATTCACAGAGAGCAGTATGTCAACATAAATGTTGGCCCTGATCCTAGAGTTGTCAGAATCCCAGGGGAGGAGAGCCAGAACCCTGCCAGCTTGGCCTCAGTGTTTGGTGAACTTCCCTTTCCCTGCAGGGAAAGGAGAGCTTGTGGGGCCGGAGCATGTGGTCTCCAGTGGTCTGGCTGGATGCCCAAAAACGGATCCTGCCCCCGCTGAGGTGGCACCCCCTTGTAAAATTGCTAGGGGAGGAAGAGGGTGAGATCTTGGCATCCTGTGAGCTGATCCTCGAGACTGAGGTACTGAGAAGGAGGGCCTGGCTGGGGGTGGGGGGCGCCTTGCTCACTCCCACCCCACCCCACCTCCCTGCCCCCAGTTACCACAACCTGTGGTCCCCAACTCCACCCCCCAGGAAAGGCCTGGGGCCTGAGGAATTAGAACACCGGGCTTGGTGATGCCAGCCGGTGACGTCTCCCTAACTCCCTGCCTGCTACTGCCCATGGGGCTCTGGAGCCTCCTCACTTGAGCCCTGCTAGGGACTTGATTTGGGGGTGGGAAGGACAAGCCCACTAGGGCCTCATGCTCCCTGCTCTCTCACCTCACCCCTTCAGAGTCTCAAAGAGAGGCCGCCCATCTTAAGTGTTCCCTGGAAGAATGGGGTCTACACACTCCCCAAGAGCATCCAGCCCACACTAAAGAAAATGGCTATCGAGGTGATAATGGTGTGGGGCAGTGGGGAGGGCAAGCACCCCCCACAGCAGTTGAGTTCCGTGGAGGTCTCTCTGCTCAATCTCCTTGGGCCCTCCTGACTACCTGATCCAAAGCGTGGACCCCAAAAAGACACTCTCTGAGAGATGGAGGGAGACAGGGGAGGAATGAAGGGCAGAACCTCTGATAGAATAGGTTAAATTATTTTAATGACATCCTCTGTGGCAGGTCATAGACAAAGGGCTTTGGCATTCCTTACCACATCCAAGCCCCTCGATGGCCCTCTACAGTAGGGACCACTTTTCAGACAAAACTGAGGCTCTGTGAGAGCGGAGAGCCCATGCACAGTGACACAGGGTTAAGTGGCAGAGCCAGAATCTGGGCCTGGCCCTGCCTGATTCCAAATGACAGTAGCCTGGAGGTCCCCACGTCGGAACCTTTGTGCCCAGCCACAAATCTGGTCAGGTCCTCCTGACCCTGGAGACCCCCCCACAAGATCAGGCAACCCCACTCTGGTCCCCTGAAGAGGCCTTCATGAGTAACAGCATGGATGTTTTCTGGGGTGCCCAGTGTCTGTCACTTGAGAACACTGAATGACCATGGAGTTCTATGGGATCTGAGTCACCAGTGAGCTACATAGCAAAAGGGACACCTGAGAAATCTGGACCCCCCCTGCTACTCTGGGCCTTCAAGGCAGCCAGCCTTAGGGACTCACTCCTGAGCAGTGACTGGAGGCCAGACAAAGCAGCAGGGGAGGAAGGACAATACCTAAGGGGCCCTGGAGGTCAGTGAAGGATATCACAGTAGCCAGAGGGCACTCCCTCACGGAGGCCTTGAGGACAAGCACTGATCCCCCACAGGAAGGAAGACCTGGGTAACCTTTAGACTCTGACTTTGTCCAGCTCATTCCCGGACCCTGGATACTCCCTGATGCATCATCACTCCCAGGACAGCCCCCTCTCTCTGGCCAGGACCCCAGTACAGAGGCCCTGTCTGTCCTTTGCCCTGCCCCTCCTTCTCTGTTCTGGCAGATCCTGATCTGGGGCCTTCGGAACATGAAGCAGGTGCGCTCCCCCCAGCTCCTGGTAGAATGCTGGGAAGAGTCCCTGCAGACACAGCCCATCAAGGACTTCCAGACCAACCCCAACTTCGCCCAGTCAGTCCTCTTCCTCACAGTGGTAAGGCAACCTCGGGCAAAGCCGGGGCTGGGGCAGCCCTCTCCCCTGGGAGGCCTCATGCCCGGGCCTCTCCTTGGGGCTGCAGTTCATGCCTATGGAGGAGGTCTACGCGCCACCCCTCACATTGAAGGTGGTGGACAGTCAGGACTTCGGCCAGCAGACTGTGGTGGGTCAGGCCAACATCAACTCCCTACAGCCCTACTTCTGCGACCCCTGGGCTGAGGACTACGTGCCTCCACAGCTTCCAAGTATGGCCCTTTCTCCCTGCCCTTCCCCAGCCTCACCCCTAAGCTGGCACTGGGAGTGGGGGCAGCCCTGGCGGCCCTGCGGGGCTGGTGTCCCTCCTCCTCACCCTTCTTGCTGCTCCTGAGATTCATGATTGCTCTTTCTCCTCAGTGCTGTCTATGAACAAGTACCAGAAGGTGAGTAAAGGGCTCAAGGTCCCACCTTCTTCTACACCATTTATAGGGAGCAGCCCTTGTCCCCGAGGAGGGGCGGAGATTAAACAGAGTTCTGAGACATGTGCTCTCAGTGTACACGAGAACTCTAAAGCTGTGATTCCCAATGTGGACAGCATGTTAGAACAGTCCAAGAGTTTAAAGAAATGCTGTAGCCAGGCCACAGGATAGCTAGCGGGAAGGACCCAAGTATCAGCATTTTTTTCAAGCCCCACCCCTCTCCAGTGATTTCAATGTTTTCAAGGTTCAGAACTATCCCTTGAGAGCTGCACTTATCAAACCTGAATGCACAGGCATCTTGGGGACATCTGGAGCAAAAGCAGGTTCTGACTTAGTAGGCCTGGGGTGAAGCTTCAGGTTCTGCATTTCTGGGCCCTCCCAGAGTTCCATCTGAAGCTGTGGGCATTGAGGATAAGAACTAAGTTTACCCTCCTTCTGGTCCCCAAACCCATGTCTGACGATCTTGGAATTGAAAGGACTCCATGAGGAGCAAGGGAGCCAGGGAAGGGAGCCCTGCCCTCCACTCCCTTTCTCCTCAGAAGTCAGGGATGGTGAGCGGGCCAGGCAGGGGACACCATACCTCATCCACTCTCCTACTCTCACTTTTCAGGTCCTAGATTACCTCTATGAAAAGTTCTGGTTCGAGTCCAGCAAAGCTGAGGTGACGTAGGCTCAGACTCAGGGAACAAAGGAACGACTCTGGGCAGCTCAGGGAGGCAGGGGGCAGCATGACCCTGGGCAGAGGAAGGCCACTGTGCCTTCTCCCTGAAGGCCAGAATGACCTTCCCTGCCAGGACGAATACGAGCATGAAGTGGACTGGTGGAACAAGCTGTTCTGGGCCACAGGAGATGTCAAGTCCTTGCAGTACAAGCACAAAGACTACCACACCCTGAAGGTTTGGAGGCCTCTAGGCGGGGGAGACTGCTGAGACTCGGAATAAAATCTGCTGGCAGAGACCAGCAAACCTCACCCTGATTCCTCTAGGAACCACCAGCGGGGATGGGGGCAGGCAGGAGAGGGGGTAGTTTCCTTCTTGTCTCCCTAAGACTCCAGGCCACACCTCCACCAGTCATGCCTTTTTGGGAACCAGGACTGCCCCATCTGCAGCAGGAGGTGCTGACTCTGGGGCCACCGACCAGGCAGATGCTTTGAAGCCAGACCTAGGAACTGGTGGCCCCTCAGCCCCCTGATGGCAGGAATGGTCCCCCTCTGGCTGAGCCCGCTCTCCCCACCAGCCTGGGTCCCATGCACCCTCCTACAGGTGTATGACTGCGAGCTGGAGGCTGTGCCCGCCTTTGAAGGCCTGCAGGACTTCTGCCAGACCTTTAAACTCTACCAGGAAGAGCCCAAGTTGGACAGCCCTGTGGTAGGGGAGTTCAAGGTGCATGTCCACCCCAGCTGAGCTGCCCCTGTCTCCTGTGCCCCTTCTGTCACCAGAAGACTCTAATAAAACCCCTGGCTCTCTATGCTCTGTGAGAGGATAGGGCAGGGAGGGCTTGAAAAACAGTTGAGGGAGCAGGGGAGCAGAAGGTGACCTATGCTGGGATTTAGAGTGAACTCCCTTTACATCGGATGGGCAGGGGCCTCCTCACACCAGCTCTGGCCTACGTGGAGCTCCCAAAACCTATAAGCCTTAGAGAACAAGTTCCAACCCGAAGGGATGGACGGGCATGGAATGGGGGTCTGCATCAGCAGAAACTGGAAACTCACCTAATGACTAGAGTTCTTTGCCCGACACTCTTCCTAAACACAGTTGTCCCCGTGGAGTCCCTGCCGCACCCACCCTCTCCTGTCCTTGCGGCCTTCCATCCCTGCCATCCTCAACACAGCCTGCTCTCGCTTGAGCTTAGACCAGGGGCACCTCATGGAGGGCTTAACAGAGCCGGGCCCGCACTGCCAACACCTTCCCTCCCCAACACACACACAGGGCCTTTTCCGCGTCTACCCCTTTCCTGAGGATCCAGAAGCCCCCAAGCCCCCCCGTCAGTTCACAGTTTGGCGTGAGAAAGAGGACTTCCCTCAGGAGTGCTTGGTGCGAGTGTACATAGTCCGAGCAATCAACCTGCAGCCCCAAGATGCCAACGGCCTGGTAATGAGCAGCCCCAAACCCATGGTGTTCATGGTCCCCAGACCCACCCAGCCCAGATGCCTCCCACAGGGTCCTGGAGCTCCCTCAGGCTGCGGATACCCAGACCGCCACCTCACCACAGGCTCCATCTGGTACAAGGGGCTCACTTCTGCCCCACCCCCACCCTCCCTGGCCAACCTGGGCTGACTTTCCATTTCCTGTCACATTTCCCTCCCTATGACTGAACCCCAGTGTGACCCTTATGTGATCCTGAAACTGGGACAGACAAAGATTGGCAACCGGCACAAGTACCAGCCCAACACTGTGGATCCCATCTTTGGCATGTGAGCTGCCCCAACTCACCCAATCCCACACTTCTCCAGGAGTAAGCTCCAGAAGGCGAACAACTCTTGCATTTCTTTCTAACCTCTGAGTTCCTAGCACGGGGTCTCACAGTGCTCAACAGATGGAAGGGTGGTCAGTTCTACCCTCCTTCTCAAACACTTTGCCTGGGAAAGGAGTTCAGGGTCCCACAACCCAGGCCTACCAAAAGTTGTTTCTAGCCATAGCTAGGGGATAGTTATTGGCAGGTGACAGCCACCCCAGGCTCTGCTCTCCATATTCACCATGACCAAACAAGGGGCTGAGATGCTAGACAAGGAGGCCTGTAGATAACATGGTGCACAGTCTGCAGTGTCCAACACCCTCACCCCTAGGATGTTTGAACTCAGCTGTACCATCCCCCTGGAGAAAGACCTGGAGATCCAGCTATATGACTTTGACCTGTTTTCACCTGATGATAAGATTGGAACCACAGTCATTGACCTTGAAAACCGACTCTTGTCTGGCTTTGGAGCCCGTTGTGGGCTCTCCAAATCCTACTGCCAGTAAGTACACCTGAGGCTGGGCAAGAGAATAGGGGAGGGGTGGAGGAGGGAGCCCCCAGTTCCCTTTGCAGAGGTTGCATCCCAGGCTGGGGAACCAGGGCCTGAACCTGGCTCCATCCATGCCCCCACCACTGCTCATCCTGCAGTTCAAAGCAGAATGTTCTCCAGGACCCAAACCTCCCCACTTGTTCCTCTCCCTTAACCTCACAGGTCAGGGCCCTTTAGGTGGCGGGATCAAATGCACCCAAGCTTCCTCTTGGAACGCCATGCCAAACAGAAAGGGCTGCCTCCGCCTCTGTTCAATCCTGAGGAGGACTCTGTTTTTTACAATGGGAAACAATTCAGACTGCAAAGCTTTGGTGAGAAGTACAGCAAGCTGCTGGAAGGCACAGAGACAGGCCTCTGAAACAAGAGGGCACCTGCCCCATTTTGCCCTTTCCTCTTGTGGAGGGCAACCACGGCCACTGTCCAGGCTGGGGTAGGGAAGGGGGCGCACCTGCCTGGGAGACAGGAAAGCTAACAACCTCGTGATCCCCTCCCCTTCCACCTCCTTCCATCTAGAGCCCAAGCCCCCTACTGTTCATTATTTGGGACCTAAGAAAGAACGCCTTGCACTGTACCTCCTGCACACCCAGGGGCTGGTCCCTGAGCATGTGGAGACCCGCACACTATACAGCGACAGCCAGCCAGGCATCGACCAGGTATGAGACTCGAGGGGCTGGATCAGGAGACCAGGGAGCCCATCCACCCAGGACATAGACATGACGAGAGGGGAAGGGGAGGCCAAGAATTCACAGATGCATGCGCACAAAAGACAAGCATGTTCTGTTAGAAGTGAGAAGTTCCAATGATGTCACTCAGAATGGAGAAATTCGGAGCAGGAAAAGTCGTCTACAAGAAACCTAGGCCGTACATCAGTTGGTAGAAGCGGTAAGGCGCAACCTTACCAGCCAGCGCCTACGCTGCTTTAGTCTCTCCTGAGGGAGGGTGGGGAGGTAGCACCTGGGGTCAGATGTGCAGACATTACAACCCTGGTTTACCTGTTAATTGCAGGCTGTGTTTTCTCCATGGCAAGGAACCCCAAACAGAAGGAATAAAAATCCCCATGGGCACCCTAATTATCATCCACCCTCTACCCTCCAGCCACCAGAACAGCTCATCTCATTCTCCACATTTCTCAAGCTGATACCACATTCCAGACACAAAGTTCTCTGCTGAGCACTTTTTATAAACCATTCTCATTAAACCTGTTTTCTTAAATGGGGTCAACTTCAAAAGAATAAAATGAGGTCAGTTTGAAAGAATATATTTGTCTATACCTTCCAGTGTTAGTAGTTCTACTCTTTTAGTTTTTTCTCTTCCTTTTTCTCACCATTTTCATCCCTCCCTTCTTAAGACAGACCTCTATGCTTGGTGGACAGCTTCATACCCTTACAATATGCTTACACAACATAAAGCAACCTGGACACTTGGACTGACCATCTAGTTTGCTCTTTCTTGGGGCCACTAAGCTGGTTAATAAATGAAGCCCCAACCCCACTGTGGTGCTCTGTGCAGAGAGGCTGAGGAGCACGGCCTGCTCAACAGCATTAACCCCCAGTCACAAGTGATAACCCGCTGTGGCCATCAGCCTTGAAGCCATCATACACTACCAGCCTTACTCTGTACCATTCTTCCAGCCAAAATGAGAAAAGGGAATCCGGCGGGGAGTTGCCAGACTTCCTGTCTGAAGTCCATTCCATCTCCTTACCCCACCCTCCTATGGTGGGGACACAGCCTCCACAGACCCCAGAACCTGGGACAGGGCTCCCAGGCCACAGCATGCTCAGAACAGAGGCTGGCAACCCCCAGCCAGCTAATCCATCTCCACTCTAGGGAAAGGTGCAAATGTGGGTGGACATCTTTCCCAAGAAGCTTGGGCCTCCTGGCCCCCCAGTCAACATCAAGCCCAGAAAGCCTAAGAGGTAAGTGACCTACCTCATCCCCGTCACTGTACTTCCCAGGGCACGGAACATGGGTGTGCTCACACACTAAGGAACAGCAAATTCCTTCCTTCTCTTGGGAGTCCTGGGAGCTTCCTTCCCCTGCATCCTCCCAAATGTGGCGTGCCTGGTGTGGGCATGGAGGGCAGCCTCCCAGGCCTGTCTTCCTGCACCAAGTTGGGGAGCTATTCCTCAGCAAAGCCTCAGACTACAGTGGCTGCAGGTATGAGCTGCGCTGCATCATTTGGAAAACTGCCCAAATGGACCTGGGGAAAAGTCTATCTGGCGAGATAAGCGACATCTATGTCAAAGGGTGAGAAAGATGGCAGGGCTCCAGCAGTGTTCCCTCAGAGTTCCCCAGTTGTATCATCCCTATGCCTCCCACCCCCAATTCTGGGGCCACATCTCTCCACTCCCACCTGTGCCTGGTGTCTGTTGAGCAGTGCTTCCCACAACGGGAAGGGGAGGGGGACAATACATGTGAGCCCCAGGTGAAATGACTTTTGCCCCAGGTGGCTATTCGGGCTAGAGAAGGACATGCAGAAGACAGATATCCACTACTACTCCCTCACTGGGAAGAGCGACTTCAACTGGCGGTTCATCTTCACCATGGACTACCTGGCAGCTGAGCATATGTGTGTCCAGAGCCAGAAGGTAACAGAACTGGGAGTGGGGGTGGGGGCTGTGCTCCCTCTCCCGCTTCCTCAGAGAACTGTAAGCTGAACACTTGGAATGTGGCCTCAGGCAGAGACTTCTCTGAGAGTCTATCACTGATGGGTAATGGGCTACTAAGGGGGCCAAGGGCAATCTCAAGGGAGACAGGCCAGGAATACGCTCTTCTGTCACCCTCCAGGACTACATATGGAGCCTGGACCCCACAGTGATGAAGTTCCCAGCCCGGCTCATCATCCAGATCTGGGACAACGACATCTTCTCCACTGATGACTTCCTAGGTGAGATCTGGAATAGGGTCCATGACCACAGGACAGGGAGCTCCTTCTTGCTGACAGCATTTCTTTGGGCTCAGGGGTCCTGGAGCTGGATTTATCTGACATGCCTCTACCAGCCCGGCACGCCAATATGTGCTCCATCAGGATGATGGATACAGATTCCAAGTGGCCTTACTTCCTCCAGTATAAGCACGTCTCCCTCTTCAAGAAGAAGACTGTAACAGGCTGGTGGCCTTGCCAGGTCCTCGATGGTGGCAAATGGCGCTTGTCGGTAGGCTCTGGGGAAGGTGTCTATTGCATAGGACTACTATGCCATGTAACTTGGCTCTAACAGACTTCTGGGGACCTTTGCTAAATCCCTTTTCCTTTCTATGGGAAGGGGTCTTAAACTATTCTCGCACCTGTTGTAATGAACTCAGCCTCCCACCACCTATGGTGTTTCCAGGGTAAAGTGAAGATGACGCTGGAGATTCTGTCAGAGAAGGAAGCCCTAATCAAGCCAGCAGGGCGAGGCCACTCAGAACCCAACCAGTACCCTACACTTCATCCTCCCCTGTAAGGGTCCTGTGGGACAAAGGCACAAAATCTTTCTTCCTCATTCACAAAGCTGAGCTGCTAGGCCCGGCAATTTGAATAGGGTGGTGAACATTGGGCCTATAAGTGGAGAGAGGTTAATTACTTCCTAGCATCCTGGCTCAGGGCTCAGCTACAATCAGGAGAGAACAGCCTTGGTGAAGGGGAAGTGGGGGGCTGGGGACACACAAGTAAGCAGAAGTTGTTTTAAAAAAGAAAGCTCTTGGGTCCAGATTACTTGACCTGAAGGTTCTCTCTGCCCTCCATCCTCTGACATCTCCTCCGCTTATGGACAGACGACCCAACACCTCGTTCTTGTTTCGGATACCTGTTACAACCTTGTGTCACGTTTTCTGGAAACGCTACCACTTTAAAATCATAGCCGCTGCAATTATATTTATTATAGCACTTCTGCTGTTCAACTTTATCTATTCAGCCCCGGTGAGTGGCAATCCTGGGGACAGGGACAAAGGCACTAGTTGCTCTTGGGATGACTCTGAAGAGACAGCCTCAGGTCGCTACCTCAGGCTAACAGTTGCCTTTTCTCTCTAGCATTACTTGGCCATGAACTGGATCAAACCTGGACTTCGGCTGAGTGCTCCCCTTAAAATATATAGCAATGTCATCAATCCACCAAACACCCGCATTGCCAACCCTTCTGTCCTCACGGGCCAGCATCTGAACCTAAATCCTGCAACAGACCATGAGCTGAAATTCCTCCAGGGACCTATGAATCACCTGCAAGACATTTTTCCAGAACTTCCAGCCCTGCAAGACTAATTGGCCCAGGTCTGCTTGGTTTTTCTCCTGCCCATCACCAGCCTTACCCTTGGGCTTCCTACCAATCCCTCATTTCTATCTTCTAGGACATATGCAAGGGGCTAAGGATATTCTAGCCATTCTGTTCAGAAACCACTTCCAACAAGGACAGAGTTGTCATTTTCCCACTGAAGTAAACAAGTTTTGTCACAGAGAGTCACCTTGTAATTTTGGGGGTTGAAGACAACACGAAAAGCAAGACTCACAAGGACAGGGAACAGTGTCCTTTTTATACACCACCTCTAGTCTTCAGGGTCTCCTCCTCTCCAAGAGGCTCTGAAGTCAGAGGACAACCAAGAGAAAGGGGGACTGTGAGGAGAGAAATGGCTCACGTGGGGTAAGCAGCTTGCCAAAATCATTGTTCCCACCCCTACGGTACATGCACAAAAGAGCCATGCCACAGACCAGGCATCTCCCTCCTCTAGGGCACACCTAGGATTATGGGGCCCAGAACAGTATTTGGTCCCATTCACAATGGGAAATATTTATTTCTAAGAACAAAAAGCAAGAGCTAGGGCATGACCTGCCATGCTAGGTTAGACAGTTTCCTTGCATCACACATATCTCAAAGGCTGGCCCCATGCTGGGTGGGGACTGCATTTCATGTCTTCCCCATCCTGTTTAAAAACCCTCAAGGAGCCCATGAGCGGGGAAACATAAAAAACTCATCTCACACACATACCTCCCCCATGATGAGACCCCTTCCTCCCGCACCACTGCCTGGGCTATCTCAAGAGCTCACCTAGGTCCTCCCACCACAGGGGTCTAGCCAATCTCCCCCTGAGCTCAAAAAAGACAAAAGAGCTGTTTGCTTTGTCAGTTCTAACTGGTCCTAAGGCCAAGCTCCAGGTCACAGTTTGTGCTCTGGCACCCAATCCTGGAGCTGCTCTGCTCTTGTGGGGAAGGTCTTAGGAGGACCCCATTTTACTCCCACCTATAGGAGAGCACTGTGGCCTGTGATGCTCACTTACGCACATGGGAGGGACAGAGAAAAGCCCAACACGACAGAAACTTATATGCAGCCAAGGTGCCCTCCTTCCCTTCTGGACTGAGCTGAGGGCTTTCCCAACCCAAAAGAAGGCAGGGCAAGGGTTGACAGGCTTGGGGCTCAAAAGAAGGCCTAGACCTTCCCCCAAACCTACCCCTCAAAGGAAGGACACTGTTTGATTTCCATCAGCCATTTTAAGAATTTCCCTTAGGCTACAGAAGTACATGGTTAGGAGGGCTCAGAGCTCCAGGCCCTCCAGGGAGACTGGCCTATTGGCCAATTTAACCACAGGGCATACAGGTGAGCAGCACTTGACCCCTTGTCAGATAAGGCAGTGGAACAAGGATTGACCCACAGTGGATGACACTCAGCCTCTGTCACTTAATGACAATGAACTCTTCCAGGAACAGATGACCAGGGTCTATTGCTCCCAGATTTGCAACAGGAGTTCAGCAACAGTTTCTTATCCATTAAGAAGAAGAAGCCAAGTTTCCTCTTTGGGGAGTATCCAAGCCGAGGCTATAAAAAGAAAGCTTCCTTACATTTTGAACACTCAAAGTGGGATTCTAAAAATCATGATAAACACAAAACATGCAGGCTCCAGAGTCCAGAAACATCTCCACACAGCAAATGTTGCTTTTGGTGTCAAAACATGGAACTGGGCAGTTTCACAGTTACTCCTATTACATCCATGAAGTCTTCCAAGTTTCTCTTGACTTGCACACCAAGTGTGTCAAACCTGACTGAGGGCCTAAAGAAACCAACTGGGAAAGTCACAAACCAAGAGAGCCAAGTTTCACGCTAAAGAACAATCACTAGAGCAGTGAGCCAAAGCAAAAAGCCCTTTCCCCATGGCCACCTAATGAGGGTCAGCAAAACCTCAGTTTGTTCTGCAGCCCCAGGCTCCAAAAGACAGGCATCCAGATGTCTCTTCCAGCTCAGGCTGCATTTGGAGAGAGTGATGAACGGAGGGAGAAGGCAACGCAGGGGAGAAGTTTCCATCCAGATTTCTAACGAAAGTTCCTCAAGTGGACAGAGGCTTAGATGAAAAGCAATGAATGGAAGCCTGAAGGTCTGGGAAGTTATCAGTGTTGTATTCTTTGCAGATTTAAAAATGAAGTACAAGGATCCTCTGAGTCCAACAACAAGGCAGCCTGAGCTATGAAATTCTTTTCTGTGATTTGAGTACCATAACCGCATAAATTCTCTCTATCCTCTTAGCTCCCAAGTGGAAGGACTGCAGGGAAAGGCACGTCACAGCAGCACTGCCCTGGGGTAGGTGGGCTTCCTGAACCAGAGTCAGATGTCCCCATGGATTACCATGGTAATGCAGTGTCCCTGCATTCAAAGTTCCAGTGACAGAACAGAGTCCCTGACCAGCTGTTGGAGACTAGAGAAGGCCTGCCAGGCTATATGCTCAGGCCAGTGCCTGCTCCTCCCACACCTCATAGTGACAGCCACAGGGGCGGCAGTAGCAGGACGGCTCAGTAGAAACGCTTTCGGCTCTGTTCCTGCCATTTGTTGTAGAGTATGATACCAATGACAATGGCAAATACGGAAAACACCAGCGAGAAGAAGACGATGAGGAAGAGGGCCAGGCCACTCAGGGGCGGCAATGGGGCGGTCACTGAGGAAGCAAGAGAGAAGCAAGTCAGAATCAGGGAGCCCACCCAGCTGGGAAGATATAGAGTCTCCAGCTTGACACCCATTTCTGGGAGCCAGAAATGATAGACTCTCCCTTTCAGGATGCCTCAATTTAAAAACTGAGCAGCTCTGGGGCGCCTGGGTGGCTTAGTCGATTGAGCGTCTGACTTCAGCTCAGGTTATGATCTCGTAGTCCGTGGGTTCGAGCCCCATGTCTGGCTCTGTGCTGACAGCTCAGAGCCTGGAGTTTGCTTTGGATTCTGTGTCTCCCTCTCTGTCTGCCCCTCCCCCACTTGTGCTCTGTCTCTCTCTCTCTCTCTCAAAAATAAAAATAAACATAAAAAACAACAAACAAACTGAGCAACCCTGCTCATCTGTAACACAGAGACAAGTGGAATGGAAGGAGCGCCTGCTCCATGTTCTTTAGTGGAAGAGCACAGAAAGGAGACGGACCCACAAGCTGCAGGTGCAAGTCACCCCAGACCTTCCAGGTACGGTGACCTCCCTTGACCACGGGACCACTTCCCAGAATCCCCTGTGCTCACCCTCAGGCAGCTTCATGTTGTCCACTGAGGGCAGGAACACATCTCGATGCAGTTTCTCCTCTTCTGGGGTTCTCTCCACTGTCAGCTCAAACAACTTCAGGGAAATGACATCATGATTATCTAAAGGAGAAAAGCACAAGGAGGACCCAAACCACCTCAAACAGAGGTATCTTGGTACTTTCTTGGTTCAAGCTTCTGATCCACAGCTAACTAGCAATGACTTTGTTTCTTTTCGAAATTTACTTATTTTTTAAGTAATCTCTCCATGCAACATGGGGCTTGAACTCACAACACGGAGATAAGTGTCAGATGCTCTACTGACTGAGCAAGCCAGGCATCCCACTAGCAGTGATTGAGAAAAATGGTTGGAACCTGTTTTCTCATCTAAAATCAAGAATAGGGAACAGAGAGAATATTCTGTATTACTCAGGATTTAAAGTTTTTATCAACAAGCATACATTACCTATATAACTTTAAAACTTACACATAATGCAAGAATGAAAGCCCATATCATATGTGAAGCCTTGTAGTACAGTGAGGGAAGACACAGCACTATAGCTTCCCTTCCATGCAGACACACACACGCAAGACAGGAAAGGGCCTTGTGGCAGCTGATTACTAGGTCACAAGCAGGGCATAGCTACTGGCATGGCACACAGTTCCCTTCTGGACTAGGCCTAATTCTCTGCAGCTCCTTATAACTGTGACTCTGAATCTCACTAATAATTACAAGAGAAAGGATCAAGCAATTAAGGGCTCCTTTTTTTTCCTCTCTTTTTAAAGTATCATTAATAATGGGGGCACCTGGATGGCTCAGTTGTTTAAGCATCTGACTCTTGGTTTCGGCTCAAGTCATGATCTCTCAGTTCCTGATTTCGATCCCTGCATCAGGCTCTGTACTGACAGTGCAGAGGCTATTTGGGATCTCTCTCTGCTCCTCCCATTCTCCCTCTCTCTCTCAAAACAAATAAATAAACTTAAAAAAAAAGTATCATTAATAAACTCATAGATTCAAACATATTTGATGTGTTTCAATACACTGAACTTGTACAATCTTATAGGTGCTCAATGTGACCTATCTTTCTCCAGTGAGAGCCTATTCGAGTTGGCTTTTGAGTCCTTTTGCATGAACCCAGAAATGTCTGATTCTTTATTGCTTTCCTGGGAGGTTCCCAGTTTATCCATTTCCTGCCTCAGCCCTGGCATCAGCCATTTCTCCAAGAAGCTCTTGTTCTTTCCTTTTAGTATGAATTGGTATTAAGAGACCACAAATCTGAATGCTATGGGTGCTCATGGCTATTAGGGTTGGTTATTGGAGACTGGACTTCTTGCCATTTCCCTTTTTTTTTTTTTTTTCATTTTAACATATATTTTATTTAACCCAATATATCCAAAAAACTATCATTTCTACATGCAAATGATAGAAAAATTGTTGATGACATTACATTCATTTTCTAAGTCTTTGAAGTCTAGTGTGTATCCTACATTTATAGCACATGTCAGTTTGGAATCGCCCTATTTCAAGTGTCCAGTAGCCACCTACTACTATATACTACTATATACTACTATATACTTTGGTAACTTGTTGCTACTATACTGGACAGTGTTGATCTAGATCATTGTTCTAGTTGACTTCTGACATGTGTATTGGGCCCAAAGGAAACTCTGATCCTCATAATGTAACACAAGAGAAGTATATTTGCATAGGGTACTCTCTGCCCTCTCTGCTTCCAGCTGAGGAACTCCACTTTGGGGTGATAATTTGGGAACCCCTCAACCATTCCTTCCCCAAACTCTTTCCCAACTTGTGTCTTCTCAGCACATTTTGTCTTGACTTCTGGCAGAAGAGAGAAACCATATCATGTTCCCACTTTTTTCTTCCTCACACCTAGATGACATCCTTTGAACCAAGAAATTTAGAATTTTTGTATATGGGGGAAAATCCATCAATGTCTCACATACTAGGATTATTCCAATTGCAACTCTGTATGGTCCAGGCATGGTACACCAGGAAGCCTGGTGCACCATTTCTCTGTGATTCTCTCCACTCTGCCCTCTTCTGTGATCTTCATCTCCCAGCTGGTGGCAAGATGGCTGCCCCAGCTCCAGGTATCCCACCCTCCCTCCCTTCCTGAAGAAGGAAGAGGGCCATTTCTATTATTAGGGTGGCATTTACAGCTGCTTAGATTCCTATCTTTAGCAGACTCCCAGAAAGGAAAAACTAGATTTGCCTTCAATTAGAAAAATGTTTTTGCTGTCAGGAATGAGTTTAAGCCATGAAATGATAAAAAGATGGGCCAATGCTCCTCACAATGTAGGGGCATCAAAGGCTGGGGGTACTGAAATGTGTCCTTTCTCAGCCATTTTCAACAATTCACTGCATAACAAGAAGATGTCAACAAGAAAGACCTTAAGAGAAAGACATAATTTGTGTTTAGGGATATCCCACAGGCAGAGAACAGAGACTTGTTAACATAGGCATTATCACTAAACATCTAGAGCAAAGAACTCCTTAGGATAAAAATGACTCTACTTCACACTAGCTTTATTCATAATGAATTGTACTAGTCAAAAACCCCAAAAATTCAGTGCCTCACCTCTTCTCAAAAGAAGTTATGATTAAGGCTCAAGCCAAGGGAGAGAACAAACATATAAGAGGAAGTTACAAGTTGGGAACAAGTAGGAAGAAAATCCAGAGATAGAAAAGTAAAAGAACCACGCACTATTAATGCCACATAAATCAAGAACAGCTGGAGTTTCAGAGTAACTGGTCAAACCAGCTGAAGAGAGGACAAAGAATGGGGACTGAGAACAGAGTACCATGGTATGGCAAGGACGAAGCAGGTTTGAGAAGAGTAGTGCTAATGGCTTGACCGAGATGCATGGGAGGTCTGACTACAGGGTGGTAGAGCAGTGGATGGCCTGGAAACAGAAGCACCTGTGCACAGGACACATTCAGAAGTCTGAGCACAAAGGAAGATCTGGGGATGAGTTCGAAAAGGGAAGGCAGAGTCAAGGAATTCAAGGAAAAGCTTTGTTAAGAGAAGGGGCACCAGAGATATCAAAGTACAGAACTCAAAACACAGGCTTGATGAAGAGGCAAATACTACTTTGCATTAGCACCAACCATCTCCTAGAGCCAACTGGACTAGGATAACATAGGCCTGGGAGGGGTGGCGGGGGGGCGGGAGGCGGGTTAAGGATACAAAAATGTCAGAAGAGAGGCACTTCCTGGGTACTTGCTTCCCACAGTTCTGCTTGTCTGGCTTTCCCCTCTGAGAAGCCTCACCAAGGCCTGGCTATGGAGACATGACCTCACTCAGGACAAATAAAGAGTACATGGGAGACCCATGTACATAAAGAGTACCCGAGAGATCTCCAGTGATGGAGGAGGTACCAAAGTAGTAGCCCCGGGGCAGACGAACCCCTGGCACCTCAATGCAGTCCCTCCACTCATGCTTGCCATCGATGTCCATCATTATCTAGAATAAAAAGAAGAGATAAATCAGGGCCATGAAAGCAGGTGCAAGGCAGACCATACCACTAACTGGTCCAGAAAACAAGGACTCACCGTCAGATGCCTCTTGACATAGCGAATCACAAGGAAGGTGTCATAATGCAGATTGCGGACAATGGCTGTACAGCCCCCCAGCTCTGTAGGCCGCCCATCCCGCTCATGATCGTAGCTGAGGGAGCCATTGTTCACCATGGCTGAGATGTAAGGGAATACCCGCTGGGAAAGCAGGGAAGGAAAAGCAGAGGACAGTAAGGAAGTACTCTTAGGAATGCCTGTACAAATAGCAACAGAATTGCGCACATACAAGCTGAGCCCTTTCCAGCAGACCAGATGACCATTCTGCCTCATCATTAGCGGCTCCCCAAAACCCACTCTCAGATGGTCACTCAAAGGATATAGCCCAGGAAGCAACTGAACTCTGTACTTGCCTTCAGGAATCTCCTTGCTACTAATGTGGGGTGGGTCTGAAATGGCCCCTCTGGAGTCTTGACTTGAATCCTTCCAGAGATCCCTATTTGGCATTTACACATGACTCAGGACTGGTGGTTTTCTTTCTATGTATATATACCTATCTCCCCAACTTCCATGTAAACTCCTTGAAGAAAAAAATCACTTATACTTCCTTATGTGTCTCCACCTTCCATCCCTCCCAAACCCCCTTCACCCACCCCTACTCATCCCCAGGGTAAGCATTTTGCATATAGCAGATACTCTGAAAATACCTGTTTGATCAGGAAAACCTTTCCATTCTGGATAGCTCCTTTCAAATTCTCAAATCCTATAAGCATATGATGGATGCCATGTGGATTAGGACTCAGAAACAGCACTGCCAGAACCAGGCTGCCAGATGGTGTTCTCCAGCCACAACTGTTCATAGTTGAAAGACCTTCCAGCCCACTTCAGCTTCACCTACACATAACTTCTGCCAGCAATACCCTCCCACTCCCACTACCCATTTCCCACCAACTTCAGAGGCTTTCTCTCTCTCCAGTAGAGTTGTAGGAGGGAATGCTTCCTCAAAAATGATGCCCTAACTATTTAAGAACCAGCCCAGTACTGAGGCAGTGCAGAGGCAGGGTGATGAAAGGAGAGGAAACATGACACATGACACATGACACATGCCACTTCTTTGGTGACTTCCTCATTGCCCTCAACAGTCAACATGCAAGGTGGAGATGCAGTCAAAATCAGAGAATGGTGATTCAAGACAACAGCCACATGGGTGTGAACAGGGGCAAATGGTGGATGGACACGCAGGGAATAAGGGATGGCCATGGTGGGTCAAGACTGAGTACCTGGACTCCTGGAGAATATCGCCTCTTCTGGGCCTGAGAGGGTCCAGCAGGTTATTATAAAAATGAGAGAGGACACAGAAGACAGGAGACCAGGTCAGAAAGAAACAGCCATGGAAGAGCTTTGACCCAACTGTGGTGGATGAGCAAACCAATCTAAATCCCCAAACAGAAATGTAGGGTCTGTGGAGGGCATTTAGCAAGTCCTTACACCCCTCAAAATTGTGGGCAAAACTGTGCATAGAGGCTTGTTTGTTTTCTAAGGAGAGGGTCTGTTAGTATCAATCCCAAAGGGGCCCACTAGGAATACCTCTGAGGCTTTCAGAAACTTTATAATATAAACACACAGCACTACATTATGCCAGAAGGCCCCACTTATGTCTCTGAGTCAGAAGGCCAGGCCACATGTTTTGTCTGTATCCAGAAGACAGTATTTCTATAAGAAGGGGAGAGACAGGACTGACAAATAGGGCTAACTTCTTTCGAATTCAAGATGGCCTTTACTACCCAGAATCTCAGGATACAGCTGTTGCCCAAAAGACAAAAATCCTACCACTTGAGAGACAATGAAGTTAACTCTAATCCAAAGGGATCATCTACCCTCTAAGTGAGCTTTATGGACATATATTTTCCAAATAGCTATTGTCATTCTACAACATGTGGGTAAGGAAGAAGCTCCATGGAAGCATGGTGGCATGGTAGATTTAGAAAAACCCCGAGGCTTGAGGGTATTCAGCTTTGCTCTAGAAAACTGCTACGGTTCTAAGCTAGAAGCAACAAGAGGTATGTTGCTGAGCAACAAGCTCAGGCCAGGCCTGCCCTAAGGGAAGGATGTGTGAGGGTGTAGAGCCCGAAGCATTTCTTCCTCTAACACTTAGTGAGCACCTATTAGGAGCTAGGCACTGTTCCAGATACTGGGGTTCAATGGAAAACCAGACAGACTGGTATCTGCTGTCACGGAGCGGACACAGAGTAGAAGAGACAAACAATAAACAAGCAAATAAAATTATTTCATAGAGAGGGGTACCTGGCTGGCTCAGTTGGAAAAGAAGCACGCAACTCATGATCTCGGGGTCGTGAGTTTGAGCCCAAAGGTTGGGTGTAGAAGATTATTTAAATAAAACTCTTTTAAAAAATTATTTCAGAGAGGGATAATGCTATGATGAAAAATAAAAGAGGTAACAAGATAGGCTACTGAGGGAATAGCTCTCTGAGGAGATAACATCTGAGCTGAGGCCCTAGTCGTTAGAGCCACCAAAAGATCTGTAGGTGTAAGAAGCATGAGGTTGGCATATTTGGGGACTAGAAGACGCCAGTGTCTGAAACGCAGCCAGTGAGGGAGAGGTGGGTGTGAGCTGAGGCACAAGCCAGATCACGCTGGGCCTTGGAAGCCACAGTGAGGACCGTAGGGTAAGCCCCCCACTGCTCTGCTCGTATGCCACTGGTGGAATATGCACAGGACTACAGAAAGGTACAAAATGAATCAGTGGATGACTAAATTCCCCAAACTACTCTTCCACAACTATCATTTGGAACAAGGGAATTATGAGTATGTTGTCAAGCAGAGTACAGAAACGGGCTTCTGACAAGAACACTCATCACTTCAGTGAACAATTAGGGAAAAGGGAGTAACAATGCCCTGGGTAGCCCATTTATCGACCCTAGTACGCATGATCAGAAGTTTATGTTGCACCTTTCAAAAGGGTGCCTCAGACAACTGTCCTTAACTGACAGCAGCCTTCCTCTTCCCAAGGCTGGTGAGGCATCCGATTATCCAGGAATAGCCAGAGGTAAGCTGGCCCCCAGCATCACCTGCGGGAGTTTCCCAGTTGCACATACATGTGGGGCCCTCAAAGAGTCTCAGTTATAGGTCTAGAGGGGGGCACAGGCTTATGTATTTTTCAAAAAGCACCACAGACAGTTGTGATATACAACCAAGTTTAAGAAACACTGCACCAGACACAGCGCCCCACACCTTTGGAGCCAGAATCTGTCTACTTCAGCAACTCGTGACACGGCCTTCAACTTTTCACCTCATACTAGTAGTAAGTCTTTAAATGCCCTCTTATTTTCCATGCCCAGTCAGGAGTTCTTAAGTGTTCCTTGGGAAGCCACTAATTTCACACAGCAGCTCATTTTCTTTCCTTGGAAAGCAGCCTATATATAGCAAGAACCAAAGGCTGAAGAATCACTCGGACTCAAGCAGGGTGGTAGTTTCATTCCTAATTTAAGAGTCACTAAAAATTAGGCACTCCTACCTATCATCCAAATGATTATTGACTGTAGGGTGAAGGAATATTTCCAAATTTTTGTACTACGAGGACACTTCAAAAAAAAAAAAGAACCCCCTACATGGTAATTGTACCTTCAGCCTACCTTGACTGAAGGGAGACCCATGAACTTGTGGATTTATGGATCCTATGCTAAAACTCCACAGATCCCAAGCACACAAGTAGTGTAAACCACTAGACAGAAAAAGGTGCCCACACGGCCTCTGTAATCAGGGAGACCTGGGTTCTAACTGCAGTTATGCCACTCAGGGCTGTATAACCTTGGGTGGATTACATTAGCTCTTTGAGATTCCATTTCCTCCCTGTAAGCAGGCAGAATAACACAGAGCTCACAGGGCTGATCGTGAAGATACAACGAGATATGTAAAGCATTTAGTACAGTGTCTGGCATTCAGGAGGGAGTCAATAAACATTCATTTAATCAAAGACTAATGAATTTCTAGACAGAAACACTATTCACAGGTGCTCATATATAAGCACAAAGCCAGGGACACCTGGGCTCAGCTGGTTAAACGGCTGACTCTTTTTTTTTTTTTTTTTAAGCAGCTGACTCTTGATTTCAGCTCAGGTCATGCATGATCTCACAGTTTATGAGATTGAGCCTCACGTCTGGCTCTGCGCTGACAGCAGGGAACCCGCATGGGATTCTCACTCTTCCTTTCCCTCTGCCCCTTCCTGGCTCTTGTGCACACACGCTCTCTCAAAATAAATAAATAAGTTTTTAAATAAATAAATTAATTAAATAAGCACAAAGCCAAATATGCATCTTCTAGAGAAGGCCATTGGCTGCCACACACCAGTAAAATCTCCAAAAATATCTTGGGGATTAATGGGTTTGCCTTTTATGACCTACTAAACATTAAAATAGAACAACCATCTATAATAAATATTTTGAAAAGAACACCAAAAGGGGCGCCTGGGTGGCTCAGTCGGTTGAGTGACCGACTTTGGCTCAGATCATGATCTCACGGTTTTCGAGTTCAAGCCCCACGTCGGGCTCTGTGCTGACAGCTCAGAGCCTGGAGCCTGCTTCTGATTCTGTCTCCCTCTCTCTCTCTGCCCCTCCCCCACTCATGCTCTGTCTCTGTCTCAGAAATGAATAAACATTAAAAAAAAATTTTATGAAAAGAACACCAAAAGAGGGGCAACTGGGTGGCTCAGTGGGTTAAGTGTCTGACTTCAGCTCAAGTCACGACCTCACAGTTCATGAGTTCGAGCCCTGCGTCAGGCTCTGCACTAACAATGTGGAGCCTAGTTAGGATTCTTTCTCTCCCTCTCTCTCTCTACCCTCCCCCAGTTGCATGCACACCCTCTCTCTTTCAAAATAAATGTAAAAAGTCGGGGCGCCTGGGTGGCTCAGTCGGTTAAGAATCAGACTTCGGTTCAAGTCATGATCTCACAGTTAGTGAGCTCGAGCCCCGCGTCGGGCTCTGTGCTGATAGCTCAGAGCCTGGAGCCTGCTTGGCATTCTGTGTCTCCCTCTCTTTCTACCTCTCTCCCACTCACACTGTCTCTCAAAAATAAACATAAAAAAAATTTTTTTAATGTAAAAAGTTAAAAAAAAAGAACTATATATTTTCACAATAAACAATTTAGCATTTATGAAAATTCATTTCACTGTTCCTATTTGTTAGACCAGTGACACTTGTTACCAACCAATATGAGTTCATGAACCTTTAGGAGCCGCTCTCTTAGAGCAGTTTTTTCCAATCTGAGGCATCATGCAGTTGGGTAAGCTGGCCAAGTTTGCTCTCTGGAACATAGACATGAAGAAAAAGAGGGTGAGGAAGAGAGGGAGAAAACAGCCACAACCACTATTGCCAAGATGTCTGCACAATGTTCCTTGAGAATGCCAGTTAGTGGTATGAATGAGAAGAGCTAGCACTTTGGAACACTTCCTCTGTGCCACGCACTGTGCTCAGTCATGTACACACACCTATTTATTTAATCCCCACAGCTTTAAGGGGTGGGATTAGTATCCCCATTTGACTGGTAAGAAAACTTGTGTAAGTAGTAAAACCAGAATTTGAAGCCAGGTAGTCTGGCCCCAGAACACTGGCTCAGTCACTGTGCTTTCGTATATACTGTTAGAAACCAAAAAACAAAACAACAAAAACCCTAGGTCTCTAATATACCTTGAAACACAGAAATATTAGAGGATGCTTCCAGAGTTTAAAAAAGGAATGAGATGACAACTGAATAGGACAGAGAATCTGGGGTTTTCTTTTGCTACAAAGGGCATAGTGGGACAATTGGTGAAAGTTGAGTAAAGTCAGTAGATTAAAAATAGTACTGTTATCACTGCTAAGTTCCTGATTTTAGTCACTGTGCTGTGGCTGTGTAAGAGAACTCATTTGTAGGAAAAACAAGTATTTAGGATTAAGAGAGCATGACAGAAGGCAATTTACTCTTAAATAGTTCCGAAAAAAACTATACACACCTGCATGAGTGCATGCACACCCACACATAGAAAGGTAAAAGAAAAGGACAAAGCAAATGTAATGAAACGTTATTTGGGGTAATCTAGGTGAAGAACATTCCTGAATTCTTTGTTGTGTTCTTGTAACTTATCTCTAAGTCTGAAACTCTATCAAAATAAAAAATTTTTAAAGATTAATCTGAATCTAGGGGTGCCTGGATGGCTCAGTCGGTTAAACATCCGACTTCAGCTCAGGTCATGATCTCACGGTCCGTGAGATCGAGCCCTGCATCAGGCTCTGCACCGACAGCTCAGAGCCTGGAGCCTGCTTCAGATTCTGTCTCTGGCTCTCCCTCCCCCTCCCCCACTTGTGCTCTGTCTCTGTTTCTCAAGTAAATAAACATTTTTAAAAAATAGGAAAAAAAAAAAAAAACCATGTTGGGACACCTGGGTGGCTCAGTTGGTTAAGCATCTGACTCTTGATATCAGCTCAGGTCATGATCTCGGGGTTTGTGGGTTTGAGCGCTACATCCAGCTCTACACGCTACAGTGTGGAGCCTGCCTGAGATTCTCTCTCCCTCTCTCTCTCTCTTCCCCTCCCCTGCTCTCTCTTTCCTTCTCTCTCAAAAATTAATAAACTTAAAAAAATAAAAACACATTATATTAAAACCCACTGACACACACTCTGCTCAATATAATGTAATGTTTTTGTTTTTACAAAGATGTTTGTATGCTTTTTGTTTTAGCCTTTTCTGATTTTTTAAAAATCAGCTTTTATATAAAAATAAGAATTAAACAAATGCCTCTTCTACAGCATCTCCTTCCACATCCCTATTGGATCCTCCCCTCGGTTACTAGTGGAACACACTGCCGCTTCCACAGACAAACACTTTTCAGACTTTCAAAATGCTGTAAGCCACCTGTCCTTCAGGTCCTTCATCTACTTCACTTTTTACACAGGGATCTGTATGAAGAGGTGACTGGTTAGCTCAGCAATACCACCCTATTCAGTGGGTAACAAGACCAGTGAAATTCTCACTTTACTGGGCAGCATGAGAAGGTCCCTACCCTACTGCCCCCTAACTATTACTAACCTATACTACTGACTATATCCCCAAGTCTCAAAGCTTCTTAAATGGAGGACACAGAAACATGACACCTCCAAGCCGCTGCCTGCCTGGAAGAACTTCACATTCCTGAACATTATCCTTATCTCTTAAACTCATGGAATCATTTTAATCCCATGGATCTTAGTTGTGACCCCACTAGAATAAACCCAAATAACATAACTTGAGGACTTCGACAGAGCGCTCTAGAATTGGGAAACTCTTTTTTGTTTAATGTTTGGTTATTTTGAGAGAGAGACAGTGAGCAGGGGAGGAGCAGAGAGGGAGGGAGGTAGAGAATCCCAAGCAAGCTCTGTACTGTCAGCACAGAGCCCAATGTTGGGCTTAAACTCACGAACAGTAAGATCATGACCTGAGCCAAAATCAGGAGTCGGACACTTAACCGACTGAGCCACCCAGGTGCCCTAAAATCAGGAAACTTTAAACTTGAGGTATGCCCGAAACCCAAAACACTTGACTTATAACCTACCTACCCACATTACAAGTGCCAAGATTTAGAACATCGTCTAATGTGTATGCCTTAATTTCACTGCTACCCATCATTCTGATAGTATGTGACTATTTCTTGTTAATGAGAAGAGGTATCAATTTTCTAGATCTTGTCTACAGTTCTACTTTGGGGAGTCCATAAAACTCCTAAAAACATAGGCAAAATCCTACATCTCCTGCACCTTGCTATGGGCCTACCACTTGCATCATATTGTCAAAACCCAAAGAAAGGTGAAGAACTAACCCAGAGCTAAGTGTCCTCTGGAGCACTGGTTCTTGCTTTCTTCTTCCTCTTTCCCTCTTTCACTGTCTCAAAAAAGAAACATTCTCTTCTCCTCACCTCCATTCAATTCTTCCTTCAAAATTGTATGTAGAAAGCCATACATTTCTACTTCCCTTGAAAACTAGCTCTCAGTGTAGCTCAGCCTTGATGCTTAATCACATCTAGGGAACTTGCCAAAATTCCCTGGACCCCGTTTCCAAAGGAGTCTCTCTTTGAAAACACTGCCTCACCTAGGACTGAAAAAAAACCTAAGTCACATCCAAGCTGAAGGATAACAAGAGAATTTAAGGTGCTGTGGAGTTCCCTTACTGATTCAAAGATTCTTTCTGACAACAGACAGACCAAGAGGGATCAGTATCTTCATCACTTGAAAGAATGTGTTTTTTAAATGGATGGCATTGTATTATCAATTTTCTTCCTGTTTCAAAAGAGAAAAAACAGTCATCACATTAAGAAAATATGGGAAACACCTCGTAGACTAGACAAATTAGACTTCTAAGCTGGCGTGATCTCGGAAGAGCAGTGAGCTTTTCTTCCTACTCTCTACCCTGCTGTTTCTGCCTCCTGGGGTAAGACCCAAATACAAATCTCACCAGTAAGAATAAGGGCCAAGGCTCAAAGGACTGCACTTCTGTGCTCTCATTCAAGGATAGCCTCTTGTCATCATACTCTAATTTCAACTGAAGGAAGACATTCCTGCTCCAAGACTGCTACTGAGTTCCCTGCAACTTTTCACCAATATCTGGGTTCTCATGAGAAACTGATGACCATCAGCTGATGACTTCATAATGCCAAGAAAAGATCAGGTCATGTTTCAATCAATGTTTTTTAAAAATAGTGATACTAGGATATAATTCATATACCACATAATTCACCTAAAGCCTATAATTCAATGGCTTTTAGTACATTCACAGAGTTAAGGTTATGATTACCACAATCAATTTTAGGACATTTTCATCACCCCAAAAAGAAACCCCATGTCCACCAGCAGTCACTCCCCACCCCTACCGCCAGGCAACCATTCATCTACTTTCTATCTTTATAGATTTGCCTATTCTAAACATTTCATATATATGGGATCATACAATATGTGGTCTTTTGTGACTGGCTTCTTTCACTTAGCATAATGTATTCAAGTGTCATTCACATTAGAGAACCTATCAATGGTTCCTTTCTTTTTTAATGCTCAATGATATTCCATTGTATGAATATATATTGTTTACTCATTAGTTGATAAAACATTGAGTTGTAACTGTTTTTGGCTATTATGAACAATGTTGCTATGAACATTCATATAACTTTTTGTGCAGACATGATTTCAATTTCTCTTGGGTATATACACCTAGGAGTGGAATTGCTGGATGATACAAACTCTGTATTTAGACATTTGAAGAATTGCCCAACTGTTCTCCAAAACAACTGCCCCATTTACATTCCCACCAGCAATGTATGAGAGTTCCAATTATTCCACATCCTTGCCAGCACTTGTTATCCTCTGTCTTTATTTTAGCTATGACTAAATAGCCATGGGTGGGTGTTAAGTAGCATCTCATTTGGTTTTGATTTGTATGTTCCTAGTGGCTAAAGATGTTGAGCATTTTTTTATGTTTATCAACCTTTTGTATATCTTCTGTGGGGAAATACCTATTCGGGTCCTTTGGCCTTTTTTTTTTAAGATTTTATTCTCAGGGGCATCTGGGTGGCTCAGTCAGTTGAGTCTGACTTCAGCTCAGGTCATGATCTCACGGTTCGTGGGTTCAAGCTCTGCATTGGGCTCTATGCTGACAGCTCAGAGCCTGGAGCCTGCTTCAGATTTGGTGTCTTCCTCTTCTCCCTGCTCCTCCCAGCTCACACTCTGTCTGTCTCTCTCTCAAATAAAATAAAAGCATTAAAAACAAAATTTATTTTTGAGTAATCTCTACACCCAATATGGGGCTCAAATTCACAACCCCCAGATCAAGAGTCACGTGGTTCACCAACTGAGCCAGCCAGGCACCCCAGCCATTTTTTAATTAGGTTTTGTTTTTTTTGTTTTTTTACTATTGAACTATATCTAGAATATATAAAGAACAAGTCCCTTACCAGATATAGGATTTTCATTTATTTTCTCCCACTATGTGGGTTGTCTTTTCATTTTCTTGATGGTATCTTCCACAATACGAGTTTTTAATTTTAATGAAGTCCAACTCATCTATTTTTTTGTGACTTTTGTTTTCAGTGTCACATCTACAAAACCACTGCCTGATCTAAGGTCAGGAAGAATTAACCCTATGTTTTCTTCTGAGAGTTTTATAGTTTCAGTTTTTACATTCAGTTTTTCAGTTCATTTTGAATTACATTTTGTGTATAGTGTAAGATACAGGACAATTTCATTATTTTGCATGTGGATATCCAGTTGAGTTAGCACCATTTGTTCAAGGAAGTTCTTTCCCCATTGAATTGTCGTGATAGCTTAATCAAAAATCAACTGATCATAGGGGCGCCTGTGTGGCTCAGTTGGCTGAGCATCTAACTTTGGCTTAGGTCACGATCTCAGGGTTTGTGAATTTGAGCCCCACATCGGGCTTGCTGCTGTCAGCACAGAGCCCGCTTTGGATCTTCTGTCCCCTCTTTGCCCCTCCCCTACTCGCACTCTCTCTCTAAAAATAAACATTAAAAAAAAAAAAATCAACTGATCACAAATGTGAGGGCTTATTTCTAGGTTTTCAATTTTATTCCATTGATCTATAGGTCTATCCTGATGCCGGTACCACACTCTTTATTACCACAGCTTTGTGAGAAGTTCTGAAATGAAGAAGTGTAAGTCTTCCAACCTCATTTAAGTTTAAAAAAATTTGTTAATGTTTTTTTAATTTATTTTTTGAAAGAGAGATAGCAAGCTGGAGAGGGGCAGAGAGAGAGAGAGAGAGAGAGAGAGAGAGAGAGGGAGAAAGAGATCCCAAGCAGGCTCTGCGCTGTTAGCACAGAGCCTGGTATGGGGCTCAAACCCACTAACTGTGAGATCATGACCTGAGCCAAAACCAAGAGTTGGGCGCTTAACTAACTGAGCCACCCAGGCAACCTACCAACTTCGCTCTTCTTAATCAGCATTATTTTAGCTATTCTGGTTCTCTTGAATCTCCATATTGATTTCAGGATCACCTTGTCAATTTCTGTAATGAAGCCAGCTAGGTTTTTGATAGCTAGGACAAGTGTCAAATCTGGAGACCAATGTAGGGAGTGTCATCATCTTAACAATCTAGTGGACACTTCATGGGAATGCAAGCTGGTGCAGCCACTCTGGAAAACAGTATGGAGGTTCCTCAAAAAATTAAAAATAGAACTACCCTATGACCCAGCAATTGCACTACTAGGCATTTATCCAAGGGATACATGTGTGCTGTTTCAAAGGGACACATGCACCTCCATGTTTATAGCACTATCAACAATAGCCAAAGTATGGAAAGAGCCCAAATGTCCATCGATGGGTGAATGGATAAAGAAGATGTGGTATATAAAGACAATGGAGTATTACTCAGCAATCAAAAAGAATGAAATCTGGCCATTTGCAACTACATGGATGGAACTGGAGGGTATTATGCTAAGTGAAGTTAGTCAGAGAAAGACAAATATCATATGACTTCACTCATATGAGGACTTTAAGAGACAAAACAGATGAACATAAGGGAAGGGAAACAAAAATAATATAAAAACAGGGAGGGGGACAAACCAGAAGAGACTCATAAATATGGAGAACAAAATGAGGGTTATGAGAGGGGTTGTGGGAGGGGGGATGGGATAAATGGGTAAGGGGCACTAAGGAATCCACTCCTGAAATCATTGTTGCACTATATGCTAATTTGGATGTAAACTTAAAAAAATAAAAAATTAAATTAAAAAAAAAGATCCAGTGGACACTTCAACAACATGGGATTTAACTGCACAGGTCCACTTCTATGTGGATTTTTAAAATATAAATACAGCACTGTAAATATTTCTTCTTCTTTATGATTTTCTTAGTAACATTTTCTTTTCTTTAGCTTACTTTAAGAATACAACATACATTACATATAACAGACAGAAAATGTTAATCAACACTTTCTGTTATCAGTAAGGCTTCCGGTAAGCAATAGGCAATTAGTAGTTAAGTTTTGGGGGAGTCAAATGTTACATGTGGATTGTTGACTCCATCGGGGGTCACTGCCCCTAACCCCCACACTGTTTAAGGGTCAACTGTACTAAGTTTTCTGATCTATGACATAAGATGTCTTTCCACTTACTTAGGTCTTCAATTTCTTTCAATATTGTATAGTTTTCAGAGTATACTTTTATTTGTTAAATTTATTTCTAAGTATTTTACTCTTCATGCTAGTATAAATGGAATTGTTTTCTTACTTTCATTTTCTGACTATTCAATGCCAGCAGTAAAATTGATTTTTATATGTTGATCTTGTATCCTACAACCTGCTGAATTCATTTACTAGTTCTAGTAGTTTTCTTGGGGATTCTTTAATATATTCTATATACAAGATCATGTTGTCTACATATAGGAATACTTTTACTTCTTTCTTTGCAATCTGGATGTTTTTTACTTTATTTTCTTACCCAACTGGCCTGATTAGAACCTCCAGTACAATGTTGAATAGAAGTAACAAGAAGGGATATCCTTTATTCCTGATGTTAGAATGAAAGCGTAGTCTTTCACAGTTATGTATATTAGGTGAGGGTTTTTCAGAGTTACCCTTTATCAAATTGAAGAAGTTCCCTTCTATTCCTAATTTGTTTAGTTTTTGTTACCATAGAGATATTAGGGGTGCCCCGCTGGCTCAGTCAGTAGAGTGGGCAACTCTTAATCTCAGGTTTGTGAGTTTGAGTCCTACTTTGGGTGTAGAGATTACTTAAAAAATAAAACCTTAAAAATAAATAAATACAATAAAGAGATATTAAATTTTGTCAAATACTTTTCTTACATGTATTGATATGATCGTATGGTTTTTATCCTTCATTCATTTTTTTTTTTTTTAAGTAGGCTCCATGACCAACATGAGGCTTCAACGCTTGACCCTGAAATCAAGAGTTGCACCCTCTACCGACTGAGCCAGCCAGGTGCCCCTGTCCTTTATTCTATCAATATGGTCTATCAAATTAATTTTCAGATTTTTTAAGTTTTTACTTATTTATTTAAGTAATCTCTACACCCAACATGGGGCTCAAACTCAGGACCCTGAGATCAAGAGTCACATGCTCTTACAACTGAGCCAGCCAGACGTGCCTTAATTTTCAGATTTTGAAGCAAACTTGAATTCCTAGGATGAATACCATGGTCATGGGAATATAATCCTTTTTATGTTGCTGGATTTGGTTTGTTAGTATCTTGTTGATGATTTCTACATCTATATTCATAAGAGATATTGGTCAGTAGTTTTCTTTTCTTGTGATGTCTTTATTTGGTGTTGGCATCAGGATAATACTGGCCTCAAAGAATGAGCTGGTTAGTGTCCTCTCTTATATTTTGTAAGAATTCTTGGGAAGAATTGGTATTAACTCTACTTTCTATGTTTGACAGAATGAACCAGTGAAACCCTCTGAACCTTGGCTTTTCTTTGTGAGTCATTTTTTATTACTAATTCAATCTCTTGACCCATTATGGATCTATCCAAATTTCCCATTTCTTTTTTTTTTTTTTTATGTTTATTTAGTTATTTTGAGAGAGACAGCACAAATAGGGGAGTGAGAGAAAGAGAGAGAGAAAGGGAGAGAATCGCAAGCAGGCTCCACTCTGTCAGCGCAGAGCCCGACGCAGGGCTCCATCTCACAAACAGTGAGATCATGACCTGAACCGAAATTGAGAGTCAGACGCTTACCTGCCTGAGCCACTCAGATGCCCCAGATTTCCTATTTCTTCAACTTTTATTTTATTTTATTTTATTTTATTTTTTAATTTTTTTTTAATGTTTTATTATTTTTGAGACAGAGAGAGACAGAGCATGAACGGGGGAGGGGCAGAGAGAGAGGGAGACACAGAATCAGAAGCAGGCTCCAGGCTCTGAGCCATCAGCCCAGAGCCCCGACGCGGGGCTCGAACTCACGGACCGCGAGATCGTGACCTGAGCCGAAGTCGGACGCCTAACCGACTGAGCCACCCAGGTGCCCCTCTTCAACTATTATGTTAACAATCACTTATGACCTGGCAACCTCACTATGGCACAGGTAGTACCTTGTACTCCCAAATAGTGAAACTCTTGACTCACTCACCTAAATTACAATTCTTATATTGCTGACAAGGAAACTGAGGTTATGTGACTTTTAACAATCTGTCCTGATTTCAGAGAGCCAAGCCTACACTGAACTCCCTCACCTTCTTCTTAGATGCATTACTGGTTGCTAATATTTTCCCAGCATTTCCTCATGAACAAATGTGGTAGCAGGTAAGGTGAACAACAAGGTCATGTGCTCTGGTGACAAAGAAACACGAAACCATAGAAACATTTTACCACTACCTTGAGTGATTTGATGAATTGCTCCACACTCCCTCCTGCCAGCAACTTGTCCTCCTAGTCCAGCACATATTCTATGTAACATGTGCAAGTTTTCAAAAGGTGCCGTATCTGTCACCCTCTTCTTATGTACTCAAAAATACTAAGGCAAAATAATGAGACTGCAGTCTGGAATCACACCCTCTATCTGTGTATCACTGACAAATTTTTCAACCTTTCTGCACTTCAGTTTCTTGCCCATAATGTAGAGATAACAATAATATCTACCTCAAAGAGTTGTTATATGTATATAATACACTAAACATGTAATATACATAATATACACACAATATATACAATATAATATACAAATAATACATGTACAAGTGTTTGAAACAATGCCTGGCAACTTTATGTATGATATCAAAGTAAATCATGCTGCCAACAAAACACACACTTGATTTTACTCTATAAAATAGTTCCAGGAGTATAATTTCTATACTCTGTACATTAGAATATAAACTCTAAGAATTGAAATTACATAGGAGATGACATGAGAATAATAAATGTCTCCATTCTCAAGGAAATCAACCTGCAGAAGAAACAATAGAAGGAAGGGAGAAGGTAGAGCATCATAATTAAAAGCACAGCCTCTGGAATCCAGTGAACCTATGTTCAAAATCTGACTCCACCTTACATTGGCTCTTACCTTGAACAAGACACGTCTCTAAGCTTCTGTACCCACTGGTAAATGGGGAAAAATAATACTAACCCTAAGGAGTTTTGATCAGGATGAAGGCATTATTTGTAAGTACCTGGCACACAATAGCCACCTAATAAACAGAAACCACTTTTATTAGTTTTCTTAAATTTCATTTTAATAAACAAATTTGATTAACAAGTAAACAACTGATATGGAAACAAGGACCTGATGTTGATCCAAGGGTTCCCAATGCTAGCTCACCTGGAAAGCTTTGTAAAAGTCAGGTTGCCTACATGGCACCTAAGACAAACAGAATTATACTCTCCGAGGCTGGGGCCTGGGCATCAGTACTTTTATTTTTTTAGTTTTTTTAACGTTTTTATTTAAAAAAATTTTTTTATTATTTTTAAGAGCATGAGCGGGAAGTGGCAGAGGGTGGGGGGGACAGAGGATCCCAAGGGGGCTCTGTGCTGACAGCAGAAAGCCCGATGGAGAACTCGAACTCATGACTTGTGAGATCATGACCTGGGCCGAAGCCAGATGTTTAACTGACTGAGCCGCCCAGGCATCCATAATGTTTTTATTTATTTTTGAGAGAGAGAAACAGACAGACAGACAGACAGACACAGTGTGAGCAGGTGAAGGGCAGAAAGAGAGGGAGACACAATCTAAAGCAGACTCCAGGCTCTGAGCTGTCAGCACAGAGCCCGACGCAGAGCTCGAACTCATAAACCGGAAGATCATGACCTGAGCCAAATTTGGACTCTCAACCAGCTGAGCCACCCAGGCAACCCTGGAAATCGGTAATTTTAAATGCACTCCAGGCAGGAGCGCCTAGGTGGCTCAGTCGGTTAAGCATCTGACTTTGGATTAGGTCACGATCTCACAGTTCATGAGTTCAAGCCCTACATTGGGCTCTCTGCTGTCAACACAGAGCCCGCTTCAGATCCTCTGTCCCCTCTCTCTCTCTCTGCCTCTCCCCTGCTCACTCTCTCTCTCAAAATAACATTAAAAAATAAATTAAATTAAAAAATACATTCACTCTAGGCAATTTCAATGTGCAGCTGGGAGTGAGAACCATAACAGCTAGCTAGAAAAGAAGTGCTGATTTTTTATCAACTGAAACTAATTTTACTGATTAACATCTACTCTTCTTATGAAATAAGCCCATCAGATCTGCCCTCTCAAATGAGAATTACTATTATCTGATGGTGAAATGGAAGCTAAAAGAATCTGAACAATTTATTTCTGGGAGAAGCAGAGAGCCAGGTTTAAAACTCCAGTCAAGCCCTGAAGCCCATACCTCTTACTCAGATGCACTTCTAACGACTACTATTTCCTCAGCATGACTACAAACCTCGTCATGACATTCTCCTCATTTAAATCCTTTAACACACTTACCCCCTTAGAATAAAATCCAGACTCCTTAACAGGAACACCTCTCTTCAGAATGTGGCCCAACTATGTGCGTGGTGAGAATGAGTCACATACATTTGGATGGCTCTGGTGCTGGTCTGAACAGCCAAACCACTAACCACCCAAGGGGACACTGCTCAATCTCAGTGGCCGGTCAACTCGCCCAACAGGGAACAGTGTTAACACTAAAGAACGCAATGGGAATGGTGGCCCCTGAAGTTGTACAACATGGCAAGACTGCTGGCCTTGTTTTTCTTTCTAGCCTCCTCTTTCTCTGATCCCTTTTTTCCCCTCATTCTCTGTCCCTTCTCTCACTCTATCACCTTTAAACACGCTTTTCCCTCTGCATGGAATACTGGTTCCTACTTCTGCAGACTTCAATGTAAATGTCACTTCGTGGAGGAAATCTTTTCTACCACCACTACTACCACACTGTCCCACTCCAAGTTAGATGCACCTCTGGGTCTCCTACGGTGCCCCATAGTTCCCCATCGGCATTCTCACACATCAGTGCTGAGCGCAGGGACCAATGCTGATCTTGCTCACTAACTTCCCCCACCTAGAAAGTGCCTGATGTATGGCGGCTTGAGGAGGAGCCTAGAGGCAACATGGAGAAGTTACTCTGTAAGTGTCTCACAACAAAAGGTTACTCTCCTAACTCAGGTCTCACGTTCCACCTCCCTCAGGGGAACTCCATGGGCAATGTCAAAAATCGTTGAATCTGGGTATTGCATATACGATGATGTATTCTTCCAATTTTTTAAATAAGTTTGATATTTTTCACATAAAGCTTTTAGGGAAAAAAATAAAGTGAGTGCTGTCTGCATCCCTAATCCTGCCTTTCTTGCTATTATTTAGCTATAGGATACCCACCAGCAACCTGTCACCATCATTTTCCTACCATCTGATGGCAGGGCCATCAGGCAAAGACAGTACAAACCTACTGGCAGTCTGAGAAAGTAGTAAAGAACCCTAGGGTCAGCCAACAAAAAGCAAGAAGCTTTTGCCAAAAGCCAGATACTGGATTGCAATGAAATGCTAGGACTCCATCAATTTCCTTTTACCACCTTTCCTACAGGAGAGCAGAATTGCTGTTCAGGCCTAAAAACAGGAAGAAGAAAAGGATGCTCGAAAGAATGAGCAAGCTGCAGAAGAGAGTAAAGTGGTGATCTATTAAGTCAGGGGAGCTGGGTTATATAAATTCAGCTGGCTCTGGTGCCGGCCTAGTAGCCAAATCACCAACCAGCCAAGCAGGCTCAATTCCAGCAGCTACCTAACGTGCACAAGAGAACAATGTTAACACTAAAGAAAAAGCCCCCAATCACGACAGTCATTCCCAAAGGTCTGTGTACCATAAACAATTCTTTCTAGAAAATGCTGACAAGGATATTAACTTTTCAAATTCAATAGATGAAGGAAACAGAACCAAACCCCTCATATTCTATCCCCTGTTCCATCACGGACATCCCTGAGGCAAAGGACTGTGATGTCAGTGCAGCTGACCTAAGCTCTGACACTTGCCATTTACCTCTTGCTGCTTCTCCTCATTGGGGTACGTGTCTACAAATACTCCCAGCCCCACAAATTTGTCCATGTTTCCAAACACAGGCCCTAGAGAGAGAGAAGAGATGATGAACAATGAAATAAAGCCAAGAGTTGATAAAGGAATAATATATCACTATGATGGAGGAAAAAGTAAAATTCAAATGACTGACTCCCAGGCCTCTTTTTAAGAAGAGAAAACATATGTAAAAGCACTCAGCAAAAGTGCATGGCCTGTAACAAGCACCCAACAAAATCTGTAGCTGTTTGGTATTGAAGGCAGGGGAAGAGAGAAGGCCACTGCAACGTTGTTTAGCACCACAGCTGCTCCCTGGTCCAAACTGGTTGCTAAGGCGCCCCTAAAGAATTCTGCTTCACGAACGCTTGGTGACAACTATGCCCCTGAGAGAGAGCTGAATTCCCAAATTCCACTTCTTGTTGCAAAAGAGATCAGGTCAAATCAGGTTGAGTTTGCCATGTCCTTGGAGCAATGGCTCCCACACAACTCCTGACTCAAGGAGTTCTAAGATCATACAATGCACATGCTCGGAAGAAATCAGCTCACCCAATCGGCAGTGCTCTGGAAAGCCAGCACTTTCACCCGGCCAACAGGCCACGTGGCCTCAAAGGGAAACCAGAAGGAACTAATAAGCAAGAAATTGTCCCAGGATGAGTCAAGTTCAACTGCTTTACTAGGAGTCAGACCCCATTCTAGAGACTAGATAGGCCAGTCTTTATCCACAGACATCAAGGGAGTGGCAAACTACTGGCACTGTGGGCACATACCCTTCTCCAAAAGAGGGCATGTGAGAAAGCAGGCCTGTCGCACCCCACACAAGAGCAACCCAGGGTCCCAATACCTGGCTGCATCCGATCCTTTGTGTACCAGATTGCCAAGCCATCCCCATGCAGATTCTTCTTCCCTTGTCCATGGATTCTGAAGTGCACCTGCAACTCCCAGTCTCTCAGGAAACATGGCTGAGGAGAAAAAGACACTGGAATCAATGAAGAGTGTGAAATGTGGAACCCCTCAAAGCCCTCGCCAGCAGTCTAGAGACTGGGAAAACACAAATGAAGGTAACATGAGGTGAAGGGTTGAAACTGAAATCTATGACTTGCTAAGTGCTAAAATTAAACAGGTTGAGCTGTCAACTGTATACGATATTTAATATGGAAAGTGAATAAACCTCCCAATTATCCTCAGTATCTCCTAATAGAAACAGGATAGTACTCAAAGTTGGAAAAGACAAGAGACTGCCAAGTTAGACTACTGTGATCCTACAGCAAAGCATCTCAGCCTATAGAGTACAGGTGGCTGAAGTGACACTCATTTGCAACTTGAACTCACACCTCTGACAGAAAGATTCTAAAAAGCCTGGATTTCAAGAAAGGTCAAAGCTTCATTCATTACAGAAAATAAAAAAAGCGAAGCCATTATACAAAGGTTTTCAGGACTAATTAGCAGATATGTGAACAACCCTAATTAGCTAGACTTGTCCTTATGCCAAGCTGAGGGGCAAGCCAGAATTCCCCAAGAAGGAGTAAGTTACAGTCTCCCAAAACATCATGCCCATGGTCAAGAGGCATAAATGCACCAAAGGAGACCACCATCCCCATCACAGGGACAGCTTTTGGTGGAAACATGGAGGTGGGTACTAATCAGACTCCTGTGTTTCTTGGGGTTTATTTTGTTTTTTCTTGAATTATGTACCAAAAGCTTGCAAAAATGCAGAAGGAAGTAAGTGGATGGTTAAGTGCTCTAAATAGTTGAACACTTTCAAGAGAAAGCAGAGTAGGTATCTGGTTTAGAGAGGCTCCTAATTAAAGGTCACTATGAAGAAAGAAAGGACGGAGGAGCAGATAGACCAGCAGGGTTCAGGCAGAGTCTCTCCAAATAGATTGTTCTGGCTCTTGAGCAACATACTGCTAGATCATTTTTAGTATTCATTTTTAATTTCTGGGAAATCTTCCAAAAGTGTTAGTATTAGGAATACACAGTCAAATGAAAGGGGTGAGGTTACTTCTGAATTCACCAAAGAACCCTGTAACTCCAATAGCTTACCCTACCCTGATGATCCCAGTCCCTGTGTTGTCATTCTGTGTTCTCCTCTTTCTGTTCTTGCACTTAGATATCAAGACAAGAGTGAAATTCAGTGCCAGGAAGCTCCCCCATAGCCAGTGGGTATTATCCCCCTGGGACAAGGGCAGGGCCAGAGAAGTTCACACTGAGCCAAGAGGTGTCTGCTACTTATCCTCGGTCTCCTCTAGCACAGTGCCACACACTTTTTGCTCAGGGGTATGTCTAGCACTGGTTCTGAAACTTGTCTATACATTAGATTCACCTAGGGAGTTTTTAAAAATTCCCATGACCACAGGCATCAACTCCAATGGACAGCCAAATTTGAGGACCACTGTTCAAACAAACACATCCTATTCAAATAACTCAGAAACAACCCCAAAGCTCATTCTGATAGATGATAACAACAACAACAACAACAACCCACAGTATCAGAGAATCTGAAAAAGGGCAATATAACTAGATCCTAAACTAGAACGGCTGCTAAAAGAGTTATGTAGAAGCAGCTAGCAAGACAGCAGCAAAGTATCAAGCTCTAGACATAATCATTTAGTAACCCAGAGACCTCATCAATGAAACTTACATGTAACAGATACATAATGTAACAGGGCACATTTCTGTAACCATCTTAACTTTCTAAGGCTTTTTCATATCTATTGTCTTATTTTATTCTCCCAATAACCCTAGTGGGCATGTAGAAGGTATTATGAAGCTCATTTGGCAGATGGAGAAACTGAAAACAGAATTAAGTAACAGCCAAGGGCTCACAGTGGATCTGTGATACAGCTAGATCTAAAACCCAATCAAGGCTGTCAACTGCCAGCCTTTTGCTTCTTCTACCAGAACACACCACCCTGCACTCTGTCCAAGAACAAGAGCAACACTACAGTCTGGGTTAAGAGGCCAGCTTGTGCAAACAGCTCGTGTAGAAACTTCTCTTAACCCTCTGCTCTGTTAGAATTCTTTGCCACGTAAAATGAACAGGGAAAAGAGATAGTTCTTTTTTCTGAGGTTCACTTATCTATAATCAATGGAAAAAAAAAAAAACATGAAAAAGTAAGTTCTTAGCTTATGAGAACCCAAGAGAAAGTATTAAAGGATGCCAAGGTCATTCCCAAGAGTAAAGGGGTTGTAAAAGACTTAGAAAGAGCCCTGGAAAGCAAAAAGAAAGCATCATCTTACACTTATACAAAATCACAGTGCAGCCACACCAGAAATACTTCATTCACCTCTTGCCACCATACCTCAAGGAAGACAATGTAGCTAGAAAAGGTCCAGAGAAGGACCAAAAAAAAAAAAAAAAAAAAAAAAGACCAAGGGCTCAAAGTGGCTTTCACATGAAAATAAAATTTAAAATTAAACTCTTCAAAGTGAAATTGCAAGGGCGAATCCTGGGATGAAATTTAGGATAAATTTAAAAGAGCAGTCTTCTACTTTACAAAGTAACTAAATGTGAGTTATTAACCTCCAAGAAGTAATACTATCAGGTCAATAGGGAATTAAAGATACTTCAGAAAACAGAATCAAAATGGATTATTTCCTATAACTGGGGCAATCAAGAGCATTTCCCTACATATCTGATACCATTATGAAGGTCATCATATTCTCTGAAAAAATCCTGAAATCCACAGAAGACAGAACCCTGGGGATAGACAGTAAAATTAAGTCAATATGCCACTGGTGAACTTTTTAGGACTTTGTGGGTCAATGACACAGGAGGGAGAAAGATTCTTACCACCCGGTTCCACAGGGCACCCTGTTTACTTTGCATATCTGGGGTAAGGCGGATATATTGGGTCATCACCATGGCATTGCCCATCAGATTCCACAGTGAGGAACTGCCTGTGCCCACACCTACAGGGAGGAAGTAGATCAGTTCATACTCTTCAGCACCAACCCATTCAGAAACCACCAAGGACCATCCTAAAGCTGGAGTCATCATCTTTTGCTCCCTTTCCCGACACTCAATCTCCTACCTCTGTCACTCATAAATCTCAAATCCTTACCACCTTGACAGCTTCCTTTTCACAAAGCCCTTCTCAGGTGAAGACATCACAGCTATCACTTTGTCCATGCCGCAAAAACCACAGCTCAAACCCATTCCTCCCATTTTATACTTAAGTAAACTTTAGCACCATAAAAGAAAAAAATTTCCCCAATTCTACCAAAAAGAGCTTGACCCTCAGGCCTCTGGCGCTTAATCACATTATTTCTTTAAACAATTGAAGTGTGAAGGTACTGCTCCCAGGACCTCAGGCTATACACCTCATGAAAGTGATAATTTTTGTGTGAGACAGCACCAATGAGGCACCTGAAGCATCTGCTGAGTGCATAAATGATCACTCTTAGCGGCCGGCCGTGTACACACTTGCACTTTGAGTTTTTGTCTGCTGTCCCACACTCCAGTGGGGAAACAGACTTGTGTTTCTGCACTGATTTGGTCTTCTTTGTAACTTAACTATATAAATCTTTTGGTTGATGAGCTGTGCCTAAAAGTCTATGAGCCCCAAACAGAGCAAAGCTAACCAGCCTCTTTGATCAACAGGGCTCCTGGACTGGAGAACAGGTGTTTTAACCGGCAACAGAATTTTATCTTCTTTCTCAGTCCAGCCAAGTTCTACCCTAGTTCTGCCTCCTGCTTTATTTCTAGCACATCTACAACTCCATCCGGAGACCTGCTCTTTGCTAGTGGCCTTCAATCACTTTCCACCATTTGCAGTTCCATCCTTCCCACATTCCTCCTTTCGAACTCCCCTTTGTCCAGGCCTAGCGCTTGTGGCATCCGAGCCCGGCTTTGACCTGCTGTAAACTTCCAAAACAGGGTCGGGGGAGGAGGGGAGCTGACCCCTGCCCTTGCGACCCGTGGTTCCCAAACGCGGCGAAGTCCTCGTGGGCCCCCACCCACCGCCGGCAGTTTCCTTAGGGCCACGAAGCCTTTCACCACCCCGGTCTCTACCGATGAGCTCAAGTCCGGAAGCCCTCCCCGTGCACGACCACCTCGCCCGGGGTGCCTCACCCTGGTAGGGCTTCGACAGCGAGTGTTCCCGTTTCAAGTACTCGAAGGTTTGACCCGCCCCGACTTGCCGTGGCCCCTGCCCAGACCCCAACAAAAGGAGAAGGAGCAACATCCTGGACCCATTCCAAGCCGACAAACGCCGCCGCCACCGTTGCCACCACCCAGAGGGTCCCAGAGTCGCCGCCATCTTTCCCACTGCCGTCCCTTCATTAAAAGCCCGCCCCGTTGCCCAAGCCATTAGCCCAGAGAACCATCTGCCCCGCCTCCCATTGGCTCTCGTCGAGCCCCCGCCCCCGCAGGTGAGCATCTCACCGATTGGCTGGCTTCGAGATCAGTTGCCTTGCCAACCTAGGGAGGGGGAGTGGCCTAATGCCTGGATTCCCTTATTGGCGTTTGTCCTGCGGTCCACTAGGCCTGCTGGGATACGTAGTGATTTCCATTTTGTCTCAGCATTCTAGAGTAAATTTAAAGAGATAAAATGTTTCTCCCAGTTTCACACAGACGTTCTATCCTCTCTGCCATAGTACCTTCGTGTCTATGCGGAGTTATCCGTCAGGATGTAAAACTGAAAGGAGAAATAGACAAATCCACAATTACTGTAACTGGGCAATTATTAGGAAAACTATCAAATTTATAAAAGACTTGAACACAACAAAGAACTTGACCTGATGACATTTATAGAAACTCCACTCAACAACAGCAAAAGACACATTCTCTTCAAGTGCAAAAGAAACATTTACCAAGATAGCCTGGGCAAAACAAAACAAACACCTCCACAAATTTAGAAGAAATGAAAGCACACAAAGGATGTTCCATCATGATGGAATTAAGCTAGAAATAACAACTGAAAGATTTCTGGGAAATCCTCAAATATTTGGAAATTAAACAACTCCTTTAAAAAAATTGTTTAATGTTTATTATTATTTTTTAACAGAGACAGAGTGTGAGCAGGGGAGGGCAGAGAGAGAGGGAGACATGGAATCTGAAGTCGGCTCCAGGCCCCTTAAACAACTCCTAAATAACTCATAGAGGAGTAGGAAGTACTGAAGGACTGTAGTGAGTCTTCTAAGAAATGGAACAGGATTATCAATCCTTTACCTGGGTGGCACAGCAGGACACACAGGACCTGAAACAAAAAGAATGAGGTTCAGGGGCACCTGGGTGACTCAGTTGGTTGAGCGTCTGACTTAATTTTGGCTCAGGTCATGATGGCATGGTTTGTGAGTTCAGCTCAGGTCGTGATCTCACAGTTCATGAGTTCAAGCCCCACATCTGGGTCTGTGCTGACAGTGTGGATCCTGCTTCAGATTCTCTCTCCCTTTCTCTCTGCCCCTGCTCCACTCATTCTCTCCGCTCCTCTCTCAAAAATAAACATTAAAAAAAAAAAAAAGTAGGGTGCCTGAGTGGCTCAGTCTGTGAAGCATACGACTTCGGCTCAGGTCATAATCTTACAGTCCATGAGTTCAAGCCCTGCATTGGGCCCTGTGCTGACAGCTCAGAGCCTGGAACCTGCTTCAGATTCTGTCTCCCTCTCTGCCTCTCTCTCTCTCTCTTTCTCTCTCTCTCTCTCTCTCTCTCAAAAATAAATCAACATTAAAAAAAAAAGAAAAAAACAGAGTGAGGGTCATCCAGCTTCCCACCTTTTCCTCACCATTTCCATCACCCAACCAATAAATAATCAAGTCCTGATTATTTTATTCCTAATTATTTCACAAAGCCATCACATCCTTTTCATCCCCTGCTTTGTCTGTCTCCCAAACCACAACTGTTATTCTGGTCACCATCATCCACATGGTCCCCCAAGTAAACCATCTAGCCATGCCATTTCCTGAATGTCAGGGTTAAATGAGTTGATACTGGTAAAGCTCTTAGAGCAGTGGCTGGCATGTAGTAAGCACTATATCATCATCATCATTATTATTAACGGAGCCCTTGTTGGTTCCCATCACCTGTGGGGAAAAGATTCAAGCCCCTCAACTTGGCAAACAAAGCCCTCTGCCACCCTTCTCTGGCGTTATTACCCACAGCTTCCTTTCTTCATCTATATCTGCCAGCTTTCCCTCTTCCATCTCCTTTTCCACAGCCCACTTCCTCCTAGAGGCTTTCCCTGACTTCCTCAGGCAGTGGCAGTTGCCCCACTCTGAGCTCTCAATGTTCCCCAAGCACATTTCTTACAGAGCACTCACCAGTTCTGTCTCCGTCTTCCCAACAAACTTAACCAAAGTTAATTCTCTCTTTCCTGAATATAAATATATTTAATAAGAGAAACATGAATGTAAGCCTGTTTGATATTTAATATTTAAAATTAAAACTGTCACAACCATCGGGGCACTGGCTGGCTGCATCGGTGGAACACGTGATACTTGATAGTGGGGTTGTGAATTTGAGCCCCGCTTGGGTGTAGAGATTACTTAAAAATAAAGCCTAAAAAAACAAAACAAAACCCAAAAAACTGTTACAACCACTGATCATTTATAGACTCCACACAAAGTAGCTATTTGGTGATAAGATATAAGGAATTGCAGTGAATCTATTGGTGTCATACCCTAGCTTTAAAACCATTCATGGATATCAATTATCATAGGATAAAATCCAAATGCCTTAATGTAGCATTCAATGCCCTTCAACTTGACTCAAATTAGCCTGTACACACGTCTATTACAATGTGTCACCCTGAATTATGTGGCTCAATTAGCAAATTATGTGTTTGTCTCCCTGGCAAGGCTGGGAGCTCCTGGACCACAGGAAGCAGATCTTACTCATTTCCTATCATACGCCCTACCTGCTTCCCCATTTCCTAACCCATCACCCAGCACGTAGTAGGAATTCCAACTGTTTTGAATAAAATTATTTCCATTATATTTCTGTCAGTTGGAATTGTTTTATTGTAATAAATATACGTAAAATAAAATTTACCAATTTTAACCACTTTTAAGTATACAGTTCAGAGGCAGTAAATACATTTACATTGCTGTGTGACCTATCTACCGGATTTTTTTAATGTTTATTTTTGAGAGAGACAGAGTGCAAGTGTGGGAAGGGCAGAAAGAGAGGGAGACACAGAACCCGAAGCAGGCTCCAGGCTCTGAGCTGTCAGCACAGAGGCCCGACACAGGGCTCAAACTCACAGACCACAAGATCATGACCTGAGCTGAAGTTGGACGCTTAACCAACTAAGTCACCCAGGTGCCCCTCTACTGGATTTTGGATAGAGTATCTCAGCATATCTTATTGTAAAATTCACTGTGATGAAGAAAAGGGAAATAAAGGAGAGTGTGTCAAAGACAAAATACACAGGACAATAATTCAGATGATTTTCTTCAAACTGTTGCAATAAGGAAAATGCTCATTAGTAAGGAACATATCAAAGAAAAGGAAAGGGGCCTGGTGTTTCATAGAGGCAGGTAAACAAGGGAATCATCATGAGGAAGGATAGAAAGGGTTTTATCTGAGTCACTGAGGAAGGAAGGCAAAAATGGGTCTTATCTCAGAATATTCTAGAACAGGATAGTCCTTTGAAGTTGAAGTTAGCTATTTCTCAGGACTCAAAATGGGATGAGAAGGGACACAAAAGGGTGAGGGGATTTTTTGACTGTAGCTGGTTTCTAGAAGTACAGGGTTCATATAAAATTCAATACTGTCAAGGTGGTGAGAGGAGGTTCAGGGAAACAGAAAAAGGAGCCATGTCTCCCTCCAACACCACGCTACACACATGTAGAGGCACCTTCTTGTAGCCAGGTCAGGTCTTGACCATCTTTTAGATGCTTAATGCTCTCTTTTTCTCCACAGAATCATCTCCCATGATCTAGGGCTGTATACCTCCAGCGTGGGGGCATTCACAGACAATGTGAGTTGTATATTCTAGGAGTTCTGGATGATGATTCCTCCACTTCCTTGTCTTCAAAGCCAAAGAGATACCTCCACTTAGGAGCCCCTTGAAACCTGATGCCCCTACCTCCACCCCATGTCGGAGGCTCCAAGGCAGCCTCTTGGCCCCATTCTTTCCTCTCCCCCCTGCCCTTCCCTTTTTAACCTTCCCATTCTATTTAAATCCACTCCCACCCAAAACCTAGGACCCAAAGCAGGGCCTAACATCAACCCTCCCAAAGCCAGGTAGACCACTCTTCCCTGCTCAGATATCCAGGTAAGGATTTGGAATTAGGTCCATCATCAGCTCTAGGATGGCAGTTAACCCAGTCCCACCCCTGCCCCAGCTCCTTTCCTCCCCAACTCAGTCTCCATTCCCACCCCGCCCACCCCCACCCCCATCCCATACCTCCAGTTCTCCAAGCAGACCTAGAGCACAGAAGGGGACAGTAGCTCTAACACAAACTAGCCAACTACTTTCCGGTGGCAACTTACAAATTCTAGTCTCCCAATAAGCCACAATTAAATAGCCCGGAGTGCTTTGGGCATACACAGATGATTCGGTTCAACTCCCAAACACCTCATTGGTAAATCTAGGGTAGGGCCCAGGGATTTGGTTTTGAAAATCTCTCCCCAGGGAATGTGATATGCAGCCAACTTCCAGAATTACAACCCTTTCACATCCAGTATCTCATTTTGACCTCACGTTGACTTGGTGTGGTGGGCAAGGTGGGCATTACCTCACTTTACGATTAGGACATCTGTACTCAGTTCATAAATTTTAAACAGGGTGCAGCACCTCAATTTAGAGGTAGGATTTTGAGATTTGCTTTAAAGAACAAGTAACTAGGGGCGCCTGGGTGGCTCAGTCGGTTAAGCGTCCGACTTCAGCTCAGGTCACGATCTCACGGTCCGTGAGTTCGAGCCCCGCGTCAGGCTCTGGGCTGATGGCTCGGAGCCTGGAGCCTGTTTCCGATTCTGTGTCTCCCTCTCTCTCTGTCCCTCCCCCGTTCATGTTCTGTCTCTCTCTGTCTCAAAAATAAACATTAAAAAATTTTTTTAAAAAATAAATAAAGAACAAGTAACTGTAGACCTCTGCATTGTGAGTGTGAGCCATGCTGGGCTTAGAGATTACTTTAAAAAAAGAAAAAAGGAGAGGTTCCTGGGTGGCTCAGTCAGTTAAGTGTCCGACTTCTTCGGCTCAGGTCATGGTCTCGCAGTTTGTGAGTCCGAGCCCCAAATCAGGCTCTGCCTGCTTCAGATTCTGTGTCTCCCTCTCTCTCTGCCTCTCTGCCACTCACGCTCTGTCTCTCTCTCTCTCTCTCAAAAATAAATAAACATTAAAAAAAAAAGAAAAAAATTCTTTGGAGGAAGATTGTGTGTGTACTGAGGAGAGGGTAGGATAGATGAAAAAAAGCAAAAAAATCTTGATAAATGTTGAAGCTGGGTTATGGGTATATGGGGATTCCCTCCACCTTTATGTATGTTTGAGAGTTGCCATAATAAAAAAAAAAAAAAACTTTTTAAAGTCTCCCTTGGAGATGATTACAAAATGTGCTGGGTATGCATTTGTGGTGTTTTCTAAATTTCCTCCAGGGAATGAAAACTGTAATTAACTGTAATCTGTGAAGTTCATTGTGACCCATCCAATATAATGTCATAACTAAAAAGAGAGAGGAGTCTGCAATCTGGAAAAAGAACAGTCAATGGATGAAAATATGTCTGAGTCTATCAATTCTGTCCAGGGAGAGAGTATTTCTAAGTATCCTGTGTTGGTTAAAATCAAGCCTACTCTGCCTGGGTGGCTCAGTCGGTTGGGCGTCCGACTTCAGCTCAGGTCACGATCTCACGGTCCGTGAGTTCGAGCCCCGCGTCGGGCTCTGGGCTGATGGCTCAGAGCCTGGAGCCTGCTTCTGATTCTGTGTCTCCCTCTCTCTCTGCCCCTCCCCCATTCATGCTCTGTCTCTCTCTGTCTCAAAAATAAATAAACGTTAAAAAAAAAAATTAAAAAAAAAAATCAAGCCTACTCTCCTAACATATTCATAACGACTTCCCACTTAACATTCTAGCTCTCTTAGAATTTCTCAGTATATTAACTATTTAATTTCTCAGCATATTAGGAAATTAGTATTAGCATATTATTATATTGCTAGTACTAATATGTTCATATGTTAATTAAGAAATTAGTATTTGGCTTTATCACTTCATTACTTCATAACACTTGAGTCAGTATGACTTACGCTCCCCAATGTGTTTACCCATCAGTGAATTGATAAAAATCAATATCCTGAGGACCAGATCTCATATCTGTGGTAGCTCTACGAAGGGGCAAATGAATTAGGGACTGTCTCGAGGCATCCAGATACCTGCTTGTCACAGGTAAGTTGGGACATAAGATTCACTAAAAATTGCAGGAAGAGGGTGGGAAGGAGGGAGAACTCTGGCATGTGGAGTTGGAATGAAAACATCTGCCGTTTTGAGATCTACCTCTACCTTATGACCTGAAGCAAATGACACAATCTCTCTTAGCCTCAAATTCTCTATCTGTAAACTGGGTGATGAAACCTACCACACTGGGTTGTTGAGAGCATTAAATGAAAAAATGTATAAAGGATGAACATGCGCACTGCAGACTCTAAAGAGTTCTATAAGTACACAAATCACTATTGTTTATAAAGTTTTGTTATGGCTTGTCTACTTGTGTCCTGAAATGTGTTCTAGGAAAGGAGATTTGGTCCCTTTATTTTTATTTTGTTTAATGTTTATTTACTTATTTATTTTAATTGTTTTAATGTTTATTTTTGAGAGAGTGTGGGTGGGGAGGGGCAGAAAGAGAGGGAGACACAAAATCTGAGGCAAGCTCCAGGTTCTGAGCTAGACTCCGACCTGGGTTTTGAACCCACAAGCCATGAGATCATGACCTGAGCCAAAGTCGGACGCTCAAATGACTGAGCCATCCAGGTGCCCCAATTTTTATTTATTTTTGAGAGAGAGAGAGAGAGAGTGCGTGCTTGGGAGCACATGCAAACAGGGGAGGGGCAGAGAGAGAGGGAGACAGAGCATCCAAAGCAGGTTCTGTGCTGACAGCAGAGACCTCAGTGTGGGTCTTGAACTTACTAACCTCGAGACCATGACCTGAGCCAAGTTGGATGCTTAGCCGATTGAGGCACCCAGGGGCCCCTGGATTTGGTCCCTTTAGAAGAAAGTAAATGTACTGGAAATTGATTTATAAATGGAATAGAAACTACTGACTGATGTGAGAATATTCCTCAGGGATCTTGGGGGGCAGGCAGAGTAGAAGTGTATAATGTGTAAATCTTATCACTGGGGCTTATAATTAGAAATAGGATATGCTGTATCTTCAAAGGTCAAACAACTAAAAAAATAAAAGTCTTTGGTGGGTATAATTTTCCTCATTCACCTTCTGCCTGTGGAAGATGAACAGACAGGAGCCCTGAGCTCTCCGGATGCTGGATGAGTGGGGAAGTGCAAGGGGACAGCTGATCTACAGCTATGATAGAAGCCAAGGGAGGGGGTGAATGAGGTTGGAAATTCCCATGCTCTGCAGCAAGCAGCACCCATTGCTGTAAGAAACTGCAGGCTCTTCAGGATGGGTGGGAGCCATGTGAACCAGGGAAGCTATCTTGGAAGTTAACCTGGCCCGAAGTCCTGAGCCAACCAGATGATGGCTACTTCCAAAAGTCAGACTGAGGGTTATTAGCTCTAGGGAAAAAACCAAGAAGTCAAGGTTAGACCAAATACTGACGGATAAAAACTGAGATTAATGCATAAGGAGTCCAACTGCAAAAATATGATTGTAGAGGTGCCTGGGTGGCTCAGTTGGTTAAGCACCAGACTCTTGATTTCAGCTCAGGTCATGATCTCACCGTTAGTGAGTTCAAGCCCTGCATCGGGCTCTCTGCTGTTAGTGCAGAGCCTGCTTCAGATCCTCTGTCTCCCTCTCTCTCTGCCCCTCTCCCACTCACACTCTCCCTCTCTCAGAAATAAACAATTTTTTAAAATTCTTAAACAGGGGCGCCTGGGTGGCGCAGTCGGTTAAGCGTCCAACTTCAGCCAGGTCACGATCTCGCGGTCCGTGAGTTCGAGCCCCGCGTCAGGCTCTGGGCTGATGGCTCGGAGCCTGGAGCCTGTTTCCGATTCTGTGTCTCCCTCTCTCTCTGCCCCTCCCCCGTTCATGCTCTGTCTCTCTCTGTCCCAAAAATAAAATAAAAAACGTTGAAAAAAAATTTTTTTTAAAATAAAATTCTTAAACAATATGATTATATTTCTTTAAATCATATTCCACTTGGTATTTCTTTAAACAACTAGACTCATACATGGCTGTAAAAAGATTTCTATATTCTAAAAAATCATGAAGACTTTTATGATGTTCCTTGGTTTCAATGTTTCTCAATGAGAATGACAGCTTGGAATGCAAACCTAGACAGGTTTACGTTTCAATTCTTGGCTCTTTTGATCTTATTGATCTTGTATGACCTTGAGCAAGTTATTTAACCTCTTTGGGACCCAGTTTTCTATCTGTAGAAGGAGAATGATAGTAACACCTACCTCAAACAATTGCTATAAATATTTAAATGAAGAAAGGAGTGAGGGCGCCTGGCTGGTTCAGTCAGAAAAGCATAAGACAGTTGATCTCTGGGTCATGAATTCAAGCCCCATGTTGGGTGTAGAGATTACTTAACAAAAGGGGCACCTGGGTGGCTCAGTCGGTTGAGAATCTGACTCTTGATTTCAGCTCAGGTCATGATCTGGCAGTTTGTGAGTTCAAGCCCTGCATTAGGCCCTGTGCTGACAGCTCAGAGCCTGGGGCCTGCTTCAGATTCTGTGTCTCCCTCTCTCTTTGCCCCTCACCCACTCGCACTCTGTCTGTCTCTCTGTCTCTGTCTCTGAAAAATAAATAAACATTAAAAAATTTTTTTAAAGAAACTGGGAGTCTCTGGAAGGTTTTGATCAGAGGGGGTTTATCATTTAAGTGTTTTACAGAATCACTCTGCTGCTGGCTTGAGAAAAAACTGTAGGGAGGAAAGGGCAGAAGCAAGGAGACCAAGTATATTGGTAATCCAAGTGAGCAAGGAAGGTGCCTGGGGCCTGGGTGGTGGCAGCAGAAGTGAGGAGAGGTAGCTGGATTTTAGATGTATTTTCAAGGTACAGTTAACAGATTTATTGATCGATCTGATAGAGGTATAAAGGAAGCAGAGGAAAAAAGGATAATTCCAAGATTTTCTGGCTACAGCAGCTGGAAAGATGGAATCGTCATATACTGATAGGAGGGAAATCATGAGAGATATATGTTTTGGAGGACAGATATTTTAATTTTGGTGGTACTGGGTTTATGCATCTACTGGAAATCCAAGCAGAGAATGGGCCCTCTGATCCTAACCATCATCCCAGTAAGACCAAATTCCCAATATTTAAGAAGAGCAGTTGGGGGTCAGGGTCGGAGGAAGTTTGTCAGCTGATTAGTGTTCAGTAGAGAGGACTTTCCCTCACCTACTGTGATAGCCAGCTTCCAAACGGTCCCCACTGACCCCTGCCACCTGCTCCTGTAGGGTACTTTCCCGTCGTGTATCAATTTTGGTCCATATGACCAATAGGATATGGAAGATGTGGTGGTACGTCATTTCTAAGGCTAGGCCATAAAAGACATTATGGCTTCCATCTCAAATCACGTATTACAGGCAAAGCCAGCTACCATGTTGTAAATAGCCCAATGGAGAGGTCCATGGGACAAAGAACGAAGTCCTCCTGCCAGCATCCATGTAAGTGAGCTTGGAGGTGAATCTTCTAGCCCCAACCAAGCCTTCAGATGACCTCAGCCCCAGCCAACATCTTGACTTCAATTTGTGAGAAACTCTGAGCCAGAACCACCCAGCTAAACCGCTTCCCAGTTCCTGACCCACAGAAACTATGACATAATAAGTGATTATTATTTTAGGCCACTAAGTTCTGCATTTGTTATGCGGCAATAGGTAACTAACATACCTGTCAAAGTCAAGCGAAGGAGATGCTCTAAGAAAACTTGAAGGGAAAAAAAAAAGAAAAAGAAAATTCGGAGGGTCCTGCAAGAAGAGAGACTGGCATCTTATTCCACAATTAGACCTCTGCTTAGGCAGTAGACTTACTATTTTGCCCTGGGTGGTCTATACTGCAACCACTGGGTGGACTCATTCAAGAGGGGCTGCCTGACAGGCAAAGTGTATCTCAACGGCAAGAAGCTGGAGGGGAGGAGTCCCAACAAGGGCTGAGGTGAACTTTCTACTACCAGAAACCAACAACTGGACACAAACAACATTCAGTCAAGTGGCAACAACCACAAAGTCGGGGGCAGAGGGGAAGGTTTCAAACTATGGGAGATTAAGAAAAGACAAATTCTCTTTCTTCCCCTCTTGCCCTACCAGGCCCCAATATTGGAGAAGTTTGATCCTGAAAATGAAGAGGGAAGTATCCTAGAACCAGCACATGACCCACTTCGCTTGACACATCCACACATCCACAAACACTTCCCCTCTCCAAAACTGGCTACAGTGATTGGAGAACTGAGGACTGACCAAGGCCCTTCCCCACTCCAAGTCCAGGGAGCAGAAACTGTGATCTCCAGTTAGGGACTCTCTCCCCATATGAAAGCCTACAGCAGACTCCTGATTAAAGCTTCTTGGTATCCTGTCCACCCTAGGTGTCAATTGTTATGGCCTGAGGTACTTTGTACAGGCCTGGTCAGTTGTCTGTCTCCAGTAGAATCCATGCGAAAGGAGGTGGGACAGGGCCCCAGAGAATAGGGAGTACTGTTCCCTGAAGAAGGGGACAGGAAGCTGGACAGCTCAGAGCAACAGATGCCCACTACATCTAATCCTGTTGATCTTTTTTTTTTTTTAAATGTTTATTTAGTTTTGAGAGAGAGAGAGAAAGAGAAGCACAAGCTGGGGTGTGGCAGAGAGAGAGAGGGAGACACAGAATCTGAAGCAGGCTCCAGGCTCTGAGATGTCCACACAGAGCCCAACGTGGGGCTTGAACCCACAAACCATGAGATCATGACCTGAGCCAAAATCAGACGCCCAACCGACTGAGCCACCCAGGTGGCCCTGATCTCTTTTTTTTTTTTAATGTTTATTTGTTTTTGAGACAGAGCGAGAGGGCGAGTGGGGGCGGGGCAGAGAGAGAGGGAAAGAGAGGATCCCAAGCAGGCTGTGCACTGGCATTGCAGAGCCCAATGCAGGGCTCGATCCCAGGAACCCGTGAGATCATTACCTGAGCCGAAATCCAGAGTAGGACCCTTAACTGACTGAGCCACCCAGGCACTCCATGATCTTGTTGATCTTATCTTTGCCTTCTCTTGATTGCTTAGGAAAATTACACATCAGAGAATTTAAATGAGGATAGAACCTGATGATCAGACCCAGTCCCCTCATGTTGGAGATAAGGCCCCAAGGCCCTTTGGGCCTCGCCATTTGTTGAAGGCTCTACAGGTATTTGGTACCTGCGCAATTGTTTGGGACAAACCTGTAGAAATCTGGACACTTGGGAATGAAGGTCTCAAAGGCCGTCTCCTTTTCTGGGCAGGGCTGGGAGACAATAAGATTCAGTGATCAGGAACTTGCCTCACTGATCTGAGATTTATTGCCTCATGTGGATTATGCCAAGCACTGTGGGTGTGGGTATCATTTATAAGGAGAACATTCAAACTCCCACCAGTCTTCCTAAGTTTCATCCAAAGAGAATTCCAGTGGATGCTCATGAGCAATGCATGAGACCGATGCCAGTATTTTTCAAATTGGAGATCAGCCAAGAAATCACTTTAGTTAGGTGCAGGGCAGACTTTTTTTTTCCTCATTTTTTTAAGACATAGGCTAGAGTGGAAATTGTATTAAGGGGTAAATGCAATTTCATGAAACAGTTTTCTAGCTGCAATTTTATATATAAAACTACTGGCTAGAAGCTTCCTCCTCATTTCCCATTCCTGGCCCCCAACAGTATTATTCCTAGCCCCTTTTTTAGGAAAATCCAATTCATTCCACAAATGCATATGGAATACCAAGCATGTTGGATACAGAGATGACTATGACACAGGTTTTGTCCTTGAGGGACTCTCAATCCAGTGGGAAATGGACTACAGTCCAGAGTAAAGGAGAAAATGAAGTGGGCAGAAGGTGGCAGAATACAGAGAAACAATTTCTGGGCAGTGGATAGGGAAGTTGGGGGAACTTCTGTTTTCTACTTATGATTTGAATTTGTTGCAAGGAGGATGTATCATTTTGGCAATTTTAAAAGCCCAGTAAAAATATAAAAATACAGGAATGAATAAATGAATAAAATGTAATATGAAAGTCCTGGCCTGAGGGAAGGAAAAGAAACATATTTAGGAGCAGTGCTACCAAACATGGGCTCATTTAGTCCCTTTAGTACAATCCAAGGGTCTCTTGATCCCCATCTTAAAAATGGAGAAATCAAGACCCTAAGAAGTCAAGCACTATTGCCCCAATTCACCAGCTGGTAAGAGACAGAGCCCATGGCATTTCTGCTATAGCCTGTTTCCATTTGCCAGCTATGAAAAGGGGTTGGAAACTAGGGACAATGACTTCAAGAAGTTGTTCTTCAGCTTTTGTAAATACTCAGTGTTTTTTATCTTGCTCTTCCTTACTTTTCTCTGGTGATTAACAGTTAATCTCTTAACATAAAAAAGGGTCTTGGTGTTTTTGGAGGCAGAAGGAAAAGCTTGTTGGGGTAGCCAGTCTTGGGGACAGGGCTCTCCAGTGCAGGAGGGGAAGAGGAAAGCAGAAAGGGGAGTAGGCAGGGCCCTGGAGCTCAGCCTCTCTCACACCTGTGCTTGCCTGGGACTCTTCACAGGGGCCCTGCTCTCCCCAGGAGGACTTGCCTTCTGGGTTGTCAAGTCTCTCAGATCTGAGTGACAGGCTTCCACTTTCCCACTTGCCAGCCTTTGCAGCCTGAACCTGCATGCACCATGACAACCCCTGTCACCTCCAGCAGTACTACCTGCACCCCAGCTGCCTTTGTTCCCTTACCACGGAGCCCCAAGGGGTCCAGATGTGGTCTTGTTTAGTCCCTGATGATCTCCCTTGGCCTCTCTTCTCTATCACCCTCTATAGACTTTCTGTCTCTGCAGGGAAAGGGAAGGGAAAGAACTCGAAGACAGTAGCTAGAGTTGGATGCAGAGACACAGTGGGGCTAATGAAATCTGAGCGTCCTCTAAAAATCCCTGCCTTGTCATGTCCATCACCATCATGGTTACTGATCATGTTCATTGAGCTCTTACCAGGTGCCAGGCATCATCTGACTCAATACTCCAGAATGTCCCAGAGTCCCAGGTCACACAGGCAATCCATGGCCAAGCCAGCCCCACAGTGTGCCTCCTGAGCTGTGCCTGAACCCCTATGGTGAGGCATCCTCCCTCCTGTGGTCCTGTCCCAAAGGAGAACAATTTGTCCTATGGCCATGGAGCTTTGAAACCTACCCAATTAATACAAACGCTTCCTCTCCTTTGCTGTTCTGGCATTCTACTTCCTGTCACAGGCACATCCTATTATTGGCCTGAATCCGTTGTTCTGATGCTTTCATCCCCTCCTCTGGCTTAATGAGGTGTCTGTCTCAGGTAGAAAATGATACCAGGTCCTCATGTCCCCACTTGTTGGGGTGACCTGAGTTGAGATTTGAGCCACGGTACCATCTCAGCTACCCCCATGCTTGCTCTGTCCCTCTGTGGAGGGATGACTGCCCCTTCTTTCCCAAGACAATTTAATAGCACAGATATAACTTGCAAATGCTCAGGGTTATTGCAGATTTGCAGAGAGCTGGTGAACAGGCCACTGCATGTATTGATGTGGCCCCTCCCTCACTCTGAAAATTGCTCCCAACTGGGCTTTTGAACCCCAGGGCCCACAGCATCCTCCAAGGGACTTGGGGGGGCATGGCAGCCCTCAGGCTCTGAGCTCCACCAGCAGATGGGCTGCTTATCTGGCAGGAGCTCCTCATCCTGGACACCCAAATGTTGAAGAGGACTAAGAAAACAGCCTGGGAGGATCACAGCCTGAGGAGTGGAACAGGAGATCCCAGGTTACTATTTAGGACCTTGTTCTTCATTGGATTCTTAGGGTCAGCACATTGCCAGGTACAAAATAAGGGGCAATAGACTTTTAAGCCTGTCTCCCTGCACAGGACCAGAAAGGAGTGCTCTCCGGGAGGTGTAGACATGCTGCCATAGGGCCCAGAAAGAACCTGTCAGGTCCCAAAGTCATGAGTGGAATGCTCTGTGATGCTCAGAAGTCAGGTACCAGACCTCTCTGAGAAAGACCTTCCCCAAAGTCCTTACTTGCAAGTGGAGATAATTCAGGGGAGTAAGGGCTTCCACCCTGCAGCAGAGAAACAGGTCTGACCCCCAAAGTAGACAGACTTCTCATTTGCACATCTCTTTCTGCACTTCTCACAGCCTGGTTCACAGAAGCCACACATTTGTCCAGGCTTCCTGACTCTTCACACAGATAGACCTCCATCTCCATGTTGTCCCCACCGATCTGTGGGAGAGGTTTTTCAACTCTGCAGATGAGAAAAGTTTAAATGCCCTAACCAGAGATAAAAGCCTAGCAGGAGAGGTACCTGGGTGGCTCAGTTGGTTGAAGATCTGGCTCTTGGTTTTGGCTCAGGTCATGATCTCCCAGTTTGTGGGCTGGAGCCCCACATTAGACTCTGTACTGGCAGTACGGAGCCTGCTTGGATTCCCTCTCTCTGCCCCTTCCCTGCTCACTCGCTAGATAGATAGATAGGAACAAATTTTAGGGGGAAAAAAAAGCCTGGCAGGAAATGAACCTGGACTCCAGTCTGGACCTCAAATAGCTCCTCTGACACTTTCTGAGTTACACTGCTTTTAATTTTTTTCGAGAGATTCTTGTCTTCGCTGCCAGATTGAAGGCTGTGGGTGGGCAACAAGGTATTTCATTTCTTTACTTTGTTGATTCTGTTCTATTCACTTAAGTACGGATGTGAATGCAATTGTGGATGGGTGGAATTAAATGAACTTTAGCAGAGACTAACTCTTCTTACCAGATTCCCACTTAAACCCAAGTATCTCAAAAGCTTTTTTTTCCCCTTCCCTTTGTTGACTTCTCTTATTGGACTCAGTGCATATACAGGGAGCTTCTGAGTTTGACAGTTTGAAAAGAGCAAAATAAAAATAGCCGATTGGTCAATAATAGAATGGTAAAGTCTCTAAGTACCATGGGAAGGGTGTTTCCAGCTGGCTGGAAAAAGATGAAATGAGGTGGACAAAAGCCTCTCTGAAAGCTGGGCTTGCTCTGAGGTGATGCAGGTGGCTCATCCTGTATCGGTGGAGAAGGGAGGGAACAGCCAGTCCAAGGTTCTGCTTTCTGTTTTTGCTCTGTCTTGCCTAGTGCCCATCCGGGGGCTCCTGCTCCTTACAAAAGTGGCCAGCTAGAAACACTGTAGAATATGAAGTGAGGCGCCTACCTGAAAGGGACTGCTTCAGGCTGGCCTAGTATGCACAACACTATAGGATTGTTCCTCTCTGTTTGGGCTCTTTCCGGCTGGTATTGATTGTTGCTTTTTTTGGCAAACAGTATACCACAACAAAAATAAACACATGTGTTTGTGCAGGGAGAGAGTAAAATGGATTCTGTGTCTCCAGCGTTGGGAAAAAAACTTGCTCTGAGACCCAGTGGTCAACCTGGTACCCGATTCCCTACTTTGTGCACCTCTGCAATTATTGTGAGGTTGTTTGTCTGTCTGTCTCCTTCCCCCTAACAGGGCAGGCGGCTGCGGTCTTCCCCACACCTCCTGAGTGCTTGGTGCTCAATTCATAGTCGCTAACTGACACCAAGGTAGGGCCATCCAGGAAGTAGTCATTTCAGGGCTAGGCCTGGCGCCACACCTCTCAGCTCATTTTCACATGCGTCTGCCCCAGCTGGCCAGTCACCACCACAATTTGGGGTTAGGGGTTTGGTCTGGAAGGGCAGGCAACAACAACATCAGCTACACAGAACATTCAGAATTGTCCTGTCCTGTTCAATGCCTAGGCCAAGTGTTCCCATAAGCTTAGTGAGATGGTGCCCTCTTGTCATTCTTACTCCCGTTTTATTGATATAGAAACCTGGTCTGAGAGACACTCCAATGTGCCTTACCAGTCACACAAGCCTGTTCTTAAAATAGCAATCTGGAGGGACTCCAACTTGTGCCTAGATTCAATTTCTTCATCTGTTAAATGGAAAAATAACACTACCTCTTAGTGTTGTGCAAAGGATTAAATAAATATTATGCATATGTTTACTTGCTTATTGTCTGCTCTAGACTGTAAACTACAGGGGGCAGGGGCTTTGGCTTATTCACCACTATATTGTCAGAGTCTGGAACAAGATGCCTGGCACATAGGAGGGACTCAACATTCGCGTCCTAAAAGGAAATGACCTAAGACTAGGACGGATCTTGGCCCTTCTTTCTGCGGGTACAATCTATATCCTCAGTTTCCCAGATTCTCCTCCAACCAGGCAACCACTGGCCAAAGGATGTCTCAGACTGGGGGCAGGGCCGTGGAACCTACTTCTGGCTTTGGGACAAGGTCATCAAAACCCTCAAGAGTGCAGAGGCCACAAAAGTCTTCAAGGGGCAGTCTGCAAGGCCGAAAGGCCTGTAGGCCTCTCAGGCCTCAGCCCTCAGGTTCTCCTTTTCTTTTTTCTTTTTGTATCAGTAAAAGCATTTTTCTCGCCCGAGCACAACGTGGTACTGCTTCCGAGGTTCCAGCAAAGAGCAATCCCCCCAGCCCCCCCACCCCACCACCCCCCCAAGAAAGCGGCAGTGCTCTGGGGAAAGAGCCGAGCATGCGAAGCCCGGCTAGGTTGCGGCAGAGGAGCGGCGAGACCAGGAGCGCAGGCCTGGGCAGCAGAAGAGCGGGCCGCGCGTACAACCCGTGAGCAGAAAGGCCCGCGGGAATGGCCGCGCGAGGAGAAGGGCGGGGCGAGCGTCCGCCCGCGGCTCCCGCGCTCAGGCGCAGCTCCACCTTAAGCGCGGGACCCCCTTAAGGGCGGGCACCGGAGCCGCGCTTCCAGAGGCGGGGTCTCCCATGCAAATAAGGGGCGTGGGTCGGCGGGGCGGGGCGGGAGGGGCGCTGACCTGACGTCAGGCCTGCGGCCCGGGCAGTTGGCTCGGCGGCGGCGAAGCGGCAGGAGCAGCGGCGGGAGCGGGGCCGCGCGGCGGGGCGCGGGGAGCGGCGGCGGCCGAGCCGGAGCAACATGGCGCCGGTGGGCGGGGGCGGGCGCCGGGGCGGCGGGCCGGCCCGAGGGCGCCTCCTCCTGGCGACGCTGCTGCTGCTGGTGCTGCTGTGGGCGCGGGGGGCCCGGGGTCAGAGCGACCCCCAGCGGGGCGCGATCCTGGGCATGAGGCTGGCGAGCTGTAACAAATCGTGTGGGATGAATCCGGATGGCATCATCTTCGTGTCCGAGGGCAGTACGGTGAACCTGAGGCTGTACGGCCAGAGGCTGGGCTCCATCTCCAGCAACCTGATCTCCTTCACCGAGGTGGACAACTCCGAGGCCACCCACAACTCCACCAACTGCCCTGAGCTCACCAAGGACCTGGTCGTCCAGCAGCTGGTCAACGTGAGTCGAGGGAACACGTCCGGGATGCTGGTGGTGCTCACTAAGTTCCTCCGGAGGAGCGAGAACATGAAACTGTATGCACTGTGCACCCGGGCTGGGGTGGACGGGCCCTGGCAGAGGTGGACCGATAAGGACTCGCTGCTCTTCATGGTGGAGGAGGCTGGGAGGTTCCTGCCCCTCTGGCTGCACATCCTCCTCATTATGGTGCTGCTGGTGCTGTCGGGCATATTTTCTGGTCTCAACCTGGGGCTTATGGCCCTGGACCCCATGGAGCTGCGCATCGTGCAGAACTGTGGCACCCAGAAGGAAAGGCGCTATGCCCGGAAGATCGAGCCCATTCGGCGCAAGGGCAACTACTTACTCTGCTCGCTGCTCCTGGGAAACGTGCTGGTCAACACCTCCCTCACCATCCTTCTAGACATCCTCATTGGGTCTGGACTCATGGCGGTGGCCTCCTCCACCATTGGCATTGTCATCTTTGGGGAGATTGTACCTCAGGCCTTGTGCTCCCGACACGGGCTGGCAGTGGGTGCCAATACTATCATTCTCACCAAATTCTTTATGCTTCTCACCTTCCCCCTCAGTTTCCCCATTAGCAAGCTACTGGATTTTGTTTTGGGCCAGGAGATTCGCACTGTTTACAATCGGGAGAAGCTGATGGAGATGTTGAAGGTAACGGAGCCCTATAATGATCTGGTGAAAGAGGAGCTAAATATGATCCAGGGTGCCCTGGAGCTACGGACCAAGACCGTGGAGGACATCATGACCCAGCTCCAAGACTGCTTCATGATCCGCAGTGATGCCATCCTGGACTTCAACACCATGTCGGAGATTATGGAAAGTGGCTATACCCGCATCCCCGTGTTTGAAGACGAGCAGTCCAATATTGTAGATATTCTCTATGTCAAAGACTTGGCCTTCGTGGATCCTGACGACTGCACCCCCCTCAAGACCATCACCCGCTTCTATAACCATCCAGTGCATTTTGTCTTCCATGATACCAAGTTGGATGCCATGCTGGAGGAGTTCAAGAAGGGTAAGGCCTGATGCTCGCCCTCTCCGTTAACTGTCTTTGTGACACCTCTCATTCGCTTGCCTGTTTTGTGTCTGCTGGTCTTAGTGTTTTTGTGTGACTCTTTTCCTTTGCCCATCACTTCCTGTGCCTCTGAGGTGAATGGTATTTGGGACAGCAGGAACATTTCCTAAGCGTCTGCTGTCTGCCAGCTACTGTGCTTTGTGATTCAGGTGAATCAGAGTTGAGACACACTCGTGCACTTGGAGGGATAGAGCAAGGCCTCAGGGAGCTATTGAAGCAGGACAGAGTAAGGCTAATGCCTTAAAAGAGGCCACGGACATTAGAGTGTGGAGCCCCACATCTGAGTGGGCTGGGGACCTGGGAAAACCTTCACATGGGAGGAAGCATTTGAGGAGAGCCTGAAGATATGGGGAGACATGGTACTTGAGGCACGGGGAACCCCACGAGGAGCAGAGCACCTGAATGGGGTGGCAAAGGATGTGCTTGTGGCCCAGCAGATGGTCCTGTTGAGCTGGGTATAGGCTCTGCCTCTCAGTGGTCAGGGGGGAGAGGCTGAGTCATCTGGGGCCTTTGGAAGAGCCTGCAGTCAGGGCAGTAAGTTTGCTTGGAGCTTGGAGCTTTCGGAAGTTTTGAGCAAGAGTGATGTTACTGGAGCTCCTAGCCCACAGAAGCCGAATTGGGAGGTCTCTGGTTTGCTCCCCACTCAGAACAGTGCCAAGTAATGCTTTCGACTACTCAGCAGAAGTAAGCACATCAAGTTTTGGTTATTGTTCTGTCTTTTCGCAGGCGCCAAACATAAGCTTCCCTCCTGTGGTCTGAGAATCTTCAGCTGGCCTTGCAGTGCCTTGTGTTCTTTCCTCACATGGGTTCTTGGCCAGTTCTCAGGTAGTTAGAGAGGCACTTGGAAGTTTTACTCACCAGCCTCAAAGCTCAGGACACACACCCCTTTCCTTACTTCCAACAAAACTTTTCCTCCCACTTCTGCCACCCAGAAGCCCTCAGTGGCAGTAAACAAGCCAATTATGGAGTAAAACCCTCCTAGGCCAAAGGGAATGAGGAGGCAGAAAGGGAAGCTCTTCATAAAGGAATGGGGGAAGGGACCAGGGACTTTGCTTCCTTTCCCCATAAGTAGAGCTCCTGCTGGCTAAGGCAGCCTGCCAGTTTAGGGCTGGGAGCACCTTCAGCACTCAAGCAGGGAGCAAGCCTCAGACGCTTGTCAGTCTATTATTTCATGAGAGTTGGGGAGAGCCTGGAACTGGCTAGGTCAGTGGTGGAGGGTGGGATTGGTAGGAGGAGGCCCTGCCAGGTTTAGTCTTAAAAGATGCTCTGGTCAGGGCCAGAGTGGGAGATTGGTACCCTCCCTTCATCAGTTTGAGAGAGTGACTCGTAGCATCAGATCTGAGAAGGACTTGAGTAACATGAGTCCAAGTGGGAGACAGTCTGGTAAGGTGGCTTCATTGCAGAGGGACTGAAGGGACATCTGGTGGTGATGACACAGTGTGGGGGGAGCTTTGCAGGTCCAGGCCCTAGAACCTGTTTGTCCCAGGTAGCTGAGCCTGAAGAAGAGCAGTGAGGATTTGTGCCCCACCTTCACCCTGCAGCCTCTTGGCCCTGAGGACTTCTCCCATGTTGCTTGGTGAGGAACCTGGTTGGGACTCACCAGGGCGGCTTCCTGCTCACCACCTCTATGGTCCTTGGGACTGTTGCTGGTGACACACCCTACAAGCACGTTTGCATCGTTCATCTCGAGTCTGGAAACAACCAGTGTGGCTGGGCTGGGCTTCCCAGCCCCTGATCGGCAGGGTTCAGCTCTTGTCTGGTGGGAGCTTCCTAGGGTTGGCAGGACCATCTTTGGACTCATCACGTAAAAAAAGTATTACTTCAGGAAGCTGGGAAAATAGAGCTAGCATCTTTTGGCCCAGAGCTCTGCTGAGTGGAACTCTCCAGATGTACATTTTAGTTCACTAGACCTTACTTAACAGGGGCCAGTGGTCTGAACCTGAGCCCCAGCCCTCGCCCTAGCCCTGGAGGGGGTGCTGCTAATTCCATGGAAATGCAGGCACAGTCTACCCAGTGCAGCATGAAGCCCTGGAGATGTGAGTGTGATATGATGGTCACTCCTATTGGACACATCCTGGGGCTTTGTGGTTCTGTCCTAACTCATTGCCACTCTGGGCTTCCCCCAATATGGCCTCTCCAAAATCTTTCCATCGGGCATTTACCTGTTAAGTCTGAGGCCCTCTAGGACACGGAAACACTTTGCATTTGCACCTTAAAAGATTTTCTTTACAAATCTGATGTTTGGAAGCCGCCTTTTTTAGCTAAGAAAAACCCAGTGAGCAAGCTTAACATGGCCAGCATTGTCGGCAGCATCAAAACAAGAGCTGGGTGCCTGCCAAGTGTGGTCAGGCATCTGCCTGAGGGTCTTTCTTATGCTTCAGTAGACTCTTCAGCATCTCCAAGTTGGGTGAGGGCCCAACTCTGACCTCTGCCAGAGTCTTTCTGCTCTGAGTGTAATCCTGTTTTAAGGTCATTTTGTCTCCTCCTTGTTCCCCAACATTATGAATTCTGTGTGGGTAGGGATCATGCCTTATTAGTGTTTTCACCACTTAGTACCTGGAAAAGAGATGGGTCTGTAGTAAATGTTTGTTAAGTGAATGAAAGAATGAATGAATGAACAACTAATGAATGACTATCTGGCAAGCCCTGCTGGCCTTCTTACTGTTCCTTGAAGACACCAAGACACTCCCACACTAGGGCCTTTGCCCTGGCTGTTCTTCAGGCTGGAATGTTTTTCCCCAAATGTTACATGCCTCGCTGTCTCCTCTCCCTCCTGTCTGCTTCAACTTTACCTTCTCAATGAGGCTTTCCTGTTGTCCTATTTGAAACTATAACCTTCCATCCTCCTTGACCTTCCTGATCTCTGCTACCCTGTGCTAATGTTTCTTTTTTTATAGCATAAATCACTTTCTAACAACTCCGTAATTTACAGATTTACTATGCTATTTATTGTCTGTCTCCTTCCATTAGAATATAAGTTCCAAAGAGCAGAGCTCTTTGTTTCGGTCACTGGTGTATCCCTAGGCCCTAGAATGGTTCTTGGCACATAGTAAGACATCTCAATAAAAAGTCATGGAATGAATGAATGATCTGTTAGATTTGAGACAGAATTGTCCCTAGTCCATAGGTATTAGAATTTTGAGGAGCTGGATAAGGGATAAAGTAAAATGGGTGTTGTGCTGTTATCCAGGGGACTTGATATTTCTAGTTGCATCAAGACAGGAGGAGCTCCTACAGTAACATATAATGGTTCACGGACTGAGAAGCTGAGAAGCAGAGTTTGGGGTCCTTTTTTTTTTTTATTTATTTTTTTTAATGTTTATTTATTTATTTATTTATTTTTTAACGTTTATTTATTTTTGAGACAGAGAGAGACAGAGCATGAACAGGGGAGGAGCAGAGAGAGAGGGAGACACAGAATCTGAAACAGGCTCCAGGCTCCGAGCTGTCAGCAGAGAGCCCGATGCGGGGCTCGAACTCACAGACCATGAGATCATGACCTGAGCCGAAGTCAGACGCTTAACCGACCAAGCCACCCAGGCGCCCCTTTAATGTTTATTTTTGAGAGAGGGACACAGAGTGTGAGCAGGGGGAGAGGCGGAGAGGGAGACACAGAATCAGAAGCAAGCTTCAGGCTTCGAGCTGTCAGCACAAGAGCCCGATGCGGTGGTTGAACTCACAAACTGCAAGATCATGACCTGAGCTTAACTGGTCAGATGCTTAACTGACTCAGCCACCCAGGCGCCCCATGGGGTCTTTTTTTTTTTTTTTTCTTTTTAATATTTATTTATTTTTGAGAGAGAGACAGACCAAGTGCAAGCAGGGGAGGGGCAGAGTGAGAAGCAGGCTCCAGGCTCTGAGCTGGCAGCACAGAGCCCGATGTGGGGCTCCATCCCACAAGCCGTGAGATCATGACCTAAGCTGAAGCTAGACGCTCAACCAGCTGAGCCACCCAGGTCCCCAGAGTCTGGGGTCTTGAATGTGATGCATGGTTCCCTTTTCCTGTGCTTCAGTTTCTCTGAATAAGCAGTTTTTGGCCGTCGGGAGTATACATACATAGCTTCACTCATTAGTGTGAGTCATGAAGATGCTCCTACACACTTAGACAGGCTTGAGAAGTTAGTTGCAGACATGAGGCTGAGCTTCCCTTAGAGACTAAGGTAGAAGGTTACAGCTTCTCAGCTGCTTTGCCTCCCAACTCAAGGCATTTATCATTAGATATTTGTTGAACCTCATACTGTCTGTGCAAGACATGGGGCTAGGTGCTGCAGGACCTCAGGAGTAAGACTATCTGATTGGTTAGAGCTATAAGGCCACTGAGAGGCTCATGCCATTTGAACCTTGGTCCTTTGACTTAAACCCACTTAAACCTCAACTTACACCTCGCCTAGAACTGTTTGCAGTACTGGGTGTTGTGGTTGGCTTTGTCCACAGCTTGAGATCTTAGAACAGCGGCTCCCTGGGCTACTCCTGGCCCAGTTGTGTTTTTCCTTTACCAAAGATCCTCTCAGACCCTGGAGGCAAAGCGACGAATAAGCTCTCCCAAATCGGTCAGAAACTCCAGCCCCACAATGAAGCTCACCTTTCAGCTTTCTGCTGTCCTTTCCCTCTGTGACATTCCTGCCCTTTTCAGACACTGTGCTCATTTGTAGTCATCTTATCTTTCCCCACCTACTTTATAACCATCTAGCCCCCTGTAAAGACTTGGGTTTAAACTCTACCCACCCTGGTCACCCACCCATGAGATGACTTTGGACCTATTACTGACCTTGTAGAAAGTTACTGGGCATATGTATTGAAGAGAAAAACAGCTAGAAATATTTTCTTTAAAAACTCCTCCCATGTTTCCATCTGTGCCACAGCACACTTCTCCCACGTACGTTTTTCTTCCTGAAACAACTTTATTAAGAAAAAACACTGCATAATTTTGCCTTTACTTTTGGTTCCTACCATCTGACACACTTTAAGTACCTTATTTCTCTTTGTTTCCTGGTTTGTTCCTTTGTTGCAATAAATATCTAATTTTTTGAGGCCTATGTGTCAGACATGGTGCTTGCTGTTGGGAATCAGAGAGGACTAAAACAGTGCTGTTGACAGAACTCGCAGTCTACCAGGGACACAGACAGGTAAATGAAGCTTACTGTGCACAGTTCTGGTAGGTGCAGTGGGGCCAAGGAAGGTCTAGGCCTACGAGATGCTTCTGACGTCAGAATAACAGGATTCAGTGATCATTTTGGAGATGTTGGAGTCAGAGCCAGGAAGTAGTTGTGAACATCTGTTGTTTCTAGCTTGGGATTTAGATGGATGATGTTGTCATTTAACAGAAGTGGGAAGAGGCGGAAGCAAAGACAGTTTGGAGAATTGGGGGTGGTGGTAGTGGTAAAGTGATGTGACCCTTGATTGGACTCCTTTGTGCTCACCAGAGCTGCTCACACTTGAACGTGCACCTGAACTGCCTGGACATTTTGTTAAAATGCAGAGTTGAACTCAGTGGGTCTGGGGTATGGCCTAAGAGGCTGTATTTCTTTTCTTTTCTTTTTTTTAATGTTTATTTTTCAGAGAGACAGACAGAGCACAAGCAGGGGAGGGGAAGAGAGAGATAGGGAGACACAGAATCCGAACCATGCTCCAGGCTCTCAGCTGTCAGCACAGAGCCCGATGTGGGGCTCGAACCCACTGACCATGAGATATCATGACCCGAGCCAAAGCTGGGTGCTTGATGGACAGAGCCACCCAAGCGCTCCTAAGAGCCTGTATTTCTGACAGGCTCTCAGATGATGGCCATTTTGCTGGTCTGGGACCACACGGAGCAGTGTGAGGGTACAGTCCATCCAGGCAAGTGTGCAGGTGAAAGTGCTTAGGTGGGGGCACTTGGGAGGGAGGCCAGAACCAGGGTTAAAGGTTTGGAAGTCATCTGAGAGCAGGCAGAACATGCAGAGCATGTAAAAGCTCGGTTAAAGTGACTCCTTGGAGAGATGAAAAAGAGCCAGGCAGGCGTGGTTTTGGGACCCTCCTGGGGAAACCAGATAGGGTGATGGCCAAGCATAGACTGGGGATGGGACAGTTAAGTCATAAGGTGCTGGGAGAGGACAGCCTCAAGAATGGAGAGCTGGGGCATCTGGGTGGCTTTGTCAGTTAAGCGTCCGACTCTTGATTTTGGCTCAGGTCATGATCTCGCAGTCATGAGATCGAACCCCATGTCAGGTTCTGCGCTGACAGCACAGAGCCTGCTTGGGATTCTCTCTCTCTCTCTCTCTCTCTCTCTCTCTCTCTCTCTCCCTCTCTCTCTCTCCCTCTCTCTCTACCCCTCTCTCTCTACCTTTCCCAGCTTGTGCTCTCTCTCTCAAAATAAATAAACATTAAAAAAAAAAAAAGTGGAGAGCAAAGTCAGCTACACACCTGGTCTCTCACAGCTCCACCTGGAAATAGTCTCCAGCTGAGCTGGTGATTTGATCTTGAGAAGCTGCCAGGGAGCAAGTGTATCTGAGACGGTGACAGGAGCCGCCTGTTAGGGCAACGGTGCCAGCGGGGCAGATGACAAAACACTGGCCAGGCTCCTCCTCACTTTCTCTTTGGTTAGGTGCTTGTGGGCATGGAGCATGGCCACCGTGGATAGGGAGGTATGGTGCTGGCCGGCAGGCAGCTGCACATCTCCCCGTCGCTGGCATCCTACAGCCTGTAGGCCAGGCTCCATAGGGAAGCCAGGACTGACGGCAGTTTCTTCAGCCTCTTGACAGATCACTTCCCACAGCTCTTACTTGTGTACTGGAAGGCACTGCCTGTTGTCTAAGCCCTAGGAGCTTAGATCGTACCAATCTAACATGCTGGTGTTTGCTTTTCAAAAGTCCTATATTTTCAGTTAGAAAGCCCAGTCCCAGAGTTTCCCTGAACACCTCTGGTCAGGACGGGGGGTATTGAACAGATGCTTAAATAGATGAGTGCACAGAAACACACAAGCACAGGACTGTCCTACAGGAGAATGGGTAAGGGGCAGGGCCTTTGGAGAAGCCGATGCCTTCCTTATCAGTAGAAGTCTGGGAAGGCATTCCAAAGGAGGTGGCATTCTAGCTGGATCCTCAAAGGTGCATAAGATGCAACATTTCCCCACTTCTGTGCCTCGTATTCTGGGAGATTTTGGATGAAACCACAGAATGAGAGATGAGTGTATTTGTCATTGATGCCAACTTAGGGTAAAACTGCTTCTGCAAATTGTGATCGCTCCTCAGCCCTTTCCGTGGATGTGAGAGTTCAGGAATTTCCCAGAGGCGCCTGAGACGGCCCTCAGCTAGGAGGATGGGGAGTAGCTGTCGGGAGCTGTTGCTGCTATTTGATCCAGCTGCCTGCTCTCCTGTCTGAGCCACTGTCTGCTGTCCAGTACAGCTGCCCTGTGACGAGATGCTCGCCCATTCTGTCCCTCAGGTTACCCCTGTTGTCACGCCTGAGTGTGCCAAGACATCCTGTTGTAAAAGGCTTTGTGGCTACATAAAGGACTCCTGGCCCACTTCATAAACTGGAGTCTGGACTCCTCAGTCTATTCCTGTTCCATTTTTTTATGTGATTTTCTTTTTACTAGTGGTTATTATAAACCAGATACATCTTATCATCAGAACTTTAGGAAACACAGAAAAATCTAAACAAAACAACCCATGAACCTGTGATCTGGAGAGAACTACTTTTTAATATTTTGATTTGTTATAATAATCTTTTTAGAAATTTACTCTAAAAATCATGTCACAAGCAGCAAGATCAAAACCATTTTCTTTTTTTTTTTCTTTTGTGTGTGTGGGGGTGAGGGGGCAGGAGCTGAAACTTTACTTGCCCCAAACCCCATCCTTCCTGCCAAAACCATTTTCATTTTTATAGCCATGTAAACTTTCCCATTAGCTGCTCATATGTATTTTCACATGGAAACCATTGTCTACATACAATTTTGTGCCTTGCTTTTTGGAACCCAGTTTAGATTGGTTCTTCTGATTGCTCCTCTTATAAGACATGAAATCCCTTTTTATCCCTGGGATTCTTGGGAGGAGTATCTTGGAGGATTTCCACAGACTGAGGGCTGGGCAGCACTGTGTGGCTGATGAAAAGGTGAGCCCAGAGGGCTGGGGTGTGCAGCTGCCAGGTTGGGTGTGTGTGTGTGTGTGTTTAGCTGCCAGCCTGTTTTGCTGGGGGTTAAACCTGGTGTTGCTGGAGCATTCCCCAGAGGTTATAGTCAGAGTTGCTTCCATGCTGCAGGGCTGATTTACTGTGACCTGGGCAGGGTTCTTGAAAGACTGGTTTCCCCAGGCTCTCTGGACCGCCTAGTCTCTGGCCAGCAGGCAGCCAGGAGCCTTGGTTGGAAGGAGGCTCCATGCCCCCCATCCCAGTCAGGCTTACTCCCACACACACTCATTCCTCCCCCCGCCAAATACACATAGGACAGGTTCACAACACACACACACACACACACACACACACCACACACACCTCTGCCTCCACATGGATATGCTTAAACACACACCCCCTTCCTTACACAAGGGGGCAGATTCACTCATCCCTCCATGCAGGCTCTCACACACATACACATACACATGAATGCACACATGCACAGTCACCTGGAGTCCTGCTTTTTTTTTTTTTTTTTTAGGTTTATTTTGAGAGAGAGAGAAAAAGAAATTCTAAGCAGTCTCTGCACTGTCAGCACTGAGCCTGATGTGGGACTTGAACTCATGAACCGTGAGATCATAACCTGAGTAGAAATCAAGAGTCAGATGCTTAACTGGCTGAGCCACCCAAGATGCCCCAGGAGTCCTGCTTTAAAATTAGTTCATCTAGGGTCACCTGGGTGGCTCAGTCAGGTGGTTAAGCGTCCAACTTCAGCTCAAGTCATGAACTCACAGTCCATGAGTTTGAGCCCCGCAAACCCCATGTCAGGCTCTGTGCTGACAGCTCAGAACCTGGAGCCTGCTTTGGATTGCTGTGTCTCCCTCTCTCTCTGCACCTCCCCCACTCATTCTCTGTCTGTCTGTCTCTCTCTCTCTCAGAAATAAACATTAAAAAAAATTTTTTTTAATTAGTCCATCTCTCATCACACTTTCCTAAGTTGGTTTCTTTTTTTTTAAAGGATTTTTATTTATTTTTTTAGAGACAGAGTGAGCATGAGCAGGAGAGGGGCAGAGGGAGACAGAGAATCCCAAGCAGGCTCCGTGCTTAGTGTGGAGCCCCATTTGGGGTTAGATGCCACGACCCTGGGATCACAACCTGAGCCAAAATCAAGAGTCATGTGCTCAACCGACTGAGCCACCCAGGCACACCTAAAGATTTTTACTTTTTTCAGTAATCTCCACACCTAACATGGAGCTCAAACTCACAATCCCAAGATCGAGTCACATGCTGTACCAACTAAGCCAGCCAGGCAACCCCCTAAGAGTAAGATTAAAAAGTGAGTAGATCTGGGGCTCCTGGGTGGCTCAGTCAGTTAAGTGTCCGACTTCAACTCAGGTCATGATCTCGTGGTTCATGAGTTCAAGCCCTACATCGGGCTCTGTGCTGACAGCTCAGAGCCTGGAGCCTGCTTCAGATTCTCTGTCTCCCTCTCTCTCTCTGCCCCTCCTCCGCTCGTGCTCTCTCTCTCTCGCTCTCTCTCCCTCTCAAAAATAAATAAACATTAAAAAATAAATAAATAAAAAGTGTGTAAAGTGAGTAAATCTACAGTGGAGTTTATTTCATGAAAGGCCCAAAATAGTCACTGACTCTTAGTCTCAGAAGTTTCTCTTTGGTTGCTGGTGATTTGGTTGTCCATGTTAATGACAGTATCTAGCTCAGAGGGTTGTGGTGAGGACTGAATGAGGTAAGGCATGTAAACTGCTTAGCTCAGTGCCTGGCACCATTGTCATCATGCAATAAATGTTAGCTATTTTAAAAATTATTGTTATTACTATCCAAAGGTGCCCCAGTTGGCACGGACACCAACTTGGGCCGTGGTGGTTCTCATATACTGGCTCAGGTGGCAGGCTGCCCCACTGTCCGGGTGTGGTGCCTTTCTTGGAATTCTGAATACATTGAGGTCAAAAGAGCCCACTATATAATTACATGCTAATTCAGATACCGTCTTATCTGGGCCCCTAGTGCATATCTTAAGGGTAACAGATGTCAGAGCTTAAGGAAAAAAATATATGGAAGAGAAACTTCAAATTGGGGAGATTCTTCTCATTTACTGAATTATTTGTTTCTCTAAAGTTGGAGAAAGTTAAGCCTGCCATCCTGATTGCCAGCACATTTGGCGCTCCAACCGTGGGAGTTTAATCTGAGGATCCAGGAAACCAGGCAGGTCAAGGGGCAGGGCCACATTTCTCAGTTGCACCTCTACTTGGGTTGTTTCATGTCAGGATTCACCTGTTGCCTGCTCCCTCCCTGGTGTCCCAGTTAGGGAGAGAAGAGGTTATGCTAGAAAAGCAGCAGAGAGTAGAGGGGTATCTAAGAGAGCAGAGCCTCCCCATGAAGCCCAATCTCCCCAGAAATGCCCCAGACCCAGAGCTCTGGAAAAAGGTTAAGTATGAGCAGAGAGCAGAAAGAAGGAAGAAATGCCTTCATTAATGGTTAACCTTTATTAAATACTTAATTAATCCTCCAAATGCTATAGATGGGAACTGAGGCTCAGAGAGGCTAAGAATCTTTTCCAGACTGTATGACAACTAACTGGCAACTGCAGCTGTTCCCTTCCAGAGGCCAAGCTCTTAAGCCCTGTTCCATGTCACTTTTCAGTAAGATCATGGATACTAAGAAAAAGATGACAAGATTGGGATATTCCAATAACTCGAGGCTGGAAAATTTACTGTTAGTTCTAGATTTAAAAAAACAAAAATTCTTTTTTTTTGTTTTAATGTTTATTTATTTTTGAGGGGTGTGTGGAGGGGAAGAAAGAGATGGGGACAGAAGATCTGAAGCAGGCTCTGTATGACAGCAGAGAGCCCAATGCAAGGCACTTGAACCCATGAACCGTGAGTTCATGACCTGAGCCAAAATCAGACGCTTGACCAACTGAGCCACCCAGGCACCCTGTTCTAGGTGGTGTTTGTTTGTTTGTTTGTTTGTTTGTTTTAGTTGAGATACAGTTGGGCGCTTGGATGGCTCAGTTGGTTAAGTGTCCGATCTCACCATTCATGGTCATGACCTCACCATTCATGAGTTTAGAGACCCACTTCGGGCCCTGTGCTGACAGCTCAGAGCCTGGAGCCTCTTTGGATGCTGTGTCTTCCTCTCTCTCGGCCCCTCCCCTGCTCACACTCTGTCTCTGTCTCTGTCTCTGTCTCTGTCTCTCTCTCAAAATAAATAAACATTAAAACAAAACAAGATAAAAAAATTTAAAAATTTGAGATACAGCTGACATATAACATTGTTAGTTTCAGGTGTACAGCATAATGATTCCATATTTTTATAAATGTTTGCCACAGTAAGTCTAGTTAACTACATCCATCACTTACCACACAGAGATAAAACATTTCTTTCAGCACAAGAGATGACAACTTTTAAGATCTACTCTCTTGGCAAATTTCAAATATATGATACAGTATTGTTAACTATAGTCATTGTGCTGGAAATTACATCCGTAGAACTTATTTATCTTGTAACTGGAAGTTTGTACCTTTTGACCACCTTCTCCCATTTCTCTCACCTTCCATCTCCTGCCTCTGGCAACCACCTAGATATGTTTTAAAGTAAACTTTTCATTGAAGCAAAGTGCATAAATCATAAATGTATAACTTGATAGTTTTTCACAAAGGAATAGCTCTGTGTCACTGCTACTGAGCTCGGGAGATAGAACATTATCAACACCCTAGAAGACTCTTGCCATGTACCCTCCCAATCACTGCTCCTGTCCCCCCAATCATGATGGTTTCATTTTTTCTGTTTCTGAACTTTTTTTTTTTTTAATTTTTTTTTTTTTTTAACATTTATTTATTTTTGAGACAGAGAGAGACAGAGCATGAACAGGGGAGGGGCAGAGAGAGGGAGACACAGAATCCGAAGCAGGCTCCAGGCTCTGAGCTGTCAGCACAGAGCCCGACGCGGGGCTCGAACTCACGGACCGTGAGATCATGACCTGAGCCGAAGTCGGACGCTTAACCGACCAAGCCACCTAGGTGCCCCCTGTTTCTGAACTTTTATAAGTGAATCATCCAGTATGTGTCTTTTGTGTCTGGCTCCTGCTCAACATAAAGGTTATGAGTTTCATCCATGTTGTATGGAGCTCATTCCTTTTTATTGCTATATAGTATTCCATGATAGAAATATACTGTGATGTTGATGGACATTTCGGTTGTTTCCAATTTGGAACTATTTAAATAAGGCCACTAACAGGCGCCTGGATGGCTCAGTTGTTCAAGCATCTGACTTCGGCTCAGGTCATGATCTCACCGTTCATAAGTTTGAGCCCCACATCGGGCTCTGTGCTGACAGCTCAGAGCCTGGAGCCTGCTTCGGATTCTGTGTCTCCCTCTCTCTGTCCTTCCCCTGCTTGCACTCTGTCTCTCTCTCAAAAATAAATAAAACATTAAAAAAAAATTTAAATAAGGCCACTAAAAATGTTCTTGTTCATGTCTTTTGGTGATGTTATGTAGGCATTTCTGTTGGGAATATACCTAAGTGTGGAATTGCCAGGACATAGCATAGGCACAGATAAGACACTTTCCCAGAATGCTCTTACAAGTTTACACTCCTGTCCCAACTCTGATATTGTCATCTAGGTAGGTGTGTGGTAGTATTTCATTGTGATTTTATGATACATTTCTCTAGTGACTGATGATGTTGAACACATTTTCACATGCTAATAAACATATGGGTTAGTGCCTTTCATACCCTGTTGAAGATTCTTTGCCTGTACACAAGTTAGGAAGCTTGTGTCCTGTGTTATTTTCTAGAGCTATAATGTTTCCTTTTCACACTTAGAGCTGTAATCCTTCTGGAATTTGTTTTTGTTCCTGAAGTATTACAGTTTGAATCTTTTTTAAAATCCGTATGGGTTATCTAGCTGGTCCAGTACCGCTGTTGGAAAAACTGTCCTTCCCCACTGAGCTGTGGTAAAAATATGTGTGGGTCTGTCCCTGGACTCTCATATTCCATTGGTCTCTGTCTTTCCTTGTTCAATACCACATTGACATAACTGCAGTAGTTTTCTAATATGTTTTGATATTTGGTAATAATTATTCTTTCTTCGTTCTTCTTTAAGATGATCTTGACTGTTCTTTAGCCTTTTTCCTAGGAATTTAATGGAATTGCATTGAATCTATAGATCAACTTGAAGACTTGACATCTTTATAACGATGAATCTTCCAATCCATAAACGTGGTTACCCCTCCATTTGTTTTATAGCCTATTGATTTCTTTCAATAATTTTTTGTCGTTTTCTTTGTTGAAGTCTTACACATCTTAGATGTATTCCTAAGTATTTTGTGATCTTAAATGGTGTCTTTAAAATTGTGTTTTCTAAAATGTTTGTTGCAAATTGTTCCGCTTGGGGGGTGTGCTGCAATTCAATTCTGATGGTAACCACCTGGAGTTAGCATTGGACCACACCCCCCACACCTCCCTCACAGCCACCCACATGCTGCCCTTGCTTCAGATGCCAGTCATAAGTCAGGTCTCCCCTCCCCCACTGCCCCTGACTGGCAATAAATTTAGGGTTCCCATGAAGACCCCCCCTCTCAGGTTTGATGATACTCTAGAATGACTCCTAGAATTCAGGGAAGTGCTACACTTATGATTACAGTTTTATTTGAAAGGATACACCTAGAGTGAGGTCTGGAACAGGAACAGGCTTGGATGCGGAGCTTCCGCGGCCTGGCCGCATTGAGTTAGGGTGTGTCACCCTCCGGGCACATCAATGTGTTTTATGACTGAGAAGCTCCACTGAGCTTTGGGGTCCAGAGGGTTGGGTTTGTGTTTTTTTGTTTTTTTGTTTTTTGTTTTTTTTTCCTCTCCCACCCTCCCTGAGGGTGTGGTCCAGAATTTTTATCAGGATTTCATTACCTGGGCATGATTGATTAAGTTATTGGCCACATGATTGGACTCAGTCTCTAGCCCACTGCCTTCCCTGGAAGGCAGGACACCCGAAAGTTCTGACCCTCTAATGCTTGGTTTTACTGGTGACCAGCCCTGCCTTGAAGCTACCTAGGGGCCCACCTGGAGTTGTTCATCAGAATAACAAAGCCACTTCTATTTACTCAGGAAATTCCAAGAGTTTTTGAATCTCACTTTGGGAAGCCAGGGTCCAAGACCAGATATATTCTTCTTTTTTTATTATGTTTATTTATTTTTGAGAGAGAGAGAGAGAGAGATCTGTCCTGTGTACGTGAGCAGGGGAGGGCAGAGAGAGAGGGAGAGAGAGAATCCCAAGCAGGCTCCGTGCTGTCAGCACAGAGCTGGACACAGGGCCCAAACACACGAATCGTGAGATTGTGATCTGAGCCAAAGTCGGAAGCTCAACTGACTGAGCCATCAAGGCGCCCCCAGATGTATTCTTTATAATGTAACACGAGTATGGATGATTTTTGTATAGTGACCTTGAAACCATTTGCCTTGCTAAATTTACTCATTAATCCTAATAGTTTATTTTAAGTTCTTTTGGATTGTTTGCACACATAATTATGTTGCCTGTGAACAATGGCAATTTTATTTACTTCTTGCTAAACCTTCTACATTTTATATCTTGTTCTTAATTTCATTGGCTAGGACATCTAGGAGTGTGTTGAACTGGTGACAGGGGCATCCTTGCCTCATTCTAGGTCTCGGGAAAACTTTCCAAATTTATCATTAGATATGATTTTGCTGTAGTTCTTAGGTAGAGTTCCTTTATCAGATCAAAAAAGTTTCCTTTCTTTTCTAGTTTGCTAAGAGTTTTTATAATAAGTAGATGTTGAATTTTATCAAGTGCTTTTTAAATATCTGTTGAGATGATTGCATGATGTATCTTCTTTATTCTGAATTACACTGATTGACTTTTGAATGTTCACCCATAAACATTTGTTGCATAACTGGACTAAACCTCACTTAGTCATGATGTGTGATCCTTTCCACACATCATTGGATTTGATTTGCCAATATCTTTATTTAGAATTTTGGCACCTGTGTTCATGAGAGAGAGAGGTCTAGAACTGTTTTTTTCAGCCAGTAAACAAACTACCAGGGAGGAAGATTTATAAGATTATCTCAGATATTTCTATTAGGGTTTTTATTTTTGTTTTGTGGCAGGGAGAAGAATTGTTTGGTAATTAAGTCCTTTTTCCTCTTCTAAGTAATAGTCCAGTTTGGGTGAACAAGTTTGAATATACCAGGTAATATTCCTGCCCTCTTCCTCCCCCTCCCCTGCTTCTACTGGTAACAGAATGAGCTCCACATCAAATGTTGCTGCAGTTTTTCTCCCTCTTTGGGTTTTGATGTGAGGTCTAGGATGATTTTTATAGTTCGTAAACATTTGGACATGGTGTATGGTTACCAGTTACCAGCAAGGGTTCACCAAGGGAGAAAAAATGCTTTTTTTTTTTTTTGTGTGTGTGTGTGTGTGTGTGTGTGAGAATGGGATAGGATTACTAGATTAGTAAAGTTAGAAAGCTAGCCCCAGGTTTAATGTATCTTGATGTCAGTCAGCTAAGCATTTAACAGAATGTCCTATATCTTCATGACTAACATGGGGCATGTGGGCTCATTAATAATAGTCCATCTTTTAGATTGATTCGACTGTAGGTTATTAGCTGGTTGCACAAATAGGGACAAAGAACGGGTGCCTCACAAGGCAAGGAGAGGTATGATAAGGAAGGGGCTCCTTCTGGGTGGGGGGCTGGAGTGGGAGGCCAGATGGCCCTAGAGTAACAGGAGACAAGGCCAGAGGTGCTACTGAGAAAAGACGACTAGTGGAAAGAGGGAGAAGCAGTTTGCTCTAAGGGTCCAAAGTCGAAAGGAGGCTGGTGGTGCTGACAGATGGCTGGGAACCTCCTTGGCACCCCCTGATCACTTGCCCCTGCCTTCCCACACTCAGGGAGGTATTGTCAGCTGGGCCAGCATTTTCTCTCCACTTCATTTTCTTCTGCTGCACAAAATAGCTCTAGTTCTGTGTATTCCTCCCTGCCTTCTGAACTGTCCCTGGCTGAGGCCTCCAGGAGAGATTTCCACATCTCCAAGACAAAGACATCAGCATTAGATCTGACCTCACTTCTCAAGTAACTTTAAGAAACTTAAAAGAAAATAAACAAAAACCTATATTTTGACCCAGTGATTCTCCTTCTAGAAACCTGAGGGAGACAGATATAACCAAGTATATTTATTGCAAGGATTTTCGTAATGGCAAAAAAAAAGGGGGGGGGGGGAGAAGGAAGGGCACAATTTAAGAGCCCAGTGGGTATTGGGGTTATGCACACATGTGTACAGTGAAATAATATGCAGTCTTTGAATTTTTAAAAATATTTTTACAACATGGGAAAATACAAAGAATGTGAAGTATTTACAAATTATTTAATTTCATTTAGTATTTCATTTTAAAAGACCAAACAAAATACTTAGTTAACAGCAGTTGTCTTTGGAAGACAGGATTATAAGTGATCTTAATGTCCTTTTTTGCACTTTTGTTACCAATAGCAAAAAAGTGTATTTATGTGTGTGTGTATATATATATATAAATTTGGTGTAAAAATGATTATAAGAAAATTGGGAAATTAGAACATTTGATGTTGATGATCTTAAGAAATTACATATTGAGGTGTGGTATTGCATTCTATTGTGTTCTGCTTTTTAAAAGAGTCTTTATCTTTTAGAGATACTAACTGAAATGCCTGTAACATTTATAGATGTTTACAGATAAAATCTGAGATTTGCTTCAAAATAAGCCAGTGAAGTGGGTAGGAGGAAAGAGGAAACAAGATTGGCTGGAGTAGTTGGAGTTGTTAATTATTTAGGTTAGGTGAAGGGCCCTGAGGGTGTGATTACATTAGTTCCTGTACTTTTGTAGATGCCTGATATTTTCCATCATAAAAGGTTAAAAAATTAGAGACTGCGGCTAAATGAAAAATCAAAAGCATGAAGACCTGTCACAGGACCAGTCTTAGGGTCTACTGATACCGCCTGTCAACATCTTCACCCCTGGGTGCTTGGGTTAAAAGGAGAAGGCTATTGGAGTGCCTGGGTGGCTCAGTACGTTAAGCGTCCAACTTCAGCTCAGGTCACCATCTCGCTGTTCCTGGGTTTGAGCCCTGTGTGTTCGGCTCTGTGTGCTGACAGCTCAGAGCCTGGAGCCTGCTTCAGGTTCTGTCTCCTTCTCTCATTGCTCCTCCCCCGCGTGCTCTCTCTGTCTCAAAAATAAACATTAAAAAAAATTTTTTTTAATTAAGAAAGTAGAAGGCTATTTAGAGAAGCCCCATTTCTGAATCCCACCTTGCTTTATCCCCCCTCACAGTGTGATTCTGGACAGGACCTCCCTGAGCCTCAGTTTCCTCCCATGAATAGTAGGAGATGTGCGAGGGAGAGTGCCTGAGAACATGCTCACCCCCACTGCTCCATAGCTGGGGGCAGGTAGACCCTGAGATGGGAGACACCCAAGTATCTACCATCAGAAGGGGCAACTAAGGTCTGGCCATCTTGACAGGGCTATAGAGGGAGCTCTTCAAACTTTTTTGTTCATGCCACCCTATTAGAAAACTGTTTAAAAAAATAATTTTTTTTTTAATGTTTATTCAGCTTTGAGAGAGAGAGACAGAATGTGAGCAAGTACAGGGCAGAGAGAGAGGAAGACACAGAATCCAAAGCAGGCTCCAGGCTCTGAGCTGTCGGCACAGAGGTCGATGCGGGGCTCAAACCCACAAACTGTGAGATCATGACCTGAGCCGAAGTTGGACACTTAACCGACTGAGCCACCCAGGCAGTCCGAGAAAACAGTTTTTTAAAAATGTTTATTTATTTTGAAAGAGAGAGAGCAAGTAAGGAAGGAGCAGAGAAAGAGGAAGAGAGAATCCCCTCCACATGGGGCTCATGCCCTGAGGTGAAATAAAGATGCTTGGGGTGCCTGGGTAGCTCAGTTTGTTAAGCATCCGACTTCAACTCAGGTCATGATCTTGCAGTTCTTGGGTTTGAGCCCCACATCATGGCTCTGTGCTAACAGGTCGGAGCCTGGAGCCTGCTTCAGATTCTGTGTCTCCTTCTCTGCCTCTTGCCTGCTCACACTCTTTCTGTCTCTCTCTCTCTCTCTCTCTCTCAGATGAATAAACAGTAAAAAAAAAAAAAAAAAAAAAAAAAAAAAAAAAAAAAAAATTAAAAACAAAAAAAGAATTGGATGCTTAACAGACTGAGCCACCCAGGCACCCCTAGAAAAAAAGTTTTTAAAAATTTCTACCTCTATTCATATAAGGATTATATACGTATACTGTTTTATTAATACATATATATTATAAAACAGATACAAAAATTTTTAAAGAAGATGAAATAACAATTATTTAAAAATGTTTTTATTATTTAAATATACAAATTTAAATTTTAAATTAAATATTATTTTTAAATGTTTCTACTGTAACACATACCTTATATACTTTCTCATGGGACAAAGTACCCTCGGTACTGGGATTCATCATTACAGACAGTGGCTCTAAGTCTGCGTTTCAAATAGTTTTCTTGACAATTTTGAATTATTTTGGCCAAGCACTCCTCAACTCCCCCGGTACTTGTATTCCCCCTGCTGACTGACAAAGGGCTGGCAGGGGGAGGAGAGGGCCAGCTCTGGCCTTTGTAGGTGCCCTGCTTACTTTATTCATGTTCCCTTCACTCTGGAATTTCCTTGCATGGGTCTTGTAAAGCGACTGTCCATTGTGTGAGCATTGATTTGGTTAAAAGTGCTCAACAGAATCTGTAAACCTGTGTCCTTGGGCATACCTCATCTGAAACTCCTCTCGCTTTGCTGGAGAGCAATTGAGTGAGGCTGAGGGCTCCTTCCCTCGGGGGCTGGCTGCTCGCCACCTGCTCAGGGCCCACTGTCAGTCTGTGTATAAACGAAAGCTAAAGTTGCTTATTTATTTTGGATTACAAGTAAATGTGAATGAAAGGGGGATGAATACTCCTTTTGGAGACCCTGTTCTAGAAAGTCCCAGACGGGCTGTGGCTCTCTTCTGTGTGTACTGTCAGTGTCTGGCTGTGTTGTCTTTTGCTCAGGATAGCTGGGCAAGTCTCCTGGTAAGTCTCTAGAAATGCTTTCTGTTTTGGCAAGTGGGCTGCAGTGTCTCCGTTTTCATTTCTCTTTTCCATGTGGCTGTACTCCTGTCACTTTTCCTTTTTTTTTTCTTTCCTGCTTCACTCAGTTTTTTCCTTTTTGTCTTGCTGTCCATTTTCCTTTTCCTTTTAAAAACATAACCAGCTATAACGACTGTATTTATTGAATGGCTTCCTTATTGGGCACTAGGCACTAAGGAATGAATCAAGAAGCACCGGGTATAACTTGTGCTGGCAAGAATGGAAACTGGGAGCCCTACTAGGGAGGCAGTGTGGAGATTTCGGTCAGATCTTCCAGTGCACGAACCCTCTGACCTAGTGGCTCCACAGCTGTACGTACATCGAGATCTCACATGGATCGAACGGTGGAGCTCAGGGATTTTCATTGCAGCTTTGTTCGTGGTATAAGAAACTGGAAATAATCGTGGGTCCGTCAGCAGAAGAGAGAGGGTTAAATCCCCCCTAGCATCCACCAGTGGAACCCTCCACAGGGGAGGCAAAGTGACTGGGCTCCAGTGACATCGCTGTGTGTAAAACCCAAGGTGCAGAAAGATGTACATTGTGTTTATAATTAAAATGTAAAAATAAAGCAATATATTTATTCTAGAAACTTTTAGAAAGGAGGAAAATGACTAGGAAATGAAAGACCCCCTTCTCCCACCACTCAAAACGTGAATATTTTGGTCTTGTTTTTTCTTCTAGTAAGTCAGCAATGAACCAACTATATTGCTGTCTCCATCCCCTCAATATGAGGCATCATTCTTATCCTTTCTGATTATGAATGTAAAATGAGTAATACATGGTGATTTTAAAATGCATTAAGCTAAAGCAGAAGAAGCCAGTGTAGTTCCCATATTTTCTTGTTTTGTAACTTTTTGCTTTATGCAAGTGGTGAACCACTGTCTCTTTTAAATCTCTGTCTACATCAGCCTAATTTTTAGTGGCTACAGTACTGTATCATAAACCACCCTAGATGGACCCTCCTGGGCACAACTTGCACCCTGGCCTGGGTTTTTCCTTGTATTAAGGTCTTTCCTAGAAGTGGTAGATATGGCTGAGGCCAGGGTCTTACTTTCTCCATTTTGACACGTGCTGCCAAATCCTGAAGAAAAAAGTGTCATTGTTTCCTTCAGTACTTCCCTGTGTTAGTCTTTATGGTCTTACGGTATATTTCATTTATTTATAAAATTTTTTTAAGTTTATTTACTTATTTCCAGATAGAGAGACACAGCATGCAAGCAGGGGAAGGGCAAAGAGAGGGAAAGAGAGAGAATCCCAAGAGAGAATCTGCGCTGGCAGTGCAGAGCCCGATGTGGGGTTGGAACCCACGAACTGTCAGATCATGACCTGAGCTGAAATCAAGAGTCAGTTGCTTGAGGGGTGCCTGGGTGGCTCAGTCAGTTAAGTGGCCGATGTCGGCTCAGGTCATGGTCTTGCCGTTCGTGAGTTCAAGCCCCGCATCAGGCTCTGTGCTGATAGCTCAGAGCCTGGAGCCTGCTTCACATTCTGCCTCCTCTCTCTGCCCCTTCCCTGCTCACATTGTGTCTCTCTGTCTCTCAAAAATGAATAAATGTTAAAATATTAAAAAAAAAAAAAAAGGCGGACGCTTAGGACACTTAACTGCTTAACCAACTGAGCCACCCAGGCGCCCTAATGTATTTTAACTTACATTAAAATTAAGGATCTCTTCATTGTTCTTTTAAGTTGCTTATTGATTAAACAACTTACTCCCTGCCCCTCCCCAGTCTGTCCCTCTCTGCTTAGGGAACTGATGGAAGCTTCTTTTTGTGCATAGCTCTCTTGTCCCCTGGTTGCTGAGGGGTGCCCACATGGAGGGTTGTGCAAGGGTCTGACTTCTGCTGCTGTGCTCCTCTGCTTCCTCCAATATGCCTGCCCCGCCTATCTCTTCTTGCTGGGATGGGCTGCCCCTCCTGCTGGTGAGATCAGCACTATTAATAGTCTGCTTAATCCTGCCCGTTGTCTGGGTGGAGGGAGGAAAAAGGAGGGGGATTCCCAGGACATCAGGGTGCTGGTGTCCCAGGACATCAGGGTGCAAGTGAAGAGACCTATGACCTGTGGTGGTGCGTCTTCTGGCAGTCAAGCCTGAGGTGCCTGAGAGCTCAGAGCCTGCTGGGAGCCTCTGAGGGCAGGAAGTGGGCGACCTCACTTGCTGGGGGACCAGCGAGGGAGATGCCCAGGACACCGTCTTGGGTAGTGGGAATCCCATGTCTGATCTGGGGCCTCTGGATATTCCACATGAGAAAAGGCAGCAGGAGCTGGTGAGTAGGGCCCTCTCCGGGCCTTTGTGGACTTTGAAACCCAGCACTTAGTAATGTGTTTTTCTTATGGTCTATGAGAGATTATAAAGTTTTTTATGGGGGGAGGAGGATACAGCAGTTTGCTAAACTGGGCAGTGCGGAAGGTGGAGGATTGGGCTTTCTGGGGTCCCTGCAGACCAACCTACATGTATCCAGCAAAGCGTTTGGGTGTCTGCTGTGTTCCAGGCATGAGGTGGGAGGGGATGGGATAGCATCGCCAGTCGACTGCATAGGCAACAGTACAAGTGCTGGTGAAGGGAGAAGGGAGCGCTGGGGCGGGACTGGGCAGTGAGTGCTAATGGTCCCCATGGTGGAGCCCCCCAGGGCTGAGCCAAGGGTGGTAAAGAGGAAGGGTTGGGGAGGGACTCAGGCAGGTTATGGGGCCTCTCGCTCCTTGCCCCTGTTCCAGGTGGGACAGGGCAGGTGAAAGAGGCCTCACTGTGGTTCTCTGACTGGGAGGAGACCTGGCTGGACAAAGGTCGAAGAAGGGCAGCTGTGCGGGTGGGAGCTTCACGGCCCAGGTGTGCGGGTAGGAGCTTCAAGGTGCCCTTGCTAGCAGTGTTTGAATTTAAAAGGAAGCCCCAGTCCCGCAGGGTTTGGGGGTGGGGGGTGGGGCAGGGAGCAGTGTGAGAGTCTTTTTCAAAGTTACTTCAATGGATGTCTTTCTTTCTGATTGTAAAATTAAAACTATTGACTGTGGAAAGGTTGGGTTTTCTATTCAGAAAAGTATAAAACAGAAAAACCATCCTGAACCTCCCATACTTTTAGGTTGAATAATATGAAATTGTCATTTTTCTTGGTCAAAAATAGTCAAATATCAACAATTTCATGTGGATCAGCCAAATATGAGCATGTTGCTATATTTCCTCATTCTTTTTTCTTTGAATGAGGACTACTTTGAGAACTGAGGGATTCTCAGCTTTTGGGGTAGATGTATTATTTAAATTTTCATGTTTCATTTCTCACCCCAACCACCCCCAAAATCCAATTATCCAGTTGAATGGACATTAATAATAAAATAAGGTAAATCATTAAAGTAAAAATTCTGTATTAGATTTAAATTTCATAGAATGAGGATCATAAATATAAGTCCTAAGTTGGTCTTTTTATTTTAAAAGGTAAATTAAAAATGATTTTTGAATTATGGAAACTTAATTACTGAAATTCAAAATAATTCTTCTCTAGGCTCCATCCCTTTCCCCCTTCCCCCCTTCCCATTGATTACATTTTTTTTCTCCTATGGAACGTCCACGTGAACTGTCATTCATTCCCTGATAGCCATTGAACACTTAACTGGATGCCAATCGCTGTTCTGAGTTTCAAGAACACAGACTAAAGCCCCTGCTGTAGTGTAGCTCAAAATATAGCAGGAGAAGACGGGCCATAAATGATAAGTTCATTGAATAAACGTACTATATCATTTATTTTAGGGGATTTAATGACTAGGGTTGAGGTGCTGGAGGAGGAGTCGTAGTTTTTGGGTAAGGGCTATGCAGTTTTCACTGAGGCCTCACTGAGAGGGCCACATATGAACAAAGACCTGAAGTGGGGGCAGGCTACCCAGCTGTGTGGGGGAGGAGCAAGCCAGGCAAAGGGAGCAGCCTGTTGTGTTTGAAGAACAGCAAAGAGGCCCTGTGGCTGACCTGAGCACTGGAGAGAGAGTGGTAGGAGACATGAGAGGGTCAGCACCAAGGGCTCTGTGGGGGATGGGGCTTTTACTAGGAGTGAGACAGGAGCCACTGGAGGGACTTGGGTGAGGCATAAGGTGACCTGACTTCCCCCCTCTTGCTGCTGTGTTGAGAGCCAACCCCAGGTCCAGAATGAAGCAGGGAGCTGCTTAGAGGCTAGTCTAGCTCTCTGGGTGAGACGGAGATGTGTGTGGCCTGGAACGAGACAGTAGCAGTGGAAGCCTCCAGAAGAGGCCAGATTCTAAGTGTCCATTGCAGGTAGAGCTGACAGGACCTACTGGAAAGGTTGGATATAAAAGGGTAGAGAAATACAGGAGACAGTTTACTCCCCCATGGCCTGATCTACTGGATTGATGGACATGAGGAAGGCTGGGGGGAAGGGTGGCAATTTGGTTTTGGCCACGTGGAGATCAAGATGTTAGGCATCTAGGAGAAGCTACCTACCTAGTCACCAGTTGGGTTTATGAGTCCAGAGGATGCGGGAGTGGGCTGGGCTGGAAGTGTTTATTTGAGATGCCTTGACGTACAGTTTGTATTTAAAGTCACAAAGCAAGGGACCAGGTCCGAGGACTGAGCTCTGGGATGCTCCCACGTAAAGAGGTCAGGGAGAAGGAGCAGCCCCTGAGGTGAGAGGAACACCAGGAAAGCTGTGTGCTAGAAACCAAGGAGAGGAAGGATTTCCAGGAAGTGGGAGAGAGTGACCCCTCATCAGAAGATGCAGCCTGAGCATGAGACCCTGTCACTGGAAGTCACTGGTGACCTTGGCAAGAGAGGTTCTCTAGCTAAGGAGGAGAATCTTCTGCTAAGACCATAAAAAACAAAACAAAACAAAACTCCTCTGGGCAAAGTAGAGCAGAGGTGACTGGGTGGCGCCCCAGGCCTGTACGCCTTCAGGTTACCTGTCCCTTAGAGGGCATCCGCACACACCAGTGATGCTGCAAACAACGGAGCCTCAGAGAGGAGGCAGGAGGGCTGAGAGTGGCCCCAACATTGGTCTCAAGGAATCAGCTTATTTCTTCTACAAGGAGGGATATTTCTGTCCTTTAGAGAAGCCACCAGCCTTTCCCTGTGTGGCCCAGTGCACCCGTGACTGTGCGTCAGGATTTGTTGTGAGCCTGTGGTTAATTGGAGGGAGGCTCAGTGGAGAGGAGGACATTTGCTCAGGTTATTAAAGCTTTGTCTCTTCTGTGCCGAGGCCCTGACTTCTGCGCTCTGAGCAAGGCGCTGCTAACTGAGCCACATTCAAACACGCCTCATTACGTGGGACTCAGTCTGTGTCCATTTAGGCACAGAGGGTCCTTGCTCACCCCAGAGTCTCCCCAGTCTCCCTTTGTTTCCCTTGATTTTGTTTTTCCCCTCTTTGTCAATTAAAAAAAATTCTAGTAGTGAAACCTGCCCATCAAGTAGAACAGTATCAGAAGGGTACAGAGTAAGGGATAATAGGGCCTCTCCCCCAAACTCCACATAACCCCAGAGGTGATCACTGTCTGGTCTTCCATGCAATTCAAGGCAATTCATCTCCTCCCCCCATCCCGCCAAGTGCCAGCCCTGAGTTTCTGCGCAGGCAGCTGGCACCACTGCTTGCTGTTCCATCAACAGTCTGTGTGGGGCTTCATTCCACATTCTGTCTGTCCATCCAGCCTGCTGCCTTTTCCCCAGAGCAGTGGCGGCCACTATTCAGTACTCCTGCTCCATTGCTGTTGATTTAGGTTGTTTCTGGTTTGAGGTTGTTAACTGTTCTGTTTGCTTCTGTGTCTTTCTGCTTTGGGAAAGATTATAGCCAACTTTCTCCCCGTGGAATTTCTGATTCCTAGGTTAGAAACCTTTAGTTTTGAGACAGGCTGCCAAATCGGCCTCCTGAAATATGCCCATTTACCTGTCCACTAAACAGAGGACCCTGTGACAGCATGTTTGTCTCCCCCAACACTGGGCATCACCAGTCTTGGAGTGTGCCAGTCTGACAGGTGGTAAAAGCTACTTCGCTTTTTACTCTGGTTCCACCTGATGGCATAGTTTAGCTGGCTGCCTTAGACCACCCAGAACATTGTTTCTGTTTCTAGAAGACACTCCTGGATGGGCAGCGTCCAGCAGGCAGAGAGGCCTGGGGGCCAGACCCAGCCCTGAGTGGGTGCTGCCTGCTGGAGGACCTTGATGGATCTCTTGCCCCTGTTGGCTCATGTCTAGAGGGTTTTTGTGTGTGTGTGTGGTTTTGTTTTTTGTTTTTTTAATGTTTGTTTATTTTTGAGAGAGAGACAGAGTGCCAACAGGGAAGGGGAAGAGTGAGCTGGGGACAGAGGATCTGAAGCAGGCTCCATGCTGCTGACAGCAGAAAGCCCGACGGAGGGCTTGAACTCATTAACAGTGAGATCATGACCTGAGCTGAAGCTGGATGCTTAACTGAGCCATCCAGGTGCCCCTCATGTCTAGAGTTTTTTGTTTTTTGTTTTTTTTTTTAATGTTTATTTATTTTTGAGACAGAGAGAGACAGAGCATGAACGAGGGAGGGTCAGAGAGAGAGGGCAACACAGAATCTGAAGCAGGCTCCAGGCTCTAAGCTGACAGCACAGAGCCCAATGCGGGGCTCGAACTCATGGACTGTGATATCATGACCTGAGCCAAAGTCGGACGCTTAACCGACTGAGCCACCCAGGTGCCCCCCCTTTTTAAAAAAAAATTTTTTTTTTTTTAATGTTTATTTTTGAGACAGAGACAGTAGAGTTTTTAGTCAAGTCTAGCCATGGTTCTGTCTAGCAAAGTGCTGAAAGTGTTTTGACCACAACTTGTAGCTGGAAATGAGTGTAGCATAGTGACTGGCATGTGTGTGAAAGTTGCACAGAACATACTCCCCCACCCCCCGCCCCAGTCACATGTGGCGTACTCTGATATCTTTTTCCTTTATTCTGTTTTTTAAAATGCTGCTCCTGAGAACTGGTGCCTCTCTGGAGTTCTGAGGAACGCATCCTGGGGTTGGGGGATTTCCAGCGGCCTTAGAGACTTGGAAAATGTCTTCTACAGAGAAGTTCTTAGAGTGGGGCCTAAGACTGGGTTGTGAAGGGGACATTGCATAGGAGACCCTAGCTTGGCCTCAGCTCTCCCAGGGTTTTTTCCCTTAAGCTGCTCCAAACCTGTGTCCCTGTGTGGGGTACACAGTTCCATTCAAACTGAAGTGTGGGCCAAGCCCTTGGCTGTCTCCTTCCTGTCATGCACTGGGGCAGGGGGCACGAGAACAGGGTAGACAATCAGAAAGAGGGCCAGGAAAGCCCTGCTACCCCCACAAAGCTTCTGTGGAGGGTCCCTCCACCCTCCCTCTGCTACCCAACTTTCTCTTGTTTTAGGTTGAAAGGGTGGCCTTTCTCTAATTATAGTATTTGCCTGGCCTAATTACAGCCCGGGCTAATTTGTTAATGGTTTTGGGAACTGAGAGCCTTTGCCTCGGGCAGTATCACAGCCCCTGGGTACATGCTGGGGAGTTTGCCAAGGAGAGCAGGGTGAAGGAATGTGAGTGCCCCGTGGGGCCCCATGGGCAGCCTGGGCTGTCTCAGGAGCCCCGTGTCCAGTTGGCACACACATGTCTCTGACTGATGGCTCCACTGTCCATGGGTTGTCAACGTGGGTCTTTCCCCTCTCCAGGACTCTCAGGAGATTCTGATACACAGCACCAGACAGGTCCTTGCCATTTTCATTCTACTGAAACAAAAGGTCTGAAATGCCTTGAGATTTAAAAAATACTTTTGGTTTTCCTTTTCATAAGAGCAATATCTGTTTGCAATAGAAACTTCAGGAAATAAAGAAAAGGGAAAAAAAACCACCCATACCCCACCCCAGTGACTCATGACCCCACGTGTGTTAACGTTTTGGTGGAGGAGTCTCATGCCTGATCCCTTTGTTCTTGCCTGACTCATTGCATTGTCCTCCCCCCCCCCCCCCCCCCCCGGCCAGGGAAGTCCCACCTGGCCATCGTGCAGAAGGTGAACAACGAGGGTGAAGGTGACCCCTTCTACGAGGTGCTGGGCCTGGTCACCCTGGAGGATGTCATTGAGGAGATCATCAAATCTGAGATCCTGGACGAGTCGGATATGTACAGTGAGTTCCATCCTCTCCACAGGCCCGGAACCTTTTCCTATTCACATCCTAGGTGCCCCTAGGTGGGAAGGCCACAGTGCAAGGACATGGGAGGGCTGGCACCCTGAGACCCAGGAACTCCGTGTCTCACCCTGGCCAGGGACCTTGCCCTGGTGCAGACACTGCTGCTTGTGCCTGGAAGAAAGGACTGCAGAGCTGGGGACTGGAGAGCAGGTTCTAGTCTGTTCCTGAGTCATTGGGGTTCAGTGTTCTCAGTTCTAGATTCTGCCTCTTGCAGCTGACAACCGAAGCCGGAAACGAGTATCTGAGAAGAACAAACGTGACTTCTCAGCCTTTAAGGATGCTGACAATGAACTCAAGGTGAAAATTTCACCTCAGCTACTTCTGGCGGCTCATCGCTTCCTGGCTACGGGTAAGAGCAAGTGGAGGGCCTTCAGGTGTTGATGGGATACAGTCATGGAAGAAGGATTCTAGGCCTCTGGCTACTTTCTCCCATGGGACAAGGGCTGTGTCAGGTGAAAGGTATAGGGAAAACATGATTGCCTCTGAAAGGGGGCAAGGCGCCTTCCCTGTATCCCTGGGGCACACCTTGTGATTTGTTTTCTTTGTTGATGGGTTGCCATTGCAAATTTCTAGGAAGCAACCAAGTTGGTTTTGAAAATAACCACTGGGAGTACCTGAAGTGGGCCCTGGGGTTCCGCAGACCCATGGGTGCTGGGGAGGAGGAGGGAGAAAGAGGCCTTTCCACATACTGTGGGCCCACAGCTCTTGTCTGGCACAGCTCTTGTCTGGCACAGCTCTTGTCTGGCTCGTGCACTCCAAGGAGTCTCAATCCAGTTCTGTTCTCATCTCTCCTCCTTCCCCTCTGCCTGAATTTGCTGGGTCCAGCAGGACTTGACCTCTAGGCCAATGACATTTCTCTCTTCTCACCCCTGACTCAAAGCCCCTTTGGGGATCTGGGTGATTGATTTGAAAAGCTCCTGCCTATTCCCCACCTCCCCCCAAAATCTGACTTCCTTCCTAACTCTCACTTGCTGAAGGATGTTAATTCTCTTTATTTTTCCTGCCAGGATATTGACGATAGTGCTAATGATAATGATGATAATATTTATGAAGCACTTTCCATATGGCAAGAATGTATCTAAGAGTTTTTTTTTTTTTAATGTTTATTTATTTTTGAGAGAGAGAGAGACACACACACAGTGTGAGCAGGAGAGGGTCAGAGCGAGAGGGAGACACAGAATCTGAAGCAGGCTCCAGGCTCTGAGTTGTCAACACAGTACCTAATACGGGGCTCAAACTCACAAACGGTGAGATCAGACCTGAGCCAAAGTCAGACACCTAACCTACTGAGCCACCCAGGCGCCCCAGAGCATGTTTTGTTTTTAAAGTAACCTCTATACCCAATGTGAGGTTGTAACTTGTGACTCTGAGATCAAGAGTCCTATGCTCCACTGACTGAGCTAGCCAGGAGCCCCAACCCTACCAAGTTTTGTTTTGTTTTGTTTTGTTTTGTTTTGTTTAATTGTTACTATTTTTTTTTTTTAGAAATCTTTTTTTTTTTTTTTAAATGTTTATCTATTTTGAGAGAGAGAGAGTGCTGCACCTATATGAGCAGGGGAGGGGCAGAGAAAGAGAGAGGGAGAGACATAGAATTCTAAGCAGGTTCCACGGTATCAGTGCAGAGCCCGACACGAGGCTTGAACCCACAACCTGCAAGATCATGACCTGAGCCGAAATCAAGAGTCAGATGCTCAGAGAAATACAAATCAAAACCACAATGAGATACCACCTCACACCAGTCAGAATGGCTAAAATTAACAACTCCGGCAACAACAGATGTTGGCGAGGATGTGGAGAAAGAGGATCTCTTTTGCATTGTTGGTGGGAATGCAAACTGGTGCAGCCACTCTGGAAAACAGTATGGAGTTTCCTCAAAAAATTAAAAATAGAACTACCCTATGACCCAGCAATTGCACTATTAGGTATTTATCCAAGGGATACAGGTGTGCTGTTTCGAAGGGGCACATGCACCCCAATGTTTATAGCAGCACTATCAACAATAGCCAAAGTATGGAAGGAGCCCAAATGTCCATCGATGGATGAATGGATAAAGAAGATGTGGTGTATATATATACAACGGAGTATTACTCGGCAATCAAAAAGAATGAAATCTTGGCCATTTGCAACAACATGGATGGAACTAAAGGGTATTATGCTAAGCAAAATTAGGCAGAGAAAGACATAGCGTATGACCTCACTCATGTAGAATTTGAGATACAAAACAGATGAACATAGGGGAAGGGAAACAAAAATAATATAGGGAGGGGGACAAAATATAAGAGACTCAAATACAGAGAACAAACTAAGGGTTGCTGGAGGGGTTGTGGGTGGGGGAATGAGCTAAATGATCAAGGGGCATTAGGGAAGACACTTGTTGGGGTGAGCACTGGGTGTTGTACATAGGGGATGAATCACTGAATTCTCCTGAAATCATTTTTTTTTTAATTTTTTTTTTTAATTTTTTTTTTTTTAACGTTTATTTATTTTTTTGAGACAGAGAGAGACAGAGCATGAACAAGGGAGGAGCAGAGAGAGAGGGAGACACAGAATCCGAAATAGGCTCCAGGCTCTGAGCTGTCAGCACAGAGCCCGACACGGGGCTCGAACTCACGGACCGTGAGATCGTGACCTGAGCCGAAGTCGGACACTTAACCGACCAAGCCACCCAGGCGCCCCACCTGAAATCATTTTTGCACTAACTTGGATGTAAATTTAGAAAAATAAATAAATTAAAAAAAAAAAAAAAAGAACCAGATTCTCAGAATCAGATATTGAGCCACCCAGGTGCCCCAACCCCACGAGGTTTTTAATCCTCATTTTACAGATGAGGAAACTGAGACACAGGTTAAGTAACTTGCCCAAGATCACACACTATTAGTGCAGGCGCCGCCATTCCAGCCTAGGCAGGTGGGCTGACTGGAGTGTAACCTGTTTGGATCCAAAGGTGCTTCCTTCCCAGGGAGGTGCAGAACCAAAGGGAAGGGCCTGGGCAGGGAGGGGGCTGTGTTCCCCACGTTGCCTATTCCAGGCCCCCTGTGAAGTCCTCATCTCTCTTCCTACAGAGGTTCCCCAGTTCAGCCCCTCTCTAATATCCGAGAAAATCCTGCTTCGCCTGCTCAAGTACCCAGACGTCATTCAGGAACTCAAGTTTGATGAGCACAACAAATATTACATTCGCCATTACCTGTACACCCGAAATAAGCCGGCCGACTACTTTATCCTCATCCTGCAGGTAAGTGGCCTGCTCCGTGCCTGCCCCCCTATGCCCACTGTCCCCTCCTTGCCTGCTGAGGTGGCTGGGGGACGCAGGGCTTTCCTGCCTAGGGAACGTCCAGCCTGCCCCTGAGCCTCTGCTCCCCCTTTGCCCACCCTCTTCCTGAGAAGCCACCCTTGAGTCTCCAGGTCAGGGTACCTGAACTCTTCAGGGCTCTGGAACCAGCTCTTCCTCGCCCTTACTTCTCCCTCTTGCTTTGTCCTTTTTTCCCTCCGTTGAGTTTTCTTTCTTAGTCTGTTTGTTTTCCTGGCCCTGTGTTCTTCCAGGGGAAGGTGGAGGTGGAGGCCGGGAAGGAGAACATGAAGTTTGAGACAGGCGCCTTCTCCTACTATGGGACCATGGCCTTGTCCTCGCCCACCTCTGGTGAGTCGCTGGGTTGCATCTGTGCTTCTGTGCTGCCCTCCAGCATACCTGGGTTGGGCGGATACTTAGACTGGCACCCAGAACCTGGGGCAGTCCAGGTGGCTCAGGGGAGAGGGAGGCCAGTCAGGGCCAGAGTTGTCAGGGCCTAGCAGAGGTGGTCCAGAAGAGCTGTGACTGGCTCCTTCGGACAGGATTCTGAGAGTGGGGAGAAGAGATGGGAAGGGGAATCTGCGCAAAGGCCTGCATAGAGCTGAGAGCATGTCTTGAGATGTGAGAACAGCCTGCCAGAGTTGGGGGAGGACCATGGGGAGTAAGGACATGTCGGGGAGCCCCAGAAAGTTGGCAGCATTTGGTTGTGATAGGAAGCAGGAAGCCATTGATGGCCTTTGAGCAGGGGGAAGTACGACAGCAGAATGGGCCAACCAGGCAAGCAGCCACAGCAGCGAGAAGAATGAGTGGAGACAGGTGGAGGGAGGCCACAGGCTCTTGCTCATGGAGACTGGGTTAGGGAATTGAGGTGGAGAGTGAGGGGGTCCAGAGTGCCTATGGTTGGGAGCCAGGCCGGGGCCTATTTGCTGGGCAGGTTGCAGATGGGCTTGACTTTTCAGGGGGCTTAGCCACTGCCTTTTGGTTAAGGGCTGGATTTTTTTTTTTTTTTTTTAATGTTTATTTATTTATTTTGAGAGAGAGATAGCAAGTGGGGCAAGGGCAGAGAGAGAGGAAGACAGAATCCCAAGCAAGCTCTGCACTGCCACTGAGGAGCCCGGCATGGGGCTTGAACTCACAAACTGTGAGATCATGACCTGAGCCAAAATCAAGAGTCAGATGCCTAACTGAGCCACCCAAGTGCCCAGAGGGCTGGTTCTGATGGCAGAAAGGGATTTGGGACAAAGAGGGACTGGACATGCCCTCCAAGAGAGGTTGTGGGAAGTCCAGGGAAGGGCCACTCTGGCCACCCTGGCGCTTTCTGCTTCTCCAGTCCTGGGTGGTTCAGGCTCCCCTTGCCAGAGGGACCTTGTGACTAAAGTGGCACCCTGCAGGCAAGACCCAAGTCTTGCCAGATTGGCTCCTCACCAGTTGTATGACCCTCTTAACCTCCAGAGGGGCTCCAGGTTGCTGCAGGCTGGAAAGCGAAAATCTACTTTATTGCTGGGGGACAGGCCACACATTTAGGTGTGTGTGCATCTCCTGGAGAGCCTCTGTGCTATGCCTGTTGCTGTCCTTTGACAAAGAAGACCTGTGCAGGGCCCAGGGCATCCATGTATATTGACACAGCTCAGCTTATCCACTGGTGTGACGTAGCTCTGCCCCTCCACCAGCATGAGCAGGCTCCAGGAAGGAGAGAGTGAGGAGACAAGGTTCCAGAGCTGGGTTTTGGAGCAGTTGGCCTCTGCCTGGATGCATTGGGCCTAAGGAGGATTTCTCTGCCCCTCCCAAGAGCACCTCTTGCCATCCAGCTGGGGGAAATCTTGTCCAGAAAGGCACAGGGTCATGGGACATTTCCTCCAGGCACGCTTTCTCTGCAACAATGCCTTAGAGGCTTGGGTCAGAGTCCTGGGCTCTATCCTTTGACCTGGAGGCACTCAGTTCCCACTTGGAGTGGCCAAAAGGAAGAAGGGATGACTTCTGGGGGGCTTGCTTCACTGTGGAAGCTTCTGCCCCTCTCTGAGCAGGGCTTGTTGGATTGCCCTAAGCCCCTCCCCATCAGAGCCATGTCCCCCTTTCCATTGTGCCCCCTCTTTGCCCAAGGGAGCCTGACCCCCAGCAGATCTGCTTCTCTATCCCATACCTGTGGCTCCATGTTCTGCCTCCTCACCCTACCCATCGCTGACCTTTTCCTCTTTTGCTCCAGTGCCTTCAACCCAGGTCGGGTGTCCGCCTGGCAAGCGGAACTCCCTGCTCTCCTGGCTCTCAGGTAACATGGCATGGCTGGAGAAGTTTGCACTGCCACCTATCGCCTGAGCCCACATACCACAGCTCTACTAACCTCTCCCAGCAGGCACTGGGGCTCCCCACAGCACCTCAGGCCATCCCACCCGTTCACACTTGTGGGCCAGCTTGATTTGCACTGGCTCTGCTTGGCCTAGGGCCCAATTACTGGGTGGCTTTGCCCTGGTTCTGGAAGAGCATCCCCAAAGGTCCTTCAGTCCTTGAGAAGACACACACACGTGCACATGCACATACACACACGCACGCATCCACACAGATAGGGTGGGAAGGGAGGGTTGCTTCTGGCCAGGCCAAGTGAACCCAGCTGTTCGGCACCCCCTGATCAAGGCCACTCACAAACATCACGATGCCTGTCATGTCATCAGCTTTTTCTAAAAAACTTTCCTCCTTTCTTCACAGGCTTTGCTCTTCATTCTGTTGCTGCTGGTGTCTGCCTGCCAGGGGGAGGCAGCCGCCGGGCAGTTAGAAGTGCGGCCCTGGGCAAACTGCCCTGTTTGAATGCTGTCTCTGCAATTACTAGCTAAATGATTCCGGGAGCTGACTTACTCTAAGTCTTTGTTCCCTCTTGTGAAATGGGAACAATATATGTGCCCACTTCTTAGAATTGTCAGGAGCAATGAGAGAATTGGTATGAAATGTTAGAGCTCAATTGTTACTTCTGTTTTCTTCTTGATTACAACTAAAATGTGCTATTCCAATCATAAACTATTGAGGAAGAGGCCCAATGCCATATACTGTTTCTGGCCTTTGCTGGGACACACTCTTGAGCCTTATCCCAGAATTGCTGGGCTGACTGAGTCAGTTCTCAGTCATTTATGTGGAGGCAGCAGAGGGTGGCGGAAGGTGCTGGTCTCACCATCAGAATTCTGGCCTGACCTGGTGAGCCCAGGGGAGGTTAAGAGCATTACAAGTGCCTTTGAGCTCCAGTCTCGCTGTGTAACTTAAAGAAGCTCCTGAGGCCCTGACAGTCCTATCACCAGAGTCCATCTTTTCCCATTTTATATTCGTACAGCTGGGTTTTTTCTCCTCAGCTGTACCAAAGGACATGTTTTTATCGATTCTCTTTAAAAAAAAAAAGTAAAAAGGTGATTTAGAAGACACTCAGCCTTTTCAAACAGCCACCTTTTGGCTGTAATAGAAGTGGGAAGCTGACAATGGCCTTTGAGTGGGTGATGTCCAATGACAACAGAATGGACCATATTGGTCCTCCTTGGCCAACATCTCAGCCCCCTCTTCTCTCTTCTGCTCTTGCTCTTGTGTCACACTGGCCAGGAGTTTATGTATACATGGTTTAGATCCTGATGTTTGTACCTAATATGGGAACAGAGATGCTTTTCCATAAGCTTTCTGGTTAGAGCCACGCAGTATTCCCCCAGGCACATGTGCCTGCATTTGTTATTCCGCCCCTTATGTATGTTCATTGGGGTCTAAATAACACCAGGATGTGTTGTGAAAAAACTTTCTCTGTGTTTAAGATTATGTTCTCAGGATATCCTTTCAGAATGAAATTACCAAGTCAAAATCTCTTAATTTTTTTTTTACACATTTATAGTTCTGTTTTAATCATAAAAGCAACGTAGCTTATTTAGAAAGTTGAGCAAATAGAAAAAGTCTTAAGAAAATTAAGAAGTATCATAATTTCATTATTCAGAAACGTTTCATATTTTGGTCTATTTCTTTTTGGGCTTCTATTTTTAAAGGGCCGTGTCACTAATCTGTGTTGTTTTTAAATTCAGTTTCTGGAGCATTAATAAGCATTAATAAAAGCATTCCATCATCCAAATGATTAACATGAAATATTAGGTAATATCTTTAGTATTTGTGTTTCTTTTCTAGGACTTAATCAGAGATGTTAGGTTAGGATAAGTGATATATGCACACGATCCTCTCTAATGATTGTACACCGCCCAATCACAGACTACCCAGACTATATTTTCCTAGTTTTATGAATGAAGCTCAAAGATAGAGTATTACTCAGTTCAGTCTCCCTCAGTTAAACTTGAATTGGTCCTTCAGTCACCTGGATTCATTGTGTTTGCTGTCTTCACTGAACTATTTGTTAGAATAGCTAACTTAATAGTTAGTTAGTAACCTAGTGGTTAAGTAAATAAGCTTAGTGCACTTCCTGTTTGTTTAAAAGAAGCCAGCATGCCTTCACAATTAACTTCTTTGTGCATTTCATTGTTTTCTAAGTGTTCTCAAAAATAAGAGCTAATGATGTACAATATGGGTACAGTTCCTTTTTCAAAATAAGGAGTCTGTTCCTTCCTCATTTGTGGTTGAGTCATCCCCCTTTCCTGGTTACAGTCGTCTGAATGGAGGCCTGTGCTGCCCCTGGTCATGGGAAGAGGCGCCTTCACCACTACCCCAGTCTTTGCCTCAAGGGAGGGGCACTTGGACCAGCCTGGAGAAAACCACCAGAGTGGGAGGCCTGGAGCTCTGGAGGCTCTAGGTTCCTGTGAGAGGAACCTGCTGCCCTTGTCCCTCTTGTCACATTGACTGGGGCCAGCAGACACAAGTGGCTGGGACAGTTCCACCCAGAACAGGTCATGTGCAGAACATACTTTTGATGTCTGAAAAGCATTTTAAGGGGCGCCTGGGTGACTGGGTCAGTTAAGTGTCTGATTCTTGATCTCAGTTCAGGTCTTGATCTCAGGTTCATGAGTTCGAGCCACACATTGGGCTCCGCGCTGGGCATGAAGCCTACTTAAAAACAAAAAACAAAACAACATTTTAAGACGTGAATAGGGCATGGTGTTGTGAGGTCTGTGTGGATGCGCAGGGAGAGGGTGCAAACTGTATGTCTTCCTTTAATATAATTTAAAAGTATATAGTGTATGTCACCTGATATAAGCTGGTACAGAGACAAAGATAGCGACTTGTCTGCCATGGCAGGGTAATCACTATGTTGCCCTTGACTGATTAGTTGTTGGGGAAATGAGGGTTGTGCAGCTATAAACTTTCTGTGTCTTCGGTTTTTGTTTTCTGCTTTGGTAGGCTTTTTAATACTTCTTGCACAACACTTCTAAACAAACTAACTCATTTGCTTTGATGAGGTCAGATCTTCTACTGTTGGAGCTTCTGCTTGTCCTTAAGAACTGTTCCCATTCCTGGTGGGGGCCCTGCTCCCAGGTGTCCATGGGACAGGTTAGCAAGAGGCTGTGAGGGGCCACCGGGGGCTCCTGGCCTGACGACCTGTCTCTCCCCACAGACCACTCCCCATCCCACCCCACCACCCTCAGTCGCTCAGCCTCCCTCAGTTACCCGGACCGCACGGATCTCACGAACACAGCTACCTTGGCAGGCAGCAGCAACCAGTTTGGCAGCTCCATCCTGGGCCAGTACATCTCTGACTTCAGTGTCCGGGCGCTCATGGACCTCCAGTACATTAAGGTGAGTGCTTCCTGTGTCTCCATCTGGGAAGCGCTGTCTTCCTTGTCCTGGGCATTTGGATAACTCTGCCTCAGCAGTCAGCAACTTCTTTCTTTTGCCCACCACACATGGCACAGAGGGCCTGGTCCCAAGATGTGTGTCCTCCTTATTCTCATTCCTTATTTTCACTAGCTTCCAGAAACTCCAGCTAGTCACGTCCTCTCTTCTGGACTCATAGCCCAACCCTGACCAACCCTGTTCCCCCGGGTCCTGTAAGGTTTGCCTCTCAGTTCCTGCTCTCTGTGAACCTCATCCCTTCCTCCTGCAGATCACTCGGCAACAGTACCAGAATGGGCTGCTGGCCTCACGCATGGAGAACTGCCCTCAGTTTCCCCTGGATGGCTGCACCATCTGCACAGAGAACTTGGCCGGGAAGGCTGAGCTGCCTGTGGTAGATGAGACCACGACTCTTCTCAATGAGCGCAACTCTTTGCTGCACAGAGCTTCCCATGAGAGTGCCATCTGACAGGAGGGCCCGGGGCCCCCCGCCAGCCCCGCGGGGGTCTCCCCAGTGGGCCCACATGAAGATAGGGAGCCTGTTAGGCCAGGAGGGGTGCAGATAGCCTGTCTAACTGAGCAGCCAGATGGCCCCCAGAGTGTGGGGGTTTTGGCCTCCGACAGGGACCTCTGAACAACTCTGAGGTAGCGGCTGCCCAGTTCTAGACTGGCAGGGCAGTGGGCCAGCTACCATGAGCGAGGCTGTTTTTTACTGAGAGAATTTCTGAACTAGGCTCACTGCTCCTCTTTTTAAATATTGTTTGGGGAAAGGAATGGGGAAGGTAAGACAGGGTTAAGGAACTTTATTTAAAACGATTTTTTTCCCCATAAAAACTTTAATTAAAAGGGGTAGGGTTTCTCACCCCAGGAAGCAATAGCCATAATCTGCTCCCAGCCGTGACCTTCTGGCTTATGTCCCTGACTCAGGGAGCCCACTCTTCCTCCTCTTCCTCCTCTCCCTCCTCCTCCTCCAGAGAGGGGATCCTAGAGGCCCACTGGAGGAAGGTTTTCTCTCGGGAGGAAGATAGTTCCTTTCAGGAAACAACCAAATAGCGCTGAGAACAACTGCCTGGACACATGCACTGAGGCTTGTCTGACGTTGCTGAGGCTGAAGGATTCTGGGTAACTGTGATGAGGGACATGGTACTCCCAGCTACAGAGAGGAGCACACCTACTCCTGTCAATCGCTGGATCCTGGAATTTCCTAGAACTCTGCTGATGGGCTCTTCTGGTGAGTTGGGCTAGGCTGAGGATTCTCACCCCTGTCTCCACTGGTTTGACTCAGATCAGGGTCTCACACCTTGAAGATCACTTACCCCTGCTCCCCAGGCCCTGCCCTTACTTTTACCAAAGGTTTCCCCCTAGGCGAGAGAGCATCTGTCTACATTACGGGTGACTTGTCTGAGATACTCCTTTCCATTCCAGGAGGGAATCTGGTCATGGGCATCTGTGTTGTTAGCAATTAATACATCCCCCTTCCCACCCCACAATGTTAAGTCAAGTGTCAGTCACTGACCTATGAAGCCCTTCTTTCCTGACTCCCTGCTTCTCATCCCCAAACCCCAATGCCTCTTGGGGATTGAGGACAACAGGACACATAGGAAGCCAACCTAAGGTTCTTCATGCCCTTTCCTGTGTGGCTGAGGCTTACCCAACCCTGTTCACACATGTACAAAACCCAGGAAAGGAAGTTTCTTCCTAAAAGGCACACAGCTGGCAGCCCTGTTGCCCCATCTTTGTAATCCTAGCCTGAGTTGTCATCTTGGCCTTGGCTCAAGCTGGTGGTACTGGAACCCGAGAGCTCCGTCCCCACATGGAGTTCTGCCCAGGCAGTTTTTCCTTGGGGCTGAATTAGGCCTTGCTGCGGGGCTCCAGGCTTGCCACTGTTGGGGAGGCTGTGGGACCAAGGTCCATGTTGGCCCTTTCATCAGGTGAAACAGGTGCCCAGGGCCCAAGATCAGGCGAGGGAGACTTGCAAGCCTTCCACCTAAGTAGTATTTATTGACCCTTTCTTCAGTCAGTGACTTCTGTCACCCCAAGTACTCTATTCTTCAAGCGCCTGGAGAATCCTAACTCTTGGGACCAGGAAATGTCTTGTACCAAATATACTTGCCTGGCCAGTTTAAAGTCTTCCCCAGTCACAGAATTTATTCGTAAAAGTCTGGAGAGAAAGTGGGAATACCCATGGGTTCTCAGTCATGAGAAAAATAGACACTAGACCTTTATTACCTGTTGGGGGAAACCCCTCAGTTTTCTACAGGAGCAGCTTGCTTTCTGAGTCCGCACGGGAGCTTGCAAAGCTGTGTTCCTGAGAGACCTGAGTGCCAGGTGGAGCAGACCGTATTGGCCTGAACCAAGTGAGTGTGTGTGAAGTAAAAGGAGCAGGTGCACACACTTCCACAGCTACCTCTTTGCACACACAGTTACTACCAACAGATGGTCCCTCCTCCCCCTCCCTTTTCCCATTTATAATCACTTCTTGCAGAGGGTCATAATTATTTCCAAATAATCCTGGTCCGATGACTTCCTCCTCCCAGTGCAATTTTTCACTTCCTATTCCAACCTCTGGTTCCTGGGCTGAGCCATACCCTGGAACTGGCCCACCCCTGCATGTCTTCCCATGTAAGGGAGACCTTTGTAAATGGCCTCCAAATGGGTAGGCAAGTCACAGCCACCGTAGCAAATAACTCCTATTTATTTTGCATAAGATTTTAATTTGTATATTTTTGTGATTTATTTTGGCATTGTTATGAGTTTGACTCTCGGGGAGTTTTGTTGTATGACTCTTGTGTCTTTTGTCACAAGACAATGATAATATTTGCTAAACAATATATGGAATTTATTTTTGATTGGTAATAAAAAATGAAATATGAAATCTTGGTGAGTCTATAATTTGCCTCTTTGAGTTCTGTCAGTATTTGGTACCTGTCATAAAGATAGTGGCTGTGGTGGCTGTCACCTATGACAGGGTAAGGGGCAAGTATTCTGGCAGTGTTTAATAGTAAAAAGGAAAGCAGAAATGAAATTTACAAAATATGTGTAATCAAGGCTATTGTCACAGGAGCTAGAGAGTGCCAGCTGCTGTTAGATGTACAGGGCAAATGTGCTCAACTGCAACAATGAGGGGTCTTGTCAAAATGGACACCATAGTCTTCTGCCTACGGGTACTGGAGGGGGCAGTCAGCATGGGCAAGTCGCCCCTTCTCTCTCCCCTGAGGGCCAAAGGAGAAAGTTTTATCCAAAAGTATGATCACATTGTTTCATAACATGCAGTCGCCTTTTTGTCCTTGCCCATGAAGTTGGTGGAGGACTCAAAGTTGGAGAGCTCATCCCCTGAAGAGCCCACCTGAGAGTCGCCTCACTGCATCCACTCTTGAGGTTTCTGCTGGGTAGACTTGCGCAGCGCCCATAGGTGCTGTGGCTGTGGTAATCGAGTGTGCTGAGGCTAGAGGCTCAAGCAAGCCAGGCTTAACAGAGCAGACAAATGTGGGGAATATTTAAAGGGGAGAGAAAAGGACATTCCAGATAAAATAGCAGATGCAAAAGCTTGTGTATAGGGGGACACGAGAATAAATTTCATCTGACCATATGTTCCACACATGTTTAAGTCCCTGCTACATGCCAGGTGCCACCAACAACTCAATGAGTTTGGTGAGGAAGAGTCCCTGAGGGAGATAGTCACACCAGAACCTTCTGATCTCCTGTGTCCTCCACATGGAACTCTTCTCCCAGGTCTTTGTGAGGCTCACCCCCTCACTTCATCTAAGTTTCCGTTCAAATGCCACCTCCTTGGAGAAGACTTCCCTGGTCACCCCATCTAAAACAGCATGGACCCAGTCCCTCTGTCCATTTCCTCAACTTGCTTCGTTTTGCTCCATAGCATTTACTGCCAGACAGTAAAATGAGGATTTATGTGTGGTTTGTTATTCCCACACTAGAACCTAAGTTCCAGGAGGGCAGGGCCTTTCTCATTCCCACATGGTACCAGCACTAGAATGGTACCTGGTACACTGTAGGCACTCAATGCAGGAAATACTTGTTGAATGAATGAATGAATGAATGAACGGGTCTTACAAGAAGGTAAGTATTGGATGCTGTTGGGGAAGAGCACATAGCTCCCATAACCTTGACCCAATCTAGTCAAGAGATGGTAGAGGAAGACTGGCTGGAGTAAACGACACTTGCAGACTTGAGAAATAAGCAGGAATTTGCCAGTGAAGTCACATTAGTTATGAGTTTGAAACTCAAGAATAAGTATTTAGATGAAACATGGGAATGTTTTGAACCAAATGAGCAGTAAGGAAAATGGCCTGGAGAGGATCAATGAGAGACCTGAAGGTCAAGTGGCATGTATCTCCACTGATGCAGTGACTACCCAGGGGAGGGGGGCAAAGAATGGTACAGAGCCAACAAAGAAAGAAGCTGGTGAAGTACTCTTGCGGCCTCTTAACAGAAAATCACTCCTTGAGCATCTTTGCCCTACTGGATTCTTTTTGTCTTTGGGTATACACAATTTAAGTGAACATTTGTTTTCCGAGTGCAATCCAATTGTCCTACCCAAAGGTTCCAAGGGAGCCTGAGACCAAATCCATAGGGAGTTTTTCCTCTTTCCTCTGGGACTGTTCTTTGCTAGTTAACTTTTTATCTGACTTTCATTTTAACCAGGTCTTCCATTCTGTTTCAAGGTCAGCATTGTCTCTGGACTTGAAAGAAGTGCTAACTAAAGGAGCTGAATTTATAAATTTTTTCTTCAGAGGATGCATGCTGATCCAGTAGAAAGGCTCAGTAGTGTCATTATTGCTTCTGCTGGTGGCTTATTCTGTCATCTACAAGTGAGGCATATAGCACCATCCAGATAATAAAAACTGGAAACATGGAGACCACGGTTTGCACAGTTGGGATAGTCACAGCACTGAGCTTATGATGTTGAAGAGACATTATTACCATCCTTTGAAGAGTTTTTCACACTGTTTTTTTCTTTTGGTCTTTCACACATGGATTTGTTCATTTTTGCACATTGCCTTCCACACTTAACTGTGTGCCACAGTACCTATACTTATTCTTTTCATGACCTAGCAAATGTGTTTCTGTAGAATCCTTATAAAGGTTTTAAATGACATTCACCCTTTTCAAAGTCTACTTTTGTTACTAGGAAATTTGAAAATACATAAAAATGTAAAGAAAACACAAAACACAATCTGGACACCTGTAGAAAAGCCCCGTTCCCAGTTTATTTCCTTTCAAAGAGCATGCATAATGGGTGAAAAACATTCCATACTGTCAATGAACCATTCTGTCTTCTAAATAACTCTCTTCTTGAATAGTTCTTCTTGTTCCTGAGTAAATATTTTCCCAAGGATAATCTGCTAGAAGTGGAGTGACCAGGTAACTAATTTTTGACAAAGCTGCCCTCTGTTAGCGTGGGTGGGATGGTGACCAGGATATTAGGCAGGTCGTGTCGGAATCCAGCATCCATGCTAAGTCATGCTTCACTTTTCTCCTGTAAAAGTAGCTGTGGGAATCCAAAGAGGTAGTGATTTCGTTTGTTTACACAATTACCATCATTCTCCCTAGCAGGATGCAAGTTCCTTGAAGGCAAAGGGCTGTCTCAACGTTCCCAGACCTATAGCACAGTCGGGCGCAATCAACAAACTTCAAGAAACTTGAGCTTCCCAACGTCCAGTCCTCTTTCAGCTCTCCTTGCCCCTAGGTCAGTGGTTCCCGGGCCCTTTCCTCATAAATGGCACATCTGTCACATACTGAAATTCTGCCTGCCAGCCGCTCCGCTCCGCGCCCCGAGTCAGGGACTTCCCAAAGCACAAGTCCGGTCTCCCGGAGCGCCGGCACAGCTTGTGGGAACGAGACGCCCAGCTCGCCACTCCGCGCCACCCGACGCTGGCCACCCCTCACCCTAGGACTCAAGGCTGAACCCCGCGGGGCTGAGAGCCCCACGCCCCCGGCCCGCCCCAGGATCGCGCCGCCGCTTGTTTACTCCCCGGCGCAGCCTAGTCCGACCCTGGGACCCGCCCTCGCCCACCGCCTATTGGCGGAGGAGGTGCCAAGACTAGCGACGATTGGTCCGGAGGAGGCGGAGGGGTAGGCTGCGCGGGAGGCCGAGAGGGGGCAGCAGGCGATGGCGGCGGCGGCGGCGGGTCGGCTAGGCTGGTTGCTCGCCGCGCTCTGCCTGGGCAACGCCGCCGGAGAGGCGGCGTCGGGCCCGCGAGTGTTGGGTGTGTGTCTGGAACAAGACGGAGCCGCGGACGCGGGGTGGGCGCGCGGAGGAGAGGTGCGGGCCGCGTCGGAGGCCACCTTCCGCCTGCGCGTCTTCGGCTCGGGTTTGGCCAACAGCTCCTGGTCCTGGGTGGCCCCCGAGGGGGCGGGCTGCCCCGAGGGCGGGCCGGCCGCAGCGCCCGAGGAGGCGGCGGCCCCCACGGGCGAGTGGCGCGCGCTGCTGCGCCTGCGCGCCGAGGCCGCGCGCCCGCACTCGGCGCTGCTGGCGGTGCGCGGGGAGCCGGATGGCTCGGCGGCCCAGGAGACGGCGGCCCCCACGGGCGAGTGGAGCGCGCTGCTGCGCCTGCGCGCCGAGGCAGTGCGCGCTGAGCCGGGCGGCGCGGCAGCTGAGGAGGCGGCGCCGCCCTGGGCGCTGGGCCTAGGGGCGGCGGGGCTGCTGGCTCTAGCGGCGCTGGCGCGGGGCCTGCAACTGAGCGCGCTGGCGCTGGCGCCCGCCGAGGTGCAGGTGCTGCGCGAGAGCGGCTCGGAGGCCGAGCGTGCGGCGGCGCGGCGCCTGGAGCCCACGCGGCGCTGGGCCGGCTGCGCCCTGGGAGCGTTGTTGCTGCTGGCCAGCCTGGCGCAGACAGCGCTGGCGGTGCTGCTGTACCGCGCGGCAGGCCAGCGTGCGGTGCCCGCCGTGCTAGGCAGCGCGGGGCTCGTGTTCCTGGTGGGCGAGGTGGTGCCGGCCGCCGTGAGCGGGCGCTGGGCGTTGGCACTGGCGCCGCGCGCGCTGCTCCTCAGCCGCCTGGCCGTGCTGCTGACCCTGCCGGTGGCGCTGCCCGTGGGCCAGTTGCTGGAGCTGGCGGCGCGGCCCGGGAGGCTGCGCGAGCGCGTGCTGGAACTGGCGCGCGGGGGCGGCGACCCTTACAGCGATCTCAGCAAAGGCGTGCTGCGCTGTCGGACCGTAGAGGACGTGCTTACTCCGCTGGAGGACTGCTTCATGCTGGACGCCAGCGCCGTGCTGGACTTCGGCGTCCTGGCCAGCATCATGCAGAGCGGCTACACGCGCATCCCGGTGTACGAGGAGGAGCGCTCCAACATCGTGGACATGCTCTACCTCAAGGACTTGGCCTTCGTGGACCCCGAAGACTGCACACCACTCAGCACCATCACCCGCTTTTACAACCATCCACTCCACTTCGTCTTCAACGACACCAAGCTGGACGCTGTCCTGGAGGAGTTCAAACGAGGTAACGGGATATTGGGGAGGAGACACGAATGCCAGAGCCCTCCGCTGGAAAAAGTGGGGGTTTATGGAAGTCTCAACGAAAGGGTCCCATCTTTATGGAGGGCAGTGAGACCTCCGAGTGGCCTTTTAGATGATGCCCTTGCAGCTGTCAGTGACCTTTTGAAGTACCATTTAAAAGCTGACTTTTAGAGCGGTATAGACAGCAAAATCCCCTCTTTCCTTGTAGGCCTAATTTGGGGAGCTATGCCCACTTGGTTCTAACCCACCAGCTTTTTTTGTCAGTGTCATTTTTGTGAGTTTTGGCTTTGTAATAGGTCTAAATTCTTAAATAGAAACTAAAAGAATAAAGAAAAGAGTATAGTCTCAAGTTACCTGGACGCTGTTATTTGTACACATAATATCAAATTAGTTTGGTCTGTGATGTTTCCAGGGATCATTGTTAAGGCCACTGATGAGCTGTTGCTTTGCTGATAACAGAAGGAATGATTCCTAATTTCCTGCAGATGTGAAAGAAACTTCCACTTTGATTTCACCAGAAACAACTTTATGGATGCTGATTTAGTCTCCCCTTTGTCTGGTCTTTTTTGTTTGTTTTAACTTCCCCTTTTCTCATGCTGAGTAAGGTCTCTCTGGGTCTCCCTTAACTCCACATTTTCACCCTCTCTTTTCACCTTGGTTTATCTGAGCAACTCTAAGGTTGCTAGTAAAAAGTGAGACCCACCCTCCCAAGGGTGTGAAGGTGTGGGTTCCTCTCTAGTCCTCTCCATTGGCAGGCTTGGGTGTGTTCCCCAGAGCTTGGCTGCTCTTTGTCCACTGGCCATGCTTCTCACACCTGAACTCCTGCAGGATAAGCATGGGGGACACCCAGGGCTGTGGATGGGCTTGACCCTAAGGGCTGCACAATGTGAGGCAGGGTCTTTACCAGAGAGCGGAGGCTCCTGATCTGCTTGGCAGCTGTGAAGTCTCCTGGCCCCAGGCCGCATGGGTGTTGAATAGTTGGGCAGTTACTGTCATTACTGTACCTTAGGATTGTGTGGGAGACTTTGCTCCACAGCTCTGACTGCTTTGCTTGAGAATTTCTTGGTTGCTCTTGGCTGTTTCCCCAAAAAGTGGCTATGCAGCCCCTCTCTGGGGAGGGAAGCCCCCGGTGGGGGCCAGACTTCCTGATGGTAAGTACTCTTCTCTGGGCCACTGTAGTCTCCCAGGCAGTGGAAGTTCTTGTGGCCTGGTGGCCAGCACTTCAGGTCCTGGAGTCCATAGAGGAAGGTTCCATCGTGCCCCTGCCACCTCCCAGCTTGAGACCCTGGGAAGGCTGGACTTGATCTTTTTTTTTTTTTTTTTTTTTTTTTTTTTAATTTTTTTTTTGCCCTTAGTATTTAGTTTTTATTGTAATTTTTTTTTAACGTTTATCTATTTTTGAGACAGAGAGACAGAGCATGAACGGGGGAGGGGCAGAGAGAGAGGGAGACAGAATTGGAAGCAGGCTCCAGGCTCTGAGCCATCGGCCCAGAGCCCGACATGGGGCTCGAACTCATGGACCGTGAGATCGTGACCTGAGCTGAAGTCGGACGCTTAACCGACTCAGCCACCCAGGCGCCCCTGGACTTGATCTTTGGGCGCTGACTTTGAGCAGAGCACTGACTGGTGTAGAGACCAATGAGTGGGGGTCCAGCTAAGAAATGCTGGAAGGCTGAACAGGGGTGTACAGTGGGCCTGGAGAGGAGGTCCAAGAGGGTATTCAGAGGTGGAATTGAGAGAGCTTTGTGGTTCGCTGAAGAGCTGTGGAGTGAGAGGGAGGAGCTGAAGGTGAGGCTTGGGGTTTCTGGCTTGGGGGTGGTGTTAGCCTTCTCTGAAGCAGAGCACTTACAGAGAAGGGGATCATTGTGGTGGGGGGGGGGGGTGGCACAGACGAATTTGTTCTGAACACTGGAATTTGGGATTTGTCTGTGCAGTGTCCCAAGAGGCAGGCTATACCAGTTGATGAGAAATAGGAGGTAAAGACCCAAGCAGGAGATAAAGATCTGGTTGTTGTTATAGCAGTGGTCCCTCAGTCAAGCCACAGGAATGGTGCAAAAGGCCTAACCCCCTGAGGGCACAAGCATAAAAGGGATGGAGGGTAGCAGAGGAGAGGCTGCTGAGGAGAGCCAGAGGTTTAGAACGTCCTAGAAGCTAAGGGAAGAGACCACTTACCAAGGGAAGGTGAATGATTCAGGAGAGGCCAGCGTCATGTCATTTGGATCCAGCAACCAGGATACCCTTGACCTTTGAGAGAGCAGATTTGGTGCTACGGTGTGGGGTGATGGAACGTGACAGTTGAAGTAGATGGACCTTCCATGAGGTATGGCTACAAAGAGGAAGCCAGAGAGCAGTGGTTGGGAGAGAACTGACAGGGGAGAAGGCCTTAGCTCTTTGGTTTTAAGATGGGCGAGTTGGGTGTCTTTGGTTGGGTGTTTAAATGTTGATAGGAAGGAGCCGGTGGGGAGAGAAGGCCCACAGTCTGGGCTGCTCCTGTTCTGGGGTGGTGGACTCGGAGCAGCTCTGGGGAACCTGAAGGTTGAATGGGAAGCTCTTCAGTCCTCCTTGCCTTCCTCCTCCTGTGGCAGGTGAGGGGCATTCTCAGGGCAGGTTGGCTATATCTTTCCTCTGACATTGGGCAGGCTTCTCTGCTTCTCTTTGCAGTGCAGTCCTTTGGTAGATACCTATTTTTCCTCATTGAAGTCCTTTGTAGCCTTACCCCTTTCTTCATTCTGTTTATGAACAAAGGGCGTATTGCAGCCTTTATGGCGCCTGAGGTTTTAGAAATCGATTCCCTTCCCATCTCTCTGCCAAGTGTGTGAGGTGGTGGTGCCCTCTGAATTTCCTGAAGCTGGAGTCCTTGGCATCTTGGCAGCTACCATTCCGGCCCTGTTCCTTTCATTCCTTCAGAGCATCGTCTGTTTTGGAACTTTATAGTCTGGGAGAGGCACCTTCTCTGGTGAGGTGCCCCTTAGTGTGCAGACTTGAGATGACACCGATTATTTTGTGCAAACATTACCAGGAAGTGTGAATACTTTGGAGTTGTGGTAAATAACATGTGTTGTTTTAGAGCTTTTAATCCTGTCATCTTTGTCAACTCCCTAATGAAAACATTCAAGGACATTCAACCAAAGGAGGAATTAGGATGCGTGAGCTTTTCAAAGTCTCTGCTTTAAATGAACTGAGTTCTGGTGCTCGCTTCGGCAGCACATATACTAAATGAACTGAGTTCTGGTTCACTGTCAGAGGCCAGAGGATCCCCATGATTCTGAAAAGAGTCAGAGCTGTTGTGAGGAATGTTACCCTGGCACTTTTCTCCTAGGACATGTTCCCACAGTTGCTTTAAAAAATAAAGGAAGGTTGGGCGCCTGGGTGGCTCAGTCAGTTCAGCTCAGGTCATGATAATCATGGTCTGTGAGTTTGAGCCCTGCGTCAGGCTCTGTGCTGATAGCTCAGAGCCTGGAGCCTGTTTTAGATTCTGTGTGTGTGTGTGTGTGTGTGTGTGTGTGTGTGTGTGTGTGTGTCTTTCTACCCCTCCCCTGCTCACGCTCTGTCTGTCTCAAAAACAAATAAACAAATAAATAATATATTAAAAGGTAAAGGAAGGCAAAGGAATTTAAACTCCAACTGCATTTTTACAAATATTCTAGAAATTAGACATTATGGAAGAGTCCTCTAGCATCCATATAATTGAGTACATTTGAGCTTGCTAACTGAAATTAAAACTCCCAAGAGCTTTTGCAGGGCTTTCTGGTTGATGTTGGTAAGATGCACCATCTGCCCCCTTGTCTGTGGCTCCGTAGAACTTGCTTGGGGAGAGCCTGTAGGCAGCCGTCCTAGGGTCTGTGTTAGTGTTTCCAGTCAGCCAGCCAGGGGCCTGTATATTTTCAGGACGTTTTTATCCTATCAGATGAGAAATAAACTTTAATCCCTCCAGCTGCTTGTTCTGTGTGTACCCCTACTACTTTTTCATGGTTGCCTTCTGGACCCCTTGGACATTCTGTCTAGAGATAAACCACATGGCCATTGTGTTAGGGGATCTTTCAAGGGCTTTGCTTTCATCTGTTTGATATTGAGTCATTGCATGTGGCAGGCCACTGAGAAACTTGTGCCTGTTTTACAGAAGTTAGAAAGTGGGGCACCTGGGTGGTTCAGTTGGTTAAGCATCCGGCTCTTGATTTAGACTCCGGTCATGATCCCAGGGTTGTGGGATCGAGCCCCACATCATGCTTAGCATGGAGCCTGCCTAAGAGTCTCTTTCTCCCTCTGTCACTTTCTCCATTCGCACATGGCATTCCTCTCTCTCAAAACAAAAACAAAAACAAAAACATTTGGGGGCACCTGGGTGGCTCATTCATTAAGCATCTGACTTCATCTCAGGACACGATCTCTCTGCTCTGCTCATAGTTTGAGCCCCACATCAGCCTCTGTGCTGACAGCTCAGAGCCTGGAGCCTGCTTCGGATTCTGTGTCCCCCTTTCTCTGCCCCTCTCCCACTCATGGTCTGCCTGTCTTTCTCTTTTTCAAAAATAAATAAACATTAAAAAAAATTAAAAAAACTGTTTGAAAGCAAGGGAGAAGTTAATCCATTCTAAAGGTAACATGCCAAAGCGACTGGCATTCTGGAAGAATGGAGCTGAAATGAGTTCTCTTAGATGGTCATCTAGAACCTGGGCTCTGGTTCCCAGAATCTGACCAAAATTGTATGTTGAGCTTTGGTGTTTCCCCATGAGGGCTGTCCTACAAGGGCCTTGCCTTGGCCCTTGTAGAAATGATGTCTGTCTGCCAGTGTGAACCATTCCCAGCACAGATACCCAGTGCTGGGAAGCATCTAGAAATGCTGAGTTCCTCATTCAATGCTTCTGTCTCAGCAGGAAAGAGCAGGTAGTTCTAGGCAACCCCTGGCCTTTTCCTCCTGGAAGCAGGAAAGATGGTATAGTCATTTCTGCCTTTAATTTTTGTCTGAGGATGTTAGAGCATCCTAGAAAACGATACTTTTCTTTAGAAGGGCTCCTGTGCTGGAGAGAGTACCTTGGCCACGTGTAACTCACCCAGAGGGGAGGATTTCCTAAGATTCGGGTTTTTTGTTCTCTTCAGTGAAAGTCAGTTGAGTGTGGTGGTTAAGAGAACAGATTCAGGAGCCAACTGCCTGGGTTCAAATCCCATGTTTTTTTTGTTTTGGGGGGTTTTTAATTTTTTTTTTTTTTTTTTTTTTTGAGAGAGTGCACAGACATAAGCAGGGGAGGGGCAGAGAGAAAGGGGAACAGAAGATCTGAAGCAGGCTCCGTGCTGACAGCAGAGAGCCTGATGTGGGGTTCAAACTCAAGAACTGTGAGATCATGACCTGAGCTGAAGTCAGATGCTTAACTGACTGAGTCACCCAGGTGCCCCATCAAATCCAGGTTTTGCACTTGGGTGAGTCACTGAACCTTCTCTTGGTCTCAGTTTTCTCTGCAAATTGTAAATGGGAATAATGTTCTGTTCCTTCATAGAGTTGTTGAAGGATTTGTAAGTTAATAACTGAATAAAGCCCTTAGTGGCCAGCACACAGTAGGCACGAAATGCTGCAATCCTTCACGTCTCAGGTGCACATTTTTTTGTGTTTGAACTTCTCTGCAATCAGGATGTATCTCACAATTGAGGACATCTTAGATTTGATGAAATATAGTTAAGTGTTTTCTTTTTATTCTTTTAGAGCCTCATTCCTTTCTTGATGATCTGACCAGTGGTCTAATAATAATAGCTTTTGGTTGACTGGTCATTTTGTTCAATCTAAAGTTGGAGCAGAGGTCTTCCTGCACCTGACACTGGGGGGGTGGGGCATGGATGCTGAAAGAATAAGGCAGTGTGTGCCAGACAGAGTTCCAGAGAGTGTGTTTCTGAACTCTGTTCACCACACTGTAATTAAACCCAAGGTATGTAAAGTATTATTCACACAAAGAAGTGAACTTGACTTTTTTCTTTACTGAAAGATTTTATTAAATTACTAGTCATTTTTTTTTTTTTTAAACTGAGAGATTTTCGAAGCAAATACTCCCTTACGTGGATCCAGGCTAGCTTTTACCTTAAGTTTTTTTCATCAGTAACAAAGGCTGAGGTGAGTTTCTCTTAGTTTTGTATCCTAGTCCTGCACAACCCCTTCTGCAGCCCCTGCCCACATGTGGCTATCAAGTTCTTGAAAGGTAGTTGGTCTGAGGTGTGCTGGAAGTGCCTAACACACACCAGACTTCAAAGACAGTGCAAAAAAGGAAAATATGTTTCAATCTTTAAAAAATTTTTATTAAGAAAAAATTTATGTATTTGAGAGAGAGAGATAGCTGGTGAGGGGCAGAGGGGGAAGGGAGGGAATCCCAAGCAGGTTCTGTGCTGTCAGTGCAGAGCCCAATGTGGAGCTCTGTCCCAAGAACCAGGAGATCATGACCTGAGCTGAAATCGAGAGTCAAAAGCTTAACCGATTGAGCCTCCCAGGCACCCCTAATTTATTTAAATTTTTAATTAATTAATTTTAATTTTTATTTTTTTTTAAGATTTTATTTTTAAGTAATCTCTGTACCAACTTGGGGTTCAAACTCACAACCCGGAACTCGAGAGGCACATGCTCCACTGACTAAGCCAGCCAGGGGTCCCTGTTTTGATGTTTTTATATTGATTGAATGTTGAAATATTTTGGCTATATTGAGTTAATAATATGCTGTCAATTAATTTCACCTGTGGTTTTTTTTTTTTTTTTTTGGTTTGGTTTGGTTTTTGTTTTTTAATGTGGCTACTCAGAAATTTACAATGACCTAGGTAGCTTGCATTTTTTTTCTTTTGGACAGGTATAAAGTTTCGTAGATAAAAAAAGTAGATTCTTGAAGTTTTCTCAATATTCCCCAGCACTCTGAGGCTTGGGCTTTTTCAAGCTTACATTTCTTTATCAAAGAAACAAACAGAAAGCTAATCTGAAGAAGAGGAAAGTGAACAGTTCCAGGCTGCTGCTCTTCCTCCCACACAGTTGGGGCTCTGACTGGCTGATTACCATTTACCATCTTCTCCCTGGATAACTTTCATAGACCTTGGCTTCTGGAAATAAAGGACAGCATTCCGAATTGGGAAAACTTTCCTAGGAGAGTCACTGGGTGGCCCCTCTCTGCTCTGCCATTTAGATTGTCCCAGAGGAGGCTGTGTTTCTGGAGTTGGTGCCCTTGTGTGTGCAACCCTATTGCACCTGTCTTAGTCTGATGCATCCTTGTCTATGCCACGTTCATTTAGACCAGAGGCTGAGTCTGCTCTGCCACTGCCTGGGTGCCCTTGTGCGGGTGAACACAGTGTCTGAGATCTAGGTTCCTTCGATGTAAAGTGAGTCCCACCTTGTGCTTGGCACCTTGTAGGAAAAACATCAACTTCTGTCCCTTTGGTGAGCTTGTCACAGGTGGGAGTAAGCAAAACGGGAGGCCCCTGGCAAGCTGTAATCTGAGTGTCCCCTCCCCCAGGGAAGTCCCACCTGGCCATCGTGCAGAGGGTGAACAACGAGGGTGAAGGTGACCCCTTCTACGAGGTGCTGGGCCTGGTCACCCTGGAGGACGTCATTGAGGAGATCATCAAGTCTGAGATCCTGGATGAGTCTGAGGATTACCGTGAGTCTTGACTACTGGTAGTGTTCCATCTCAACTTTTAAGCCTACTGAGATGTATTGTGTGCATCAGAGGACAGTAGGTCTCCGTGTTGCTGAAAATGAGGCTGGATCTCCAGTCAGAGCTATTACCTAGCCAGGCCCCTCTCCCTTTAGCCCTGCCTCAGGTCAGGTGTCCGAGGCCCCACACCTGCGCCTGGCTGGGGAGCCACGGCCTTTACAGTCTCAGTGCTTGCCTGGGGCTCTCATCATAGCTGCATTGTTTGGTTTCTCCAGCACAGAGGGGACACTCTGCCCTTTATGGGCCTTTCCCAGTCTCCTGTTTGCCTTGGCCCTTACTTTCTCATGTTCTTTTGTACAGTACGGAAACGTTTCCTCCAAGTATCCCATTCTTTACTGCTAAGAGGGTCTTTCCAAAACAAGATTCTGGGGCCTGTCTTAGAAGTGTCTGCCTCGGGGCGCCTGGGTGGCGCAGTCGGTTGAGCGTCCGACTTCAGCCAGGTCACGATCTCGTGGTCCGTGAGTTCGAGCCCCGCGTCAGGCTCTGGGCTGATGGCTCGGAGCCTGGAGCCTGTTTCCGATTCTGTGTCTCCCTCTCTCTCTGCTCCTCCCCCGTTCATGCTCTGTCTCTCTCTGTCCCAAAAATAAAAAAAAAAAAAAAAAAAAAAACCGTTGAAAGAAAAAAAAAAAAAAAGAAGTGTCTGCCTCTTGGGATGATGGCTGAGATCTGTAGGGTAGACGCAGAACCCGTGCTCGATGGCTGAGGTCTCACATGCACACTTGGGACACTGAACACCCCACCCCTGTTTGTTATCAGGTGAATCACTTTGCCCATGCAACTGTCCCCCAAATGCAGCCTCTTTAGTTTGGTGCCTCAGGTTGCCATAGGCGTGCAGACATCAGGTTAGCTGCTGCTGTTTAGCACCAGTTATCTGCAAACACGTGCTTTCTGGTGAGGGGTCTCTTAATGACCAAGAATGTCTATTATTTTTACAAGTGGTCTTGCTGTTATACCAGTATTATCTCCCAACTCTGAGGAGAGGAGCAGTCGCTTTCCATACTCCCTCGGGATATAGCAAGAATATGGGTTGCTGCCCCCTCCCATCCCCAAGAACCTCCAGGCCTTGGCTTGGTTGTGTTGATTGGAGGGCTACTGATGGCTCAGCAGGCCTTCTTGCCATTGTAGGAGATGCCACAGTGAGGAAGAAGCCTGCTTCTCTGAGTGCCCCTCTCAGGCGGAAAGAGGAATTCTCTTTGTTCAAGGTGTCTGACGATGAATATAAAGTGAAAATCTCGCCTCAGCTGCTCTTGGCCACCCAGCGCTTCCTGTCCCGAGGTGAGGGTGAAGGGTGGGCCTTGTCTTTGCTCTCTTGCTCCCCGTCCAGTGGGTCAGGAGACCTCCAGGCGGACACCAGGTGTCCCCTCATTCCCAGTAAGGACAGTGTCCAGAACATGTGCTTCTCTCTGTAGCCCTGTCAGCATCTCAGGGCACCTGAGTGGCAGCTCCTGTCTGCCAGGTGGCTGAGAGCTGGGGCCAGGCTGGTGCCACCTCTGGCGAGCCACAGCAGCGGGTGGGTGTGTGCCTGCCCAGTTCTCTTGTATTGGGGAGGTGACTTGGCTCGTGGGGCAGCAGGAGTCGGGTGTGGCTGTGCAGGCCACTTTGGGCCTGGTGGACACTGTCCCTTTTTTCCACCACGGGGCAGAGGTGGATGTATTCAGCCCCCTGCGAATCTCCGAGAAGGTCCTGCTGCACCTGCTGAAGCATCCCAGCGTCAACCAGGAAGTGAGGTTTGACGAGAGCAACCGTCTGGCTGCCCACCATTACCTGTACCAGCGCAGCCAGCCGGTGGATTATTTCATTCTCATCCTGCAGGTAACTGGGAGCCCAGACTGGGGCCTCCCACTTGCTCAGAAACTAGGGAAGGGTCTGAGAAGAGGGAGGATCATCCAGATACACACCCCCTGAATAACTGGGGTTGCTGCTTTCTCCTTGTGCTCTCTTCCGGCAGGAAAGGTAATCTGTCTGCATCTGTTTCTTTCCCTGCTCCTCCTTCCTCCCTTTCCCTACACCTCCCAGGGCAGGGTTGAGGTGGAGATCGGGAAAGAGGGCCTGAAGTTTGAGAATGGGGCCTTCACCTACTATGGAGTATCTGCCCTGACAGCACCGTCCTCAGGTAAGTCGCAGCCCTCTGGGAGTGGAATGCTGGGTTCAGCTGCTGGGCTGGGCAGAGTCTGACCTTCCTGGCTGCTTGCTGGGGGAAAGGTCCTGGCCTCCCTTTCTTCCAGGTGTTCCTGTGTGTGTGTGTGTGTCTGTGTTAATGTTCATTTGAGAGAGTACACACACATGCACACTCGCAAGCAAGCAAGCGGGGGGAGGGGCAGAGAGAGGGAGAGAGAGAATCCCAAGATAATCTCTGAGCTGTCAGGTCAGAGTCTGACTTGGGGCTCAATCTCATGAGCTGTGAGATCACGATCTGAGCTGAAATCAAGGGTCGGACACTTAATGGACTGAACCACCCAGTTGCCCTGTCCTGTCAGACATTGCTCTTTGGGACAGGCTGGCTTTTCTCATCTCTGTGCTGCGTTGAGGGAATGGGCAGCATTTCTTTGGGGCTCATCTTTGTTGCTCGCTCCTACCCCTGCTAGCCTTTCCCAGGAGGAAGTGTGCTTGCCATCCTTCTCTATGTTCTAGCTATCTGTGAGGTGGATGTTAGAGACTGCATTTGTCCCCACCAGAGATGTCAGTGTTTGTTTCTTCTGATAGTTCACCAGTCCCCAGTGTCCTCGCTCCAGCCCATCCGCCATGACCTGCAATCTGAGCCAACCGATGGTGGCCGCTTGTCTGCGTACTGTCCTGACTACACCGTGCGGGCCCTCTCCGACCTACAGTTCATTAAGGTGACTGGGCTGCTCATGGGTACTGGTTTGTTTTTTGTTTTTTTTTTTTCCAACGTTTTTTATTTATTTTTGGGACAGAGAGAGACAGAGCATGAACGGGGGAGGGGCAGAGAGAGAGGGAGACACAGAATCGGAAACAGGCTCCAGGCTCCGAGCCATCAGCCCAGAGCCTGACGCGGGGCTCGAACTCACAGACCGCGAGATCGTGACCTGGCTGAAGTCGGACGCTTAACCGACTGCGCCACCCAGGCGCCCCACATGGGTACTGGTTTTTAATCAGCTTTGTGTCCCCAAGGGGCTGAACCAGCTGGTCACAAATTTGTATGGATTAAGAGTGGATTCTAGTTGAGTCAACCTGAGAGTTCACACACAGAGCACGGCCTTGTACTTGCTCTGAAGGACAGACGGTCTTGGCCCCTGGAGGCCTGATTGCTGACAGTCTAGTCCCGTCACTGGGACTGTACCCAGTTTCCTTTTGAGATCTTAAAAACACTGCTTGATTGCTCCCCTCTTCCCTTGGCTTGCTTAAAGTTATTCATTTTTCTTGGTCCTGCTGAGTGTGACTCTCCCACCTAGTTCTGGTGCTTGTGGGCAGGAGGGAGAGGTGTGATCTTTCATACCTCACTTTCTCCATCTGGTTTCACGAGTCGCACCTGCGTGGTAATGCTTCCTATCTTCTAGGTCACGCGGCTGCAGTACCTCAATGCACTCCTGGCTACTCGAGCCCAGAACCTGCCACAGTCCCCAGAGAGCGCAGATCTCCAGGTCATCCCAGGCAGCCAGATCAGGCTCCTCGGTGACAAGACAGCCACAGCAGCAGGTGAGCCCCTCATGGCCACATCCCACCGTGTGTCAGCCCAGAGGGAGTTCATGTCCTGTGCCGTCCTTGCTGTTCGCACACACAGACTCACTCTCTCTGCCCTCACTCTGCCTTGCATTCTTCTTTCCTTGTCCCCTTTTTTGCCCATCCTCTCCTCTTTCTCTTTTCACTGGTTTTAAAGCTTGGATGACATTGCGCTGTAGACCAGCTGACGTTGAAAGTATGTTAAGTTAGCATTTTCTCTGGAGGGCTTGTTAGGATGGATTGACTTAATTAGAGAATAGTTGCTAAGTGGGAATAAGGTCAAGCTCAGACACTCTTGGTCATTTAGGATTAGAGTTAGGTCACCTGAAAAATGAAGATCTAGGTCACCAGTGGGCCTGGCTCAGAAGGTGGCTGGTCGACACCATCCCAGAAACCGAGAAGGGTACTTGTTGAGACATTCAGTCAGGTGAAGCTAATATTTAAGGCGTGCCCTTCGGATCCAGGGTTCCACTTTGAGCAGGAGTATCACGTTGGAAGAAATAGACTTTGCAGTGTGGGGTAGGTTGTGGGATGGCAAACCATGCCTTCAAGAGCATAAGGAGGGAAAATAAAAAGCCTATGGAGAGAGGCCTTTGGGTAGGAGTGGTAAAAAGTCAGGGAACTTATTTTCCTTACTACTCAAGAAGGTACTTTTATTCTGATTGAGCTCCTGAGTTGGGGTTAGAGATACACTCCAAGGCTGAGTGGTGCTGGAGGAGTGGGGGGGGGCTTCCACAGAGGCCATCGGCTGCCCTGGGCACTCTGCAGTGGGGACACCGAACTCATTTGAACGCTTACTCTGCCTGACACTGTACTAGGAGCTTTCCTTGTCCTAACTCATCCAAGAAAACTTCCCAGCCATTTTCAGAGGTGGTAATGGTAAGGTGCATTTTACAGATGAAGAGTCAGAAGCAGAGAGAGACCTAGGCACTCTGGCTTGGAACCTGTGCCTGCCCTTGGCCTTGGTGTCTCATAGGGAACAGCTCTGATTTCTTAAACCCACACTTGAGAACACGAATATGTTTTTATGGTAGAAAGATACGTTCTGAGAGGTGACCTGTAGGTGCAAGGGACAGAAAGCCCCACCCTGGGCCACGTTAGCGGCTCAGCCCGAGTGCTTCATCTCTGTGTTGGTAGAAGGGGGCCCCAGCTTGAGGTGTGCTGCTCAAACCCTGGATCTGGGCGTTTGAGCCTTTTCTCCGTGAACGTGCGCTGAGAGGTGGTGTTCTGCCTTTTAGGACTGATCACAGGTCTGTATTTACTGTGATACTGTTGTTTTGTGAGATGCCACTTGTATAGAGGTTCACACCATCTCATTAGACTTGGGTCTCAAAAGCCAGTATGTTGTTCTTTCAAAATGTGAGCATTGGTCTTGGTTTTCTCAGCCTGAACTCTGTGTGGGTCCATCTGCTACTCAGACTGCACATGTTCTTTTCAAGGTGTAGACCTAAATCTAAGAAGGATGGTTTTTCCTTCATTTCCTTTTTTATTATACATGCAGTGTTTTACCGTCCTTTTTTGGCTTCAGCTGTTCATTGGGCAGTCCTGTAAGGGACTACAGGTATCTCCGAAAGTTTGCTTGGCGCTGCTTTGCTTTTACAAAGTATCTACGTCCTTGCCTGTTTTCACTAACTGAAAGAAATGCGAAGAGGGCTTTTGCTTTATGAAATGGTGGTTGCATCTTCGCTCTCTGCCATTCTGGCTTACAGAAGGTTCCATAGCAACACTCTACTTTGGGAAAGCAGGGAAACCTGTAATTTACAGTGGCTCTGTGGGTCATTTTCCTCTGTGTAATGGATTAGCATCCCCTGTTCTGTTGCCATGATGTTGCTTCTCCCTTAAGTGCGCCCTGACATTTGTCCCTAGTGGGGCTTGCCTGCTGTGCTTGTGCTCCTGCCTCGGCTCCCAAAGTTCTTGCTGCAGTCTCTCTGGTGGGTGGCACTCTGCTGACCAGGAGAGCTTAGTGTCGCTGCACACATGGAGGTGTTGCTGGGGACATTGCTTAAATAGTGCAGGTCAGAACTATCCCCTGATTGACTTTGGCACTAGATTTCCTGGCAGACAAATGCCTTTATTGAGATGCTTGGAAGGCACAATCATTTTTAACTGCCTACAGCAGGGGTCGGCAAACTGGCCAGCTGCCGGTTCTTGTAAATAAAGTCCTATTGGACCCGACCTGCTTGTTTATGGGTTGTATATGGCTGCCTTTAGTACAACAGCCGAGTTGAATTGTTGCCACAGGAACCATATGACCTGCAAACCCTAAAAATATTGGCCCTTTACAGAAAGTTTCCTGACCCCTGGCCTGCCATTTCAAACTCGGGGTAACTACTGCGCAACAACCATTCACAGAGCTGATTTCCAAGGGAGAGTCCACTCCAGACGCTGCGCTTCCTGCTCCCTCTGGTTCTGAGGCTCAGGCAGCGTGTTTGCACGCCGCCACCCAGGCCCCCGACCCCGCCCAGCGCATCTGTGCCCTCGGTGCTGCCCAAGCCGACAGGCCCTGCCGGCGCAGCTGCATAGCTGGTTTCCTCTTGTCTCTCTCCCCTCTGCTCTCTCTAGCCTTCCCCGTAGACCTTTCCCTCTTTGGCACATTTGGAAACTGCAGTTGATAATTGACTGTGGACTAGTGAGCATTTTTTGTTTTCAGAAAACACCCAAGGTAAATATCTTCCCTTTCTCTTTGCTTTCCTTCCCCAGCCCTCTAGCTGCTGGGAGGAGCCCTGGAAACCGCTCCCACTCCCACCCCTGCCTGGGAGGTGTTTCTCTTGGGGGGTGGGAGGGTGAGTGGGCTCTTCCTGTCCCTTGTTCCTACTTTTCATTTTTCTGGAAGACAGGAGGGGTCATGAAATACTCGGCACTGGAAACTAAACCTTCCTTCCAGTGCAGGTGTTTTATTGGCCAGGGCGGGCTCCTCTCGTCCAGCATTTATGGCCTTGGCCTCCCGTGAGCAGAACCCCCCTGCCCTGCTTTCCTGCCTCTCAGTGATGCATCCCCTCCTCCCAGTGGTTTTCTCTTGTGATGTGGAGTTAGCCTATTTTCCTAACTCATCACTCCCAGCTCTGCCTTGATACTGAGGTGTCCTGAGGCTCCTCTGTCTTACCCACCCCTTCTTTTCCTGAAGACAGTTTTAACACTTGGTTTTGATAAGGCCTGCTCCCTTTACTGATTTTGATATTAATTTTCCTTTCCCTCTCTCCTCTAGGGCCCAACCACAGCAGACCTGGCCTCCCAGCAGAGGAGAGCCCTGGGCGGAACCCAGGGGTTTAACTGCTTGCCAGGCAGCCCCAGGTGTGGGCAATGGACAAGCACGTGGGGAACTGGAGAGCCGAGGAGTAGCTTCCTGTCAGCCTGTCCCCATCCCCTCCAGGCCACGTTTTAGATGGCCCTTATAGATGTCGGTCTTGGGCTGTCCTCAGAACCAGACCTCAGTGCCAGAAGCCTTCAGCAGGTCCTGCCCTCCTTTAGGAAATGGGGGTTAGCTGGGGCGCAGCCCTCCAGGCCTGCTTCTGAAGGGAATGGAAAGAACACTGTCATCTCCGGTCCCCAGGACCCAGCCTTCTCCCTGTGACAGTGCAGTGTATTTATACCTCTTTGGGCCAAGCCATGATGTGAGTGCACGATTATTGCCTTTATGTGGCCGTTACCTGTACTCACTTTGCTTTTAATTTGCCAACTTTCTGCTGCCGGCAGCACTTTTTGAGCAAACCAAGAGCACTAGTTTTGGCTGGGGGTTCACATCCATGACCTTGGCCACAGTGAACTATTTGGCTTCCCTTACAATGCCATGTTTCAAAGCACATGCCCCTGCCTGTTGCGTGTGCCAAACCTAGAAGAAGCACGATGACCCACAAGTATGTCCCACTGTCCTGCTCCCTCCTGTGGAGGTTGCTTCTCTGAGCCCTGAGCTCAGAGCCCTGAGCAAGCAAGCTGGCCCCCAGTGGCACTGAGGAGTCCTGCTCTTTCTGCTTCTCAGCCTGTCTTGCTTAGTTGCCACTAACAGTATTTGTCTTTTTCTGTGTTTTAAGAAGAGGTCATATATGGGAGGAAGGGGTCTGCTGCACCTAATCCTTAGTTGCTGGATCCCAGGGAGATTAACCAACTGCTAGACCTGTTTTTGTACCTTCTTCCTAGGCCTCTGTGGAGAGCTGTATGGCTGTAATTTGCAGGGAGAACAGCAAGGGGGAGGAGGGAAGGTTGGTTATACACCAGGCAGATCCTCATCCCCTTTCTTAAAAAAAAAAAAAAAAAAAAGAACAGGACATCAGGTTTTTTTATACCCCTGAAACATTTCAGCTCTCTGCTTTTTTGCTATTCTTAGCTACAGGGTTTTAGAGAATTGGGAATAAGAAGGCATTTGTCTTTTTCTTCTGGTTTACCCACATTTACCTTCCACAGTTCTTCAATGGTGTAGAAACTGGGGCATCATAGAGACCTAGGATCTCAGATTGGATAGGGAGGAAGGAGGATTTCTGGAACTTTTCTCAAAGGAATTTGAATCCCTTATCTGGGACTAGTGGGAATGAAAGCCAAAGAACATTGGCATGCTCACTTAGAAACTGTTCTCAAGGAAGTCTAAGAGCAAACCCAGGTTGGGAAACAGATACTTAGACATCATCTGTCTCCAGAACAATGGTTCTTAACTTTGGCTGCACATTAGAATCACCTGGTAAATTAAAAATATGGGATACCTGGGGCCCACCTTCCAGGGAGCCTGATTTAATTGGTCTGGGTATCAGGATTTTATTTTTTTTTTGGAACAATTTTAATTTTTTTGTTTGTTTTTTTTTTTTTTTCTCAACGTTTTTTATTTATTTTTGGGACAGAGAGAGACAGAACATGAACGGGGGAGGGGCAGAGAGAGAGGGAGACACAGAATCGGAAACAGGCTCCAGGCTCCGAGCCATCAGCCCAGAGCCTGACGCGGGGCTCAAACTCACGGACCGCGAGATCGTGACCTGGCTGAAGTCGGACGCTTAACCGACTGCGCCACCCAGGCGCCCCTTTTTTGTTTGTTTTTAAAGTAAGCTCCATACCCAGTGTGGGGCTTGAGCTCCCAACCTTGAGATCAAGAGTTGCATACTCTACTGACTGAGCCAGCCAGGTGCCCCTGAAATAATTTTAGATTCCCAGAAGAGTTCCATATACCCTTTCCCTTAATGTTAATATCTTACATAACCTTGGTACATCTATCAGAACTAAGAAAAAATTAACATTGGTACAAAACTGTTAACTAAATTACAGACTTTACTTGGATTATATCAGTTTTTCCAATAATGTCCTTTTTCTGTTGCAGGATCCAATCCAGGATACCAAGTTGCATTTAGAGTTATTGCTTACTTTTTTTCTAACTAACTTTTTATTTTGAAACCATTACAGATTCATAGGAAGTTGCAAAGCTAGAGGTACCCTTCACCCAGTTTTCCTTAATGGTTACTTCTTACATAGTTATAATACAGTATCAAAACCCAGAAGCTGACACTAGCACAATGTGGGTGTATAGTTCTCTGTCACAAGTAGATTTGTGTAACCACCACTTCAGCCTAGATAGAGCTACCCCATCACCACGAGGATCTCCCTCCGGGCACCCTCAGAACCACACCCACCCGCTTGGCCTCCATCCCTAATCCCTGGCAACCACTGTTCTAAGATTTTGTCATTTCAAGAATGTTGTGTGAGATCATATAGTACGTAACCATTTGGGATTGGCTTTTTTCACTCAGCGTAATACTCCAGAGATACATCCAGGTTGTTGTGTGTGTCAGTAGTTCATTCCTTTTGATTACTGCATTGTATTCCTTGATATACTCCTTGTCCCGTTGAAGGACATCTGGGTGGTTTCCAGTTTTTGGCTATTCCGAATAAAGCTGCTATGAACGTTCATTACAAGTTTTTGTGTAAACATTGGTTTTCTGAGGAAAATGTCTAGTAATGCAATTGTTAGGTTGTATGGTCATTGCATAGTTGTTTTTTTTTTTTTTTAATGTTTATTTTTGGAGACAGCAGAAGGCAGGGGGAGGGGCAGAAAGAGAGGGGGTCAGAGGATCTTAAGTGGTCTCCACACTGCCAGCAGAGAGCCTGAAGTAGGGCTCAAACTCATGAACAGTGAGATCATGACCTGAGCCTACATCAGAGGCTTGACTGAATGAGCCACCCAGGTGCCTCTCTGCATGGTTAGTTTTTTAAACAAACTGCTACATGTCTTTAGCTGTACAATTTTATGTTCCTATTAGGGATGTGTGAGTGATCCAGTTTCTCTAAATCTTCACTTGGTATTGTCACCATTTTTTATTTTAGCCATTCTGGTAGGTGTGTAGTGATATCTTTGTGGCTTCTAGTTGTATTAACAGAATGGCTGATGTGTATCTTCTCATGTGCTTATTTTGTGAAATACCTGTTCTTTTGCCTTTTTTTTTTTAAATTTTTTTCTAATGTTTTATTTTTGAGAGAGTGCAAACTGAGGAGGGGCAGAGAGAGAGAGGGAGACACAGAATGTGAAACAGACTCCAGGCTCTGAACTGTCAGCACAGAGCCTGATGTGGGGCTCGAACCCACAACTGTGAGATCATGACCTGAGCTGAAGTTGAACATTTACTGACTGGGCTACCCAGGTGCCCCTTGCCCATTTTCTTTTAAGTTCTGTTTATTTTGAGAGCACGAGCAGGAGAGAGTCAGAGAGAGAGAGAGAATATCCCAAGCAGGCCCTGCACTGTCAGCGCAGAGCCCAGTGGGGGGCTCGAATTCACGAACCGCGAGACCATGACCTGAACTGAAACCAATAGTTGGACGCTCAAACAGCTGAGCCACCCAGGTGCCCCTCTTTTTGCCCATTTGTAATTGGTTTGGTCTTTCACTATTGTTTTGAATTCTTTATATATTTTAAATACTAGGCCTTTGTTGGATTTTTGGTTTGCAAACATTTTCTCCCAGTCCCTTATTTTTTTCATATTCTAAACAGGATTCTTTATAAAGGAAAAGTTTTTAATTTTGATGAACTCCAGTTTACCCGTTTCCTTTTATGGATTGTGCTTTTGGTATCATGTCTAATCTTTACCTAGTACTAGATCCCAAAGATTGTCTGTTTTGTTTTTGTTTTGTTTTTTTTTTTTTTTTAATTTTTCAAATGTTTCTGAGAGTGCAAGTAGGGGAGGGGCAGAGAGAGAGGGAGACACAGAATCTAAAGCAGGCTCCAGGCTCTGAGCTGTCAACACAGAGCCCAATGTGGGGCTTAACCCCAGGAATCAAGAGATCATGACCTGAGCCAAAGCTGGACACTTAACTGATTGAGATGTCCAGGTGCCCCTCCTGTTTTTTGTACAATCTTTACAGTTTTATGTTTTACGTTTAAGTCTGTGATCCATTTGAGTTAATTTTTGTGCAAGATTTAGGTTATTTTTGTTTTTAATGTTAGAGAGGGAGGCATAGCAAGTGCACGTGGGCAGGGGAGGGGCAGAGAGAGAAGGGAGAGAGAGAATCTCAAGCAGGTTCTGCTGTCAGCACAGAGCCTGCTGTCAGCACAGATCCAGCACAGGGCTGGATCTCATGAACTGTGAGATTATGACCTGAGCTGAAATCAAGAGTTGAATGCTTAACCAACTGAGAGCCACCCAGGTGCCCCAAGGGTTTTTTTTTTCAGCCTATAGATGTCCAGTTGCTCTGGCACCAGTTGTTGAAAAGGCATTCCTCTATTACATTTTTTTTTTGCACCTTTGTCAAAAATCAGTTGGGCATATTTCTATGTTTGCATTGTCTGTTCTGTTCCATTCACTGATCTGTCTCTGTCACTCCATTAATTCCACAGTCATGATTACCATAGCTTTATATTAAGTCTTGAAGTCGGGTAGACCAGTTCCTCCCACTTTATTTTTCAAAGATGTTTTAGCTATGAGTTTCTAAGTAATCTTATCTACAAAAAAAATCTTGCTGGGATTTTTGGTAGGAGCTGCATTAAACCTGTACGTCAATTTGGGGAGAATTGACATCTTTACTAGGTCTCATCTTCCAATCCACGAACAAGGTAGGTCTCCATTTATTTTAACTCTCCTTTAATTTTGTTCATCATTGTATTGAAGTTTTCAGCATACAAGTCCTTAAATGTTTTGTTAGATTTACATCTAAGTACTATTTTCATTTTTAAAAGCAATTTTTAAGTGGAACTGTGTTTTTTTAAGTTTCATGTCCACGTAGTCATTGCTAATATGCAGAAATAGGCCTTTGTATGTTTGTTTTAGATCTTGAGATCCTGAACTCCTTTATTCTAGGTGATTTTTTTTGTAGATCCTTAAGGGTTTCCTACATAGAGAGGTGTGTCATCTGCATCATAGTGGTGATACCTGGGTCCTACCCCAGAGAGAATTTAACTAGCTTGGACATCAAGACCTTTTTTTTTTTTTTTTTTTTTTGAAAAAGTTGGGGAGGGACAGAGGGAGAGGATCTTAGGCAGGACTATGACCTGAGCCGAAATTAAGAGTCAGAAGCTTACCAGGAACCCCTGGACATCAGGACTTTTTAAAACCTTCCCTCGTGATTGTGATAAGCAGCCAAGTCTGAGAACCAGTGCTCTTGGAACTTGCCCATCAGTGAGTGAGTGAGTGAGTGAGTGATGCCTTGAGCACACAAGCCAAGTGCCTGGACTCCCCACTTTGCACTTGGGAGCCCATCTTGCTGTCAGGCCAGTATGGCTAACAGGCTTGAGCTTTGCTGCTGAGGAAGACAAGGCCTCGGACCTAATGAACTGGCCCCTCCCAGCCCAGAACAGACAAGTAGGCTGTGATGGATAGTCAACCAGTTTTAATGAACAAAAAATATTGATGCGTATAAAATGGTATTTTTGTCTGTCAAGTAAGGGTCCCCATTTTCTAGATGGGGGGTCGTCTTCTCCATGGACTTGAATGCCTATTTCTCCTATGGCTCCGGCACCTGGGCAAACTGTCCTTACAGTTCACCACAGGGCAGGGGCTGTCCATGAGAAGGGAAGGTGTGTGGCCCCCGGTGGGAGCTCTAGTCGCTTTTTCCATCCTAAGAATAGCCTTGTGCTCGGCCCAAGAAGGCCACCAATGTTAGACTAGAAAGAACTGCAAAATGGATGTCAATCCAGGTACCTTATGTATGTGAGGGAGGCTGACCCTTCATCTTAAAGCTGGGGCCTCAGCTTGTAGTTCTCCATTTAGGGCAAAGTTCCTTAAAACTCATTTTCCGCCAGTTCAGGACCCAGCCCTGCCAGCAGTATGGGTCTGCGCCAGTGCGCCATGGAGCGGAAAAGGCAGTGGAAGGAAGGGACCTTCAGGAGAGCTCGTGGGAAGCTGGGTCCTAAATCTGCCACCACTTAGCAGAGGAGGGAAAGCAGCAGGTGTGCTCCTCACTCTCCTCTGCTTCCCCTCCAGGGCTGAGCCACCAGCTCCTCGATGTCCCATCTCAGCGGTGGGAGAAAGCAGAGCAGGTGCAGCTGCAAGGTCCAGGCTCAAGCTCTAGTGCCAGGGCGATGTTGCCTGAGGCAAAGTAAGTAGGGTTACGGGCCACCACCCCAAAAGCTGGGTGGGCCACAAGCAATCCCCAGCTCCCAGGCACTTCACCCTTACCAGAAGCGCCACCAGCTGGTCAGCTAGAGAGCGGCAGGCAGGCTGACCAAAGCCCTGAGGCAGTAGGCACAAAGTTTCCCTAAAATAAACATCAGCTCTAGCTCCTCAGTCTTAGGGCTTCTGAGGCAACCAGGTTGGTACTGGACTTCTGCAGTGGGGCCTCAAACCTATTGAGCGTCCCCTCCAGACTGCCAGACCCACCTCCAGAATCCCTAAGGCCAAAGTTGTCTAGAGCCACTCCACATGCTATCAGGGTTGCTGCTGATAGGAATGGAATTCCCCAGAGAAACCCCTGCCCCAGGGCAGCCACAAGCCATGTACTGAATCCCCGCCCCCCTCTCCCTCGTGGAGGGAGGGACACAGTCTCTCAGACTGAGGATCAGGGGACACCAAGGACACCTAGTACCCAACCCTGGGCAGCTCAAGGTTTAGGACTTCTTTTTCGCTCCATCCTGGATTCCCACTCTCCCTACACTGTTCCTCATCTGGACCCACTTTGTTCCCTGCTTCCCTGTGGTCCTCTGCGTCAGCCCTTCCTAGCTGGTGCCCTGGCAGGAAACAAGTCAGCCCTGACTCGGGCCAGGGAGGCCTGCTTTATTCACCTGCTGACCTCAGTGCTGCTGCTCAGTCCTGTTAGGACTGGCCTGAGGAAGCAGTCCCAGGACAGAGGAATAAGGACTGAGGTGAGACCCACAGAGTGGTGCGGATGACAAGACATAAGGATGGGAGGTAAAGGGGATGGAATGGTGGCTGTGAAGTGACCCTGCAGGTCTGCTGTCACTAGTACCGGGTGCGGGGATGCCCAACATGGGCCTGCAGAGCTTCCCGGATGCCCCGCTGCCAGTCTCGTGCTAGCTGCACCGGGGTCACTGAGGCCTAGGAACAAGGATACTGGATCAGTCCCCTTCTCCTTAAGAGCTCCACCCACACTTCTCAGGCCAGGGCCTCAGCCCTGCTCATACTCACCACATTTTGCACGCCCAGCTTGGCTCCATAGAGCAGCAGTACCTTCATGGCTTTGTAGTGGCCATGCCGCACAGCCTCGTGTAGAGCTGTGTCCCCTTCCTGTTGAGAAAGGGGATGTTATCCTCCCAACCTCCCCATCTTTGGAAGGTTCAAGTTGGCAAGTGCTGTCCTCGAGCTCTGGCTCTCTCAGTCACTGTTCCCAGGTGGAGCTGACCCAAGTCCAAAAGGCCCAGCACCTTACCTTGTCCTGTGCGTCAATGTGGGCTCCACACGCAATGAGATGCTCCAGGCAGTCACAGTGTTTCGTGCGCACGGCCACATGCAGGGGGGTGCTCCAGATCTAAGGGAGTGGATGAGAATCTGTCTGCTCCAAGTGGTGAGGCCTCATCGCAACCCCGAAAGGCTGTGCTTTCGCTTCTCCACGAATAGCTTGAGCTCTTGTGCATTCTTGGGTCTTCTCTTTAGCAGACCACCCCACAGCAGTGCACCCCTCACCTTGTCCCGGGCGTTGACCTGGGCTCCCTGGTTAAGCAGCTGTTTGAGGATGTCCAGGTGTCCTCCACGGCAGGCCCAGAACACAGGTGTCCTGTCCAGCTACAAAACAAAAGCATCAACGTACTGACGTGCTGTGTGCAAGGCAGGGTGTCTGCCGTGAGGGTGGGCCTTCCCAGTTCTCACCAAGTCTCGAGCATCCACAGTGGCACCTGCCTCCAACAGCTTGTTCACGAGCTGGCTGTGACCCTTCAAACAGGCCCAGTGCAAGGCTGTGCGGTGCAGCTGGGGTAGAGACAGGAGATGAGGCAGAGGGAGCATGGCCACCCCTTTAAGGCCCTGCCCCGGGTCCTATTCCCAGTATTGGGTTCCTTGAACAGATGTGCCTGCTGCCTGATCACACCAAGGGCCCTTCCCTCCTGGCTCAGGAGGCAACTCATGCCCCCTAAGATAGAAAAGGCCTGCAGTTTCGTAGGCCAGAACTAAAATACCCTGAAGACAGCACCCCTGCAGCCGCTGACACTGCAGTCTGATTCACCCCACTCTCACTACCTTGTCATGGGCATTGGGGTCCCCTCCATCTGTCAGGTACTTGTCAATCAGGGTCTCCTGGTTCTCAGCAGCTGCCTTCAGGAACATCTCCAGGTCCACAGACTCCAGCTGGGCCTGGGGCTGCAGCTGGATAAGTTGAAGGAGACCAAATCATTTCCCAAAACCACAGGCCTCTGGGGCCCTACCACTCTAGCCAAGCGGGCCCCTAAGAGCTGGCTAAAGACTAGCATTGGCTGGTGGCTTGTACAAATCAAGAGTTTTTTAATCTTTTTTTCCCACAAGCAGGAGGGGGCAAAGAGAGAGGGAGAGAGAATCCCAAGCAGGTTCTGCATTGTCAGCATGAAGCCTGATGCGGGGCTCAAACTCATGAATGGTGAGGTTGCGACTGAAGCCAAAACCAATGGTCGGATGCTTAACTGACTAAGCCACCCAGGTGCCCCCAAATCAGAGATTCTTAAAAACCCACCCTCCAGGAGATTCTGACTGACTAGGCACCTATTAGGCCCATTATGGGTTGCCTTGCCCCCCACCCCCTAAGTTTATATGCTAAAATCCCAACCCCAGGACCTTAGCATGTGGCCTTATTTGGAAATAAGCAGCTGGAATTAGTTAAAATGAAGTCACACTGGAATAAAGTGGGCCCTAATCCAATATGAGTGGTGTCCTTAATGAAAGGGGACATGTGGACACAGCATGCACATGGGGAGAGTGCCATGTGAACTCAGGCAGAGACTGGTTGGGGTGATGTACCCACAAGCCAGGGAACACCAAAGCTAGCCACCAAGCCCCGGGAGCTAGACGGCTGGTAGGGATAGACTTTCCCCCACAGCCCTCACAAGGAACCAACCCAACCCCACTGACACTTTGATCTCAGACTTCTAGCCTCCAGAACTGGGAGAATAACCTTCTGTTGTTTAAGCCACCCTGTGTGTGGTCCCCCAGCAAACAAGTAGGGGGCTGTGTGCCCTCCAAAATGGATTTCATTCAGCTTGGCGGGCCCTGGCAGTGAGCTGGTGGTTGGCAGCATCCACTCTTCCCCAAGCCCTCCCGGGGGAGAGGAAGCACTTCCCCACAAACTCCGGCCCCAGGTGTGCACTCTCTCCTCACCCTGACTCCTCACTTACCTTAACCGTGGGCTCAGGTGTCCTAGGGGGGACTCTGCGTTTCAGTCGTTTTCTCCGTCTTTGAACCAAGTTTTCCAAGTCAGCCAGAGTCTCCAGATTCAGTCTGGAGTTGTTCAATCTCTCAAGCTGGGGCACAAGACCAGACCACACCAGTAGTCAGCCTTGGTCATGGAAGCCTCGGGGGCAGGCTCCTGGCTGGGCTCACTATGTCTCCCACCCACCGGAGGGACCCCAGCCGCCTGAGGCCCTCACTGCTGACCCTTGGCGTTGGCACCCACTGGGCCCCCAAGCACTGCTCACTTTCTTCTTCTTCTCTTCTTCGAGTTTCCACTGCTCCCAGGCCACGGCCTCTTGGGCTCCCAGCCTCCAGGCTCTGGGCCCGCCTCCACAATCAGCAACGCCATGTCCACATCCCGACGCTTTCCTTTCAACTCTTTCTCCACATACCTGTAGGAGCAGGATAAGGATAAACACTCAGAAAAATGAAGAGTTCTTAGAAGACACAGCAGTGCAGTACAGGGATCCTGGGAAGAGCAGACCTACAGAGATTAGTGTTGTGGACGTCGGGGTGGTCTGACCCTTCGCAGTTTCCTGGTGCTCTGCTGGCATGCTCCCTGCCACCTGTGGATGTTGGCTCTCACCTACTATAGTGTTGCCTGGGGCCCAGGATAACTGCCGCCTACCCTGTCCTGTCAGCAGGACACAGGGTCAGGGGCGTGATGCCACATCTATTTATACTGCTGGGCTTGTGTCCAGGTATGCTCAGGGTAGGTGACACCTCAGCTTCCCTCCTGGGCCATCGTCCTTACATTCCTACCAGACCACGCCATACTGCCATCTAACCCCGAGCTCAGAAGGACAGAGGACATGCCTCGTGGGTAAAATTGTGAACTCCTGGGTTTAAATCTTGGCTCCTGTGAAGTTCTGTTTCTTCATCACTAGAATGGGGGTAACACTAGCAATTAGCTCACGAGGCTGAGGAGGAAACTAAGTACTGGGACTTTGCTGGGGCAGAACCCACCATATCATGATCTGTTCTTATCCCCCGCACCCACTGGGGGTTCAAGAGCTGGGGAGCACTAAGGAATAAGGATACTGGGGGAGAGGGGAAACGGGATGACAGATGGCAGAGCCTAGGGCTCCCAGCATGCAGAACTAACTAGTAAACGCTGGCAACCTAACTTTCCTCAAGCCCAGCAACCCACTTCCCAGCAGAGGCTGCACTGGGCTGGGCCCGCCAAGGCACTGGCCTGCAGAGGGGCTTACTGGGCAACCTGAGTCCTGGGCCTCCCGTGCCTTGCCTCACCAAAACAGACACCCCTAAGTGTCACTGGTGTCACCGCTTCTCTCACTGCCTGGGAACTCAAGAGCACCCTTCCTCTACCCCAAGCAAGGCAGCCAGACCCTCTGGACCATTTCCAGAGTGATGGTTATCCTAGCAGCTGAACTAAACCCACACCCCAGCTACACTCATATCTTCCAAAGTAACCTACCACTTCCAATTTCTCTTTTACCATCACAGTCCAGAGGAAAACTCACTAAACTTGAGGGCTGTCACGTCTGCCGTCACTCCGCATCTTCCCATTGCTTCCCTCTCTCGCTACCTCACAGAACTGGGCTGCCACACCAGAAAACCACCGCATGTTTCTGCTCCTAAAACCTGATCCTTAGACCACAGATAGAAGCTGCCTGCCCTCCTCTAGCTGGACCTCCTCGTTCTGCCGAGCCAGCCTGCAGTCTAGACAATCGCCTGGCCTCCCTCCCCTCTGCCCCTTGTTCTTACCAACTGCTGGATGCTGATGACATCCATGGTCCCCCCTGCTCTTCACACCCCCAGTGAGAGGAGCTGAGTGGCTCAGCCCTTTTATAGAGAGCTAGCTCCTGGGGGCAGGGCAGGCCAGAGGCTTTTGCCTGGGCCAGATTGCTCAGTGGCTCTGTAACACTGACCAAAATACCAGTGTGGGCGTATAGCCCGCTGAAGGCAGCAGGAACCGCTTTCAGCTGAGTCAGGTGCACTCTCAGACACCCACTCTCCTGCACCTGCTCAGGAGTGGTCCAACCAATAAACGGATGCAGGGGTGCTTGGGCCACTAGAGAAGAGTTGAGCGTGATCCTCCATGTTGCTGCAGGTCTAGCTGCCTGAGATCCTAAAAAACCCAGCCAGCCTGTCCTAAGCAAAAGGAGGCCAGAATCCTAGAGGATATCTCTGGAAGGACAGGCCTAAGAGGCTGACCTCTGCGTCAGGAATCCTCATGGCATCTACAGGAGGAAATCAGGCTTCAAGCGACCTCCCACTCCCAGTTTCAAGACTGCCCTCCCTACTCTTGCTGGTTTCTTTCCCCAGGTGGCCCTCACTTCTCCCTTATAGTTCCTGTTTCTTCTCCCTCACCACTCTGAGAGTCAGTGTTTTAAATTATACCACCACCAGGGGCCAAGTCCAGCCTGTCATCAGCACCTCATGCCTCTTGAAAAGCCAAGTCCCACACATGCAGGTCCCCTACCCAACGCCCTCCTGGCAGGGAGCATGCCTTTCCACATGGAAGCTGAACGGAGATCCACTCCAGGTCCAAGTACGGAATGTCAACCATTAATCCAGTCACAAAGCAACCTGTCTCAAGCCACCAAAGTCAAACTTCCTAATTCCCTTTAAGATGCCAAGCATGCCCTTCACCCAGCTGTGCCTTGAATTCTGCTTTGACCTTTGAAAGGAAATCTGATAGGTAGTAAATAAGATTCCAGAATTGGAGCTACATGAGTAGAGATGACCTGAACCAGAGGGAGGGAAGAACTACAGGTCAAGGACAGCCCGAGGCCCCAAAGGGCTGGGAATGGTTCCACCCACAGCTGGCTTCTTGGTAAATACATCCAAGTTTTGAAACTTAGGGAACCTGGAGGTTTTTAGAGAAACTTGGTCCTTATGCACCAGGGGTTTTTGTCTAGCGTGATTTCTTGCCTTTGAGAATGCAGAGGGGGAGTTACCTAGAGTGAGGGTAAGTAAGATAAGACAAGACGTCAGTTCTGGACTCAATTGTCTGCCACTGAAACTCTCACCAGTAAAACTAGTTTCTTCCACATGAAATTAACTGGTATGAACTCTTACCAAAAAATTACTCCTTATAAAAAACTGGAAGATAAACAAAACTCAAGATGCACTTGATGAACCACTCTTGCCACAGTGGCCCAGGGGATACCATGTGTACCGGTGTTGTATATATCCTCTTTTCCTCTATGTCTTGTGGATGTACAGTCATGTTTTTATAGCCACGTTTTAAGAGGCATCACACTGATCCCAACTCAGCACGCTTTCCACATTAGCCTACACTGCACTCTGCTAAACTTCCCCCAAATGACACGTGTCCCAGAATTTAATCATTGCCCTAACAGAGAGAACTTCGCTTGTCTCCCTCCTTTCCTCCTTTTTTTTTAAATTACACTACATGCTCCAATGCACAACTCTGTAAACGTCTCTGTAAGTAAATTTATGGATATTTCTCTAAGTAGCTACAGAGAAATCAAATTATTGGCCCTACTCACTTAAGTTTTGATAGATATTGTCAAACTGCTGTGTACAGCAGGTGTACCAATTTCCATGAGCAGATACCAACAAAGTGATGGTAAGAAAGAAAAAAACCACAATATTACTATCCAGAATACACAAACTCCTATGAATCAATCAAAGGAAGAAAGTCTTTAGGCAATAGGTATGGACAGGAAGTTCAGAGAAAACAGGTGGTCAACTTCACTGATAATCAGCAATGCAAAATAAAGCAAGAACACTTTTAATCTAGCAGATTGTTAAAATTAATGCAAGTTGAGGAAGTGGGTCCTCCAAATACACTGCTTGCAATGTGCCCAGCACACTCTCTAGTGCTCTCCATAGATTCATTCATTGAACCCCCGCACGGCCCTTAAGGCAGGCCGTATTATAATCATCCTCACCTTATAGATGAGGAAGCCAGGACAGATGGGTGAAGTGACTTTTTCCAAGGGCACTCAGCCAGAAAGTGGCTTTTGTCATCTATTCCGTGGTTTCTTCTAATACTTACATAGTTCTGTTTTTATACTTAGGTCTTTACTTGAAATTTATTTTTGAACATGGGATGAGGTAAGGATACAACTTTATTTTTTCCAAGGGATAGATGTTTCCACATGAACTAATTTAGAATATGATCATCTGTCCAGGCGTAAGCACTTACAGCCCCACGAGATCTACTCCCTCACTTCCACAGTGGCCAGAATGGGGCTCTTCAGGCCTCAGTTTCCCACCCTGCAGCATGGATGCTGACCAAGGCAGGGGCTGGGAGGGCTAGTCTGTGTACCCTTGCATGGCAGCCTAAGACAGCAGAAGGGTGGCAGTTCAGCTGGCCAGCAGGTCCCGTAGGTCACTGTCGCAGGGCAGCAGGTCACATGCCAGTCGTGCCTTCCGATCCCGGACAGCCTTCAGGGCTGGGCTGTGTTGCAACAGGAGAGAGCAAATGTCCACGTGACCCTTCTCAGCAGCCTGTGGAGAGAGAGACCTGAATCAAGAGCCATACCCTCACTGGGCCCTGCCCTTTCTTGATCCACTTCTGGGAATTTCTTGGTCCTAAAAAAGGTCTTGTGAAAAGAGAGACACTGGCTGTTTGAGTAGATTTCCCCTAATTCCTACCAAATCCCAACAACTTGCATAAAGATTGGTGGAATTCTCTAGTGCTATTCTGGCAGTTAGCTTGAGTTTTTCTCTCTTGTGTCCTTTGCTCAGTGGCCATTCTTCTCTCTCCAGGCCTGCACATTAAAAACAAATATAGAACCTTAGATCTGAGTGTCTTTTACAAATGTACAAGGGCGTCGGGCACCATGGGTACAACCTATACCAGACACAGCCTCTGCCCTCTGGGACCTTTCAGATGAGCAGAGAAAAATGGGCTCAGGTTCTCAGCTTTCTCCTCTGCCTCTTTTTAACTTAACTCCCCCAGAGGAGAGAGTTAAAGTGACTTCTATAGATTAGTTTATTCAGTGTTCACAATAACCTTCAAAGATAGGAATTATCATTATTCTCATTTTACAGATGGCTTATACAAGTGACTTGTCCAAGGTCACAGAGCCAGTGTGGCAGCCTAGGGACTCTAAACCAGGTCCATCTGACCGCCAAGTCTCAATTCTTAACAACTGTGTTATACCACTTGAATTCCCTGCTCCTCCCAACAGACAGACTGATGTACCTAGGGGCTTTTGAGAGGTGTAAAAATTAATATTAGCAGCAAATATGGTCTGTAATCTGAATCCAGATCTTTATTTTGCAGGTCCTCTTGAGAAATACAGACCCAAGGTTCTCAATTTTGTTGCCTCGATTCAGGCAGTGGTATGTTGTGTGCAGTTGTGAGATGCATCCCAAAGAATTTTTTCAAAAAAAGGACCAAAGTTTTCAAGTAGCTTATTTTTTGAAAAAGAAAAAACAATTCCTATTCCTCACACATGTGCATCCCCTGAATGAGAGAAAAAGGCAGGATACACGCTGAAAAGGCCTCATGCTGTGGGGAACACCAGCCAGCAATATCTGCAGCAGTGTCCTGCCCGTACAAACCCTCCATGGGAGTTAAAACAAAATGAGCAACACCAGTTTAGACCATTAAGAAATAAGCAATCTGCCTCTCCAAATGGCAAGCATCTTAAAAGAAAATAAAACAACATCCGGTTGTTCACTCAGCACATATTCATTGGGCACCTAGGCCAAGAGCTGGGGCTACAACAGTAAACAAGATCAAGTCTTAGCTATCTCTAGGGACAGAGACAGAATTCAAAGGAATTTCAGGGAGAAAAGTTAGGAAAGTCAAGTGCAGGGTGCTTCTGCACATCAGTTGCATGAGCTGCCCACGTCTAAGGAACAGGAAAGCTCTCTGAGGGTGTGATGTAGAAGCTGAGATCCAGAAGGAAAGACAGAAACAAGCCAGATGAAAACTGGGAGAGAGGCATCCAGAAGGGGATAGCTTGATATGTAAGGCCCTGGAGTGTCACCATAATAGGGTCAAGAAACTGAGCCTGAGGGGCGACTGGGTGGCTCAGTTGGTTAAGCATCCGACTGTTGATTTCAGTTCAGGTCAGGATTTCACACTTTGTGAGATCCAGCCCCATGTCAGGCTCCACACTGAGCATGCAGCCTGCTTAGAATTCTCTCTCTCCTCTCTCTCTGCCCAACCATCCAGTATCTGCAAGTATGCTTGCACATACTGTCAAAATAAATAAATAAACATTAAAAAAAGAGAGAGAAAAGAAACTGGGCATCAGTGTTAAGAGACAAGGGGATGCGAGCTCAAGATGGGCACCTGGCTAACTCAGTCAGAAGAGCATGCAACTCTTGATCTTGGGGTGGTGAGTTCAAGTCTCATGTTGGGTGTAGAGATTACTTAAATAATTAAACTTAAAAAAAAAAAAGATAAACTGGAGGAAAGGTTGACATTTTCCCTTGAAGTGCATGCAAGTGTAATATATCTGAAAATCATTGGATGATGAAATATTCACATCTGGTTTCCTAAAAATTAAGTTGATCTTTGAGACAGCACCCTCCACACCATTTTTTTATTGTGGTAAAAACATTTCACATGAGACCTACCTTCTTAATTAACTGATTTGTGATTTTTAAGTAATCTCTATACCCAACATGGGGCTCAATCCCACAACTCCAAGATCATGGGTCACCTGCTTTCCTGCCTGAACCAGCAAGGCACCCTGAGATCTACCTTAAGAAAGTAGTTTTGGAAATTGTTTTTTTCATATTTACTATTTACTTATTTATCTTGAAAGAGAGAGAGCGAGCAAGCGAGCACCTGTGCAAGTGGGAGAGGGACAGAAAGAGAGGGAGAGAGAGAATCCTAAGCAGGTTCTGCGCTCTCAGTGTAGAGCCCCACACGGGGCTCAATCTCACAAACCATGAGACCTGAGCTGAAATCAATAGTCCGATGCTTAACTAAGCCACCAGGGCACCCCGGTAATTGTTCTTTTTATTGTTAAATGATAGCCTCCCACCTTTTAAGTAGGCCAGGACCAATGTGGGGCTTGAACTCAAAATCCTGAGATCAAGTCACATGCTCTACTGACTGGGACAGCCAGGCACCCCACCCTTCTCAACAAATTTAAAGTGTACCACACAGTACAGCCAACTACAGGCACAGTACAGATCCGTAGAACTTAATCAACTTGCCCAAGTGAAACTATACCAGTTCAACAGCAACTCCCTCCCTCCCCCCTGCCCCTGGAAACCACCATTCTACTCTCTGCTTCTAGGTTTGACTATTTTATATATAGGAAAACCTTGTTTTGCTGCACTTTGCTTTACTGAGCTATGCAGGTATGGTGGGTTTTGTTTGTTTGTTTTTCTAAACTGAAGGTCTATGGCAACCCTGCATCGAGCAGGGTTTTCCCAATAGCTCTTGGTCACTTCCTATCTGTTATATTTTCATACTTCCTGAAATTTTCAAACTTTTTCATTATTATTGTGTTTGTTACGCTGATTTGTGATGTTTTTTTTAATTCACAGAGCATTTTCTTTAATTTTTTAATTTTATTTTATTTTTCTGGAGTTTTATTTATTTAACTTGATCCAAGTTAGTTAGCATACAGTGCAACGATTTCAGGAGTAGATTCCTTAATGCCTCTTACCCATTTAGCCCATCCCCCCTCCCACAACCCCTCCAGTAACCCTCTGTTTGTTCTCCATATTTAAGAGTCTCTTATATATTGTCCCCCTCCCTGTTTTTATATTATTTTTGCTTCCCTTCCCTTGTGTTCATCTGTTCTGTGTCTTAAAGTCCTCATATGAGTGAAGTCATATGATTTTTATCTTTCTCTAATTTCCCTTAGCCTAATACCCTCTAGTTCCATCCATGCTGTTGCAAATGGCAAGAGTTCATTCTTTTTTATTGCCAAGTAATACTCCATTGTATGTATGTATGTATGTATGTATGTATGTAAACACACACACACACACACATACATACCACATCTTCTTTATCCATTCATCCATCGATGAACATTTGGGCTCTTTCCATACTTTGGCTATTGTTGATAGTGCTGCTATAAACATTTGGGTGCATGTGCTCCTTCGAAACAGCATACCTGTATCCCTTGGATAAATACCTAGTAGTGCAATTGCTGGGTCATAGGGTAGTTCTATTTTTAACTTTTTAAGGAACCTCCATACTGTCTTCCAGAGTGGCTGCACCAGTTTGCATTCCCACCAGCAGTGCAAAAGAGATCCTCTCTCTCTGCATCCTCGCCAACATCTGTTGTTGCCTGAGTTGTTAATGTTAGCCATTCTGACAGGTGTGAGGTGGTATCTCGTGGTTTTGATTTGTATCTCCCTGATGATGAGGGATGTTGAGCATTTTTTCATGTGTTAGTTGGCCATCTGGATGTCTTCTTTGGAGAAGTGTCTATTCATGTCTTTTGCCCATTTCTTCACTGGATTATTTGTGTTTTGGGTGTTGATTTGATAAGTTCTTTATAGATTTTGGATACTAACCCTTTATCTGATATGTTGTTTGCAAATATCTTCTCCCATTCCGTCGGGTATCTTTTAGTTTTGCTGATTGTTTCCTTCCCTGTGCAGAAACTTTTTATTTTGATGAGGTCCCAATAGTTCATTTTTGCTTTTGTTTCCTTTGCCTCTGGAGATGTGTTGAGTAAGAAGTTGCTGCAGCCAAGATCAAAGAGATTTTTGCCTGCTTTCTCCTCAAGGATTATGATGGCTTCCTGTCTCACATTTAGGTCTTTCATCCACTTTGAGTTTATGTTTGTGTATGGTGTAAGAAAGCAGTCCAGGTTCATTCTTCTGCATGTCACTATCCAGTTTTCCCAACACCACTTGCTGAAGAGACTGTCTTTATTCCATTGGATATTCTTTCCTGCTTTGTCAAAGATTAGTTGGCCATACATTTGTGAGTCCATTTCTGGGTTCTCTATTCTGTTCCATTGATCTGTCTGTTCTTATGCCAGTACCATATTGCCTGCATGATTACAGCTTTGTAGTATAGCTTGAAGTCTGGAACTGTGATGCCTCCTGCTTTGATTTTCTTTTTCAAGATTGCTTTGGCTATTTATGGTCTTTTCTAGTTCCATATGATCTGTGATCACTAATCTCTGAGGTTACTACTATAATTATTTTGGGATGCCATGAACCACACCCATATGAGATACTGAACTTAATAAATGTGTGTGTTCTGACTGCTACACTGACTGGTTCCCCAGTCTTTCTCTTCCTCGTGCTTCCCTATTCTTTGAAACACAACAATATTGAAATTAAGCCAATTAACAACCTTACAATGGCCTCTCAGTGCTCAAGTGAAAGGAAGAGTCAATCAATGTGGCAAACTTCATTGTCGTCCTAGTTTAAGAAACTGCCGTGATCCAGTGCTTCAGCGCTTCAGCAGCCACTACCCTGACCACCCTGATACCCGGAGCAGGCATTAACATTGAGGTAAGACCCTCTACCAGTACAAAGATTACAACTTGCTGAAAGGTCAGATGGTTAGCATTTTTTAGCAATAAAGTATTTTTATTTTTTATTAAAAAAAAATTTTTTTTTTAACATTTATTCATTTTTGAGAGACAGAGAGAGAGCATGAGTGGGGAAGGGGCAGAGAGAGGGAGACACAGAATCCAAAGCAAGCTCCAGGCTCCTAGCTGTGAGCACAGAGCCCAACGGGGGGCTCGAACTCACAAACTGCGAGGTCATGACCTGAGCTGAAGTCGGACGCTCAACTGACTGAGCCACCCAGGTGCCCCAGCAATGAAGTATTTTTAAATTAAGGTACATACATTTTTTTTTGACATAATGCTAGCATACACTAAATATACTATAGTATAAACATAACTTTTATATACACTGGGAAACCAAAAAAATTCCTTTGACTTGCCTTATTATGGTGGTCTGCGTTATGCCTAAAGAGGTATCATGAAGTATAAAAAACAGAAACAGGGGCGCCTGGGTGGCTCAGTGGTTAAACATCCGACTCCAGCTCAGGTCGTGATCTTGCAGGTCGTTGAGTTCAAGCCCCACATCAGGCCCTGTGCTGACAGCTCAAAGCCTGGACCCTGCTTCAGATTCTGTGTCTCCCTCTCTCTCTCTGCCCCTCCCTCACTCTCTCTCAAAAATAAACATTAAAAAAAAAACAAAAAAAAAAACTCTACTACAAATGTTTTAAAATGTATCTACTAGTGTCTGTATCAAAGTGTTACCCCTGCTCCCATCATATATTTTTTTTAAAAAATAACATGTACTGGGCTGTCTGGGTGGCTCAGTCAGTTAAGTGTCTGACTTGGGCTCAGGTCATGATATCAAGGTTTGTGAGTTCAAACTCCACACAGGGCTCTGTGCTGACAGCTTAGAGCTGGGAGTCTGTTTCAGATTCTGTGTCTTCCTCCCTCCCTGTCCCTCCCCCACTTGCGCTCTCTCAAAACTCTCTAAATAAATAAACGTTAAAAAATAATTGCAACATGTATTATTCAACAGTCAGGTGTACAAAATAAATAAAAATAAGAACTCTATCTTTGCTGACCTAACATTTCAAGGCTACTGTACTTAAACAAGCACCTTCCTATCATGCTTCTGGAGTCCAGATTGCTTACTGTGGACTTGCCGACCCCTAGCTGTCTCTGTTACTGCCTGGGGAGGCAGAGTAGAGTGTGTGGAGGAGGAACACTGGCTGCTAAAAGAAAACCCTCCTAGAGGAAGCTCATCAGTGTGTCTTGTCTTCTAATGGCTGAGAACTTGCCACACTACATGCTAGAGGGAACTGAAAGTTGTCTGTGATTGCAGAGCCCCCTTTGAGACATGTCTCTAATATGAAGAGTGAACACAAATTTTTGGTGGACAGCAAAAGTGTCTGCCACAGGTTCTGATGGTAAGTCATGCGGTCAACTACTTAAATTTTTCTGTTTTACAATTTAGGGGCACCTGGGTGGCTCAGTCGGTTGAGTGTCCGACTTTGGCTCAGGTCATAATCTCACAGTTTGTGAATTCAAGCCCTGCATCTGTACTTCAGATCTTCTGTCCCCCTCTCTCTGCCCCTCCCCTGCTCACTCTCTCTCAAAAATAAACAAACATTTTAAAAATAATAAAATAAAATTTCACATCCAGAATTACGTTTTGTAGGCTACAATTCAAAAATATTCTTTTATAAAAAAATGTTTATTTATTTTGAGAGAGAAAGAGTGCGTGCACTAGAGCAGGGGAGAGGCAGAGAGAGACGGAGACAGAGAATCCCAAAGTGGCTCCACACAGCCCAACACAGGGCTCAATCTCATGAACTATGAGATCATGACCTGAGCCGAAACCAACAGTCTTGAGTCCAAGTGCTCAACTGACTGAGCCACCCTGGCGCCCTCCAAAATATTCTTTACTGTGTGTTGTTTAAATAAATAAATATATAAGAAAGAAAGGAAGGAAGGAAGGAAGGGAAAAAAAGAGAAGAGAAGAAGAAAAGATAAACTGGAGAAGCAGGCAGGGGCTAACCGCAGACAGCCTTGTAAAGCAGCTTAAGGCCTTGAAGGCCTCTAAGGTGTGGCATGATCAGAATTAATTTAAAAACCATCACTCTGGGAGAAAACCAAGTGGAGGCAAGAGAAGAATAAATGTATACACATATGCCATAAACATGCATAAACCATTTTTCAAATGTGCATAAGAAATCAGTAACAGTGATGCCTTGAGGGAGGTGCCCTAGAAGATCGACGAACCAGGCATCAGGGTGGAAGGGAATCATTTTCCTGCTGCACTGTTTTGTACTCTTCAAACTCTTCACCATGTGTAGGTTATTTCTGGTCAGAAGGTTAATTAAGCAATCACTCTGGTTATAGTATGGAAAGTGGGCTACAGGGACAGGTAAGAGTAGGTGTAAGCTTCATTCAACTTTTTTTTTTTTTTTAAAGATTTTTAAGTAATCTCTACACGCAATGTAAGGCACAAACTCACAACTCCAAGATCAAGAGTCATATGCTCTACTGACTGAGCCAGCCAGGGGCTGCCCCTAAAGTAGGTGTGAGCTTCAGAAAACTAACTTCATGGAAAAGCATTCATGGCATATCACTAAAGGAAAGAAAAAAAAAATGATACCATACATTTAATTCTAATTTACATGCACAGGAAAAATGCCAGATACGTTAATCCTAAAGTGATGACTGGTAAGCACTGGCATTATAAGTGATTTGTATTTTCCCTTTTCTGCTTTCCCCATGTTTTCTACAGCGAACATGTTATAACTTTTATAATGACAAAAACCAAGATTTTGAGGGGGGAAGGGAGCATACCTTATGCAAACTGGTCATGCCATCGTCATCTACCAACCTGGGGTTGGACCCATGAGACAGCAGGAGCCGTGCAATTTCAGTGTGCCCACAGTAGCTTGCCCGGTGCAGAGCAGTGGCGCCCCCATGGGTTTGGGCATCACACTTAGCCCCACTTTCCAGCAGGAACTGGCATACAGCATAGTGCCCGTTGCGGCTGGCATAGTGCTGCAGGGAAAAGAGACCAAGTTCAGACAGCAGAGCCCAGGCAGGCAATGAGGGTGGTGGAGGGGTGAGAGCATGGGCTCGGGAGCAAGAGGATGATCTCCATCAGCTATATGACCTGGGCAAGCCTCTTCATTTCTAGCATCAGTTTCCTCAACAGGCAAATGAGGATAATAATTATTCCTATGTCACAGGACTATTAGGAAAATGAAATTAAATAATTGATGTAAAGCACTTTAACACTAATTAAAAAAAAAAAAACAAAACAGGTTCACCTGATGCTTAAAACAGAAAACCTGCTAGGAGAGAAGGGCAGGAGTAAAGGCGACATAACCCCCTTCCCCACAGGGAGCACGTATCCCACATGAAAGCTTCTCCCTCCTCTGACCCTGTGTTCCTCCCCAGCTCACCAGAGCAGTGTAGCCAGCTGAGTCAGGCTGGCTAGGGTCTATTGCCTTCTGGATTAAATATTTCACTCGACCTAGGTCTCCATTCAGGGCTGCTGACCAGATTCCTGTGGAAAGACAACCAAAGTGCTGGATAATGTTGAATGACTGGAGACTTTTAGTGCTTCCTTTACCTCTTGATCTCCATTTTCTCACCTATAAAATGGGGGATTTATTCATTCAACAGATGATATTAACTGAGATCTCCTCTGTGCCAAGGGCTGTCCTAGGAGGTGGCGACGTAGCCGTGGACAAGATAGACAAAGGGCTGGGGTGCCTGGGTGGCTGTCAGTTAAGCATCTGACTTTGGCTCATGTCGTGATCTCGTGGTTCGTGGGTTCGAGCCCCATGTCAGGCTTTGTGCTGACAACTCAGAGCCTGGAACCTGCTTCGGATTCTGTGTCTCCCTTTCTCTCTGCCCTTCCCCCGCTCACACTCTATCTCTTAAAAATAAATAAACGTTAAAAAAAAAAAAAAGATAGACAAGGGGCTTTGTCTAATCAGGACAGTAGAATTGGGCAGACACAGAAATCCCTTCTTCAAACCACTTCAAATACACAAATGTTGGATAAGGTAATGTTTAAAATATTTGAATACACAGGCAAATTTAAAAGCAAGAGAAGGACATTACCAGCTGCCAGAACAAGGTGAAAACCACAGCCAAAGTGGTGAGCAGGTACTGAGTCTGCAGAATCCCAAAAGTCCTTGTAACTAGACACAGATAATTTAAAAAAAATTTTTAATGTTTATTTTTGAAAGAGAGTGTGAGAAGGTGAGGGGAAGAGAGAGAGAGAGAGAGAGAGAGAGAGAGAGAGAATCGGAAGCAGGCTCCAGGCTCTGAGCTGTCAGCACAGAGTCTGACGTAGTCTCGAACCCATGAACCGCAGGATCATGACCTGAGTCGAAGTCAGCACTTAACCAACTGAGCCACCCAGGTGTCCCTGCACATGGATCTTAGAGGCTTTGGCTAGAACAACTGGGCAGGGTCTGCATCAAAGGCTGCAGGCCACGTGTATGGCAGGGAATAGATACAGCAAGGTTCTGTGCACAAAGCTGGTGGGCAGGAAGTACCATGTCATGGATGAACTGGGACTGGAAAATCTCTACTTTCCTGGTCTGAATACCAGCAAGAAGCAAGCTGCCAGGCACAGGCACTTCACTCATTCCGCAAATATTTACTGAATACTTACTATGTATCTGGCACTCTTCTGGGCACTAGGGATCAGCCAAGAATTAAAGATCCCTGATCTCCAGTGCTCCCCTTGCCCTGCAAATTTTAGTCTTATGGAGGTTACATTCTAATTATAGGAGACAAACAGGAAAAAAATAAGTCAGGTGGTACTAAGACCTATGAAGAAAAATAAAGCAGAGAAGGGATATGAGCAGTGGTCACAGATGGCATCTTTGATAAGGTGACATCTGAATACAAACTTAAAGGAAATGAGAAAAGGCACCATTCCAATAGGTGTTAGAAGACAGCACAGGCAGAAGAAACCTAAAAAAAATCAAGCAACTTGGAGATGTGGGACCTATATTTATTTATACCCCTTAGGGAGCAGAACCCCCAAGCTAAGAGTATGTCATAATCTGGATCTGTAATAAAAATGGACCCAGACAAGTGAATGTTATAAGGGCTGCACAGAGGCAACTTTAAAAAAAAAAAAAAAAAATGTTTTATACCTCCAGAAGCCAACAAAGGTATGTGGATAATCTCTTACAAAAGAGGACATCCCACCACTCAGCCTATGAGCTCAAAAATTAGAAGCTGTAAAACAAGAAGCAATCCACTGCCATGTGAGACAGTCAGCAAATACAACAAATGGAAAAATGCATGCTTTAAAAATCAGCCATAACAACACAATCTAAAAGACTTTAAAACAACATTTAGGGGTGTCTGGATGGCTCAGTTGTGCATCCGACTTAAGCTCAGGTCATGATCTCACAGTTCGTGCATTTGAGTCCCATGTTGGGCTATGCGCTGACAGCGCAGAGCCTGCTTCAGAGTCTGTCTCCCTCTCTCTGCCCCTCGCTCGCTTGTGCTCACTCTCTCTCTCAAAAATAAACGTTAAAATTTTCTTTAAAAAATAAAAAAATAAAACAACATTTAATGTGTTCACAGAGATGAAGGAATAGAATCCACAAATCAACAGAACGTTAGGGGTAAAAAAAGAACAAGGAGATCTAAAACAAAAGTCAGGGGCACCTGGCTGGCTCAGCTGGTTGAGCATGTGACTCTTGATCTTGGGGTCATGAGTCTGAGTCCCATGTCAGTTTTAGAGATTACTTTAAAAAAAAAAAAAAGTCAGTAAATTAAAAAATAGAATCACTGAAATAAAACAACAACAACAGATGGTTGGACAGTACTGCAGACCCAGCTGGAGAGAGAATGAGTGACTTGGAAATCACCCAGAATGCAGAATGGTAAAGACAAAAATATTAAAAAGAGGTAAAGAAACATAGAAGACAGATTGTACCAACATGTGTCTAATAGGAGTTTAAAAAAGAGAGAGAAACTGGACAGAACAGGAGAGGAAATGTCTGAAGAGATATCGTCTAAGAATTATTCTGAAGTAGGGGTACCTGGGTGGGTCAGTTGGTTAAGCGTTTGATTTCAGCTCAGGTCATGATTTCACAGTTCATGGATTCAAGCCTCGCACTGGGCTCTGTGTTGACAGCTGGGAGCCTGGAGCCTGCTTCGGATTCTGTGTCTCCTGCTCTCTCTGCCCCTCCCTCACTCACACTCTGTCTCTCTCTCTCTCTCTCAAAAATAACTAAGCATAAAAAAAGAGAGAGAGAGAATTATTCTCAAGTAAAGGCAACCATGAGTTCTCAGATGAAAACCACATTAAATCCGAAGGAGAACTGATCAAAACAAATCTACCATGGTGAAATGACCAAACATCAAGAATAAAGAGAACATTTAAGTTACCAAAAAAGAAAAAAATCACCAGTCATTGAAGAGTAACAAGCAGATTATCAGCTAAATTCTTAACAACAGTAGCAGACAAAAGAAGATAAAGGAAAAATATTTTCAAAGGTTTGAGGGATAAAAAAAATAACTGTCAACGTAGAGTTTTATACCAGTCGAGAGAGAGAGAAATGAATGAATGAATGAATGAATGAATGTTGGAGAAGCATACTCACTAAAAAACTTTAAAGGATATACTCCAGGAAACGGGAAAATAAACCCAGAGAGTAGATATGAAGAAAAAGAATCCACACAAAAAAACAGACAAGGATCTTTCCCATGTGTGGGAAATAGATAATAAATAAGTAAACAAAGTAATGTCAGGTTGTGAAAACTGCTTTAATGAAAGTAATATATCAGAGTAACTTGGAGGGTAAGGGGCCCTACTTTGGATAGGGCAAGGTTTCTTTCTCAACAGCAGCACAATTAGCATGTTAGTAACACCTGAAATTGTCTCCAGACATTGCCAAAGACCATTTGGGATCAGAACTGCCCCCAGCTGAGAACTACTAGAATGGGGTGTTCAGGGTGGGTCTTTCTGAGGTGACATTTGACCTGAGACCAGAGAGAAAAGCATTAGCTAGCCTGATGTTGCAGGAAGTTCATTCCAAGGAGCTGGGACAGCAAGTACAATGGCCTTAAGTCAGAAAGAGATCTATCTTGCATGTCTGAGAAACCAAAATTGAGCCCAGTGTGACTGAAGTGCAGTGACTGGGGAAAGAAAAGGATGAGGAATAAAATGAGGGCAGAGAAGTAGAACAGGCAGGGATTAGATCAGTTTGTAGGCCATGGAAGGAATCTGAATTTTATTCTAAGAGCAATGAAATCACCTGATTTAATACCTTCAAAAAGTTACTCTGGCCTCTAACTAGAGAAGAAAACACCACAGGAGGGCAGGAGTGGAAGCAGGAAGCCCATGAGGGAATTGCTTCAGTAGCCCCAAGAGTGGCAGAAGTGGAGGGAAGTAAGCAGATGCAAGAGTCACTTAATAGTTGGGTCAGAATGCATACAAAGCAGTAGCATCTACCCAACAATTGAGGACAGTGTTATTACTGTATAAGCTGCCTCTGCACAGAGGGATAATACACAGCTTCCCAAGAAAAGAGGACATTTTCTTTCAGCTTTACTGTGTTCCTTACTGGCGATACGATCTCCTTACAGTCTGGGGTAAAAGAGTTACTTCTCAGGTCCCAAAGGTAGAGATAACATCACCTGCGCTGAGGGCCGTGTGTGCCATATCTAAAGCCTACAGGATCCGACACACTAGGGCTCACACCTGAGGTCAGAACGTTAGTTCTCTTCGCAGCGCAGCCCCCTCTGAAGCTCCGTGACCTCCGGGTAGCTGCAATACCCCGAGCTGCTGATTCTGCCGCCCGGCCCCCCAGACACCCGAGGGTCCCCGAGTCTCTAGGGGGCGCACCAGCTGAGACGGGCTCCGCCCCACCACTTGGGAAAGTTAACAAAACCAGGGCCTCAGTTTCCCAACCTGCACACGAGACGAAGTTTCTAGTGGCGGAGCCCCTGCCAGGTGCCTGGTGGGATCTCACTGACGCGGGGGCTGGGAGCCCACTGCCCCCCTGGGCTCCCACCCGGCCCGCTGCGGCCCTCGGGGTCCCGCTTCTCGGCCATCTCCTTGTGCCGCGACCTGGAGACAGCGGGGAGCCTCACCCCTGTCGAAGTCCATCTCCTCCAGCGTCTGTTGCACGCCGGACGCCACACCCGGATGAGAGCAGCACGGGCTATCGGCGCATGGCCGCGGCGCCGCCATGCCAGCCTTGGCGCCCGCCCCCGCCCTCCGCCGGTTGTGCGCACGCGCGGCCGCAGGGGGTGGGCGGAGCGGACGCAGCAGAGGCAGCACCAGCTCTGGGATCCGCCCCTCGGCGGCCGAGGATTTCCTCGGAGGCCGACCCAGCTGGGCTTTAGCTCGGGAATCAATGGAAGCGGCGGGGCGGGGCTTATGGCGCACCACCGCGCTCCGAGGCGGCCGCGCGAGGGCGTCCCAGGCTAAGCGGAGTGCGGAGGCCGCAGCGTAGGATTCCCTCGCGCCCCCCCTCCCCGCCCCCACCTCCTGGCGGATGGCGCCGGAGCCCCCGGCTTCGTAGGTTGCGGGGACGCAGCGGGCGGGTGCGGCAGCTTGTCAGAGCCTGGCCCTCCAGGTTCTGTGTGCCACCGGTTTCTCCAGGGCAGGAGTCGCCGGTCGCGCCCCAAGGTCTCCGTTCTCTCTTTCCACACCCCCTCAAGGCCCAGTGACCTCGCTTCCTCCTCCTTCCTCACGTGCCTCCTGCCCATTTCTTGGAAGACCCCGTGGGAGGAAGGGGGTCACTTGTCCTGCCACTAGGAGCATGTAAGCCCCGAGGCCAGGGACGGGCCGTTGGGTTGTACCGAACCCCCAATTCCACAGTGGGAACCTAATTTACTGAATCAGTCTTCATATGTCAACATCCTCAGGGCATGGGTTTATTGACCATGCAGGAATCTTAGCGTACCCAGAAGTCTCCAGATTCATAGCCCTTTCCTACAGCTGAGGACACCCGGGGCAGCGGCCCATTTCAGCCACCGCAGGCCCTCCAGACCAGTCACGTGTGGGGAGGACTTTTCAACTGTCTCTATCTGTGGGCATGAATTACAGAATCCAGGCTGGGGCTTGTTTTCCTTACAAGTATCTGGGCCCTCCTTGTACCACTACTTAGATAGGACAGTGGTTTGGTGCACACTGGGTGGTAGTGGGGAAGTTCCATGCTCCACATAGCTGAAGTGTTCAGGACTAACATTCCTGGGGCATAGGTAGGATGGAGGTAGCCTTTCCTCCCCTAAGCTGGTTCAGAGCCCCATCCTCACACAAGCCAGTCCATACAACCTTAAGCTCTTTCTAAGAAGTTCCCCTCCTTTTACCCCTCACTCCCACTTCCCCTTCCCAGAGTTCTGGGAAACCAAGCCCCTCCCCACTCTCCCTGCCTCCCAGTGCCCTAACTTCTCCCTTTGGCCAGAAGCCAAAGCTGGCTTGAAGAGGCTGTGGCTCTGGTCTGGTTCCCAGCCTCACAGCTACCACTGTGGGAAAACACTGGCGCCTGGGCTATTCCCCGACTGGAGAGGGGCACAGGCAGGAGGGTAGAGACAATATTAGGGGCAGCTGACCCAGAACTATAGGGAGGTGAGGTTCGTCCAGCCCAGAATGTTTTAGCCCAAATGTCTTATCCCTACCACAGTAACATTGTTTTCTCGATTTTATTTGTCAATATAAAAATACTCAAATATTTACAACAAATAAATACGCGGGGACACAATAAGTTACACTGTTAGGAGCCCTCCTCCTAGGGCTGGGAGAGGATATGCAATATCCACAGCATGCCCACCCTCTCTCCTCCCTCCCCCTCCCCCCACACAACCTTTCCCAGCCCCATAAGGGAGGACATGTATAAAATACCACTGAACCCCAGGGCCAAGTGGGAGGCCCCTCCCACCCTTGCCCCAAACACACAGGAGAATCCATCTCCCTCCCCCCACCCTGAAAACATTCACAGCCCTAGGAGCAGGACCAGGCCCACCCCAGAGCCCTGGACCCCCCAAAAGGAGCACAGCACCCTGCCCAGCCCACCCCCATATGTACATCGCTGCCCCACACTGGGACAGGTGGGGGTAGGAGAGGCAAAGTGATACAACCCCTTCCCCTTCATAGCTCCAATGACTCACCAGGAGGACCCCCAGGCCAAGGGAAGACTTGACAGAAAAAGGAAGACTATCACACACACACATACAGGCACACACACAGAAACAGAAAGACTATGTCACACACACACACACATGCACACACCCACATACACGTACATATAGATACAAACACACCCACATCTCCAACTTCTGCCTTGAAAAGTTTTGGCTGCTGGGGTCCCATGTGTCCGTGATTCACAGCCCCTCACAGAGAGGAGGAAGATGCCTTCTGCGAGGCTGGTGCCCTGGTGAGCCACACCAAGTGGCAGTGCCCGTGCTGAGCAGAGCAGGTCCTCATGGCCGGACGGGTGCTGGGCAGGGTCTGTCCCAGGCCGAGCAGGTGCCCGTGCCATGTCCCTGAGGTAGCTGATGCCTGTGCAAAAGTAGGAGCTGCACCTCCCACGCTGCCCCTGTGAAGCGGTGGGGGACCCTCATACCGAGGACTCCTCAGGATTGGAGTCCGGCAGCGGCTGTCGCTGCTGCAGTTTGCGCCTCAGTTCATCAGCGAGCTCTGGCAGCGGGTGCCCAAGCCCGCCGCGGTCCTCCCCTCCCAGCTGTAAGCGGACGTAGCCATTGGCATTTGAGTTCCGCCCGCCCCCCAGGTGAAGCCGGGTCGGAGAAGGCAGGGGCTGGCCGGGGATGCCTGGAGGTGGAGAAGGGGGCCCGCCCCCGGGCTGGCAGCGAGCGTGTCCAGGCACAATCTTGAGGGAGCCGTCCGAGTAGTAGTAGCCAACAGGATCCCAGAGTTTCTCATCAGCCTCAGGGCCAGGCCTGAACGGGGGGCTGGTAGGCTCCTTGGGCAGCTCCAGAGGGTACACCAGGGTCCTCTCCGCCGCCTTGGCACCTTTCTCCAGTTCCTCCCGCAGCCGCCGGCGCAGGGACAAAACAAGCAGCAGCAGTACCAGGCACACGGCCCCCAGGGCCACCACAGCCAGCCACACCAGCCCCAGGTTTTCCAAGGGTGCCCGGGCCTCCAGGGTCACCGATGGACCCGCCACCACAGCCACCAGGTAGCCTTCAGCAGCCAGCCGCGCCCCCTGCTCCTCTGAAAAGCAGTGGTAGGCCCCGGCGTGGCGGGGCTGGGCAGCCATCACAACCAGGGCCTGTAGGCGGGCATCATAGAGGAAGGAGCCGGGCTGTTCGGCAGGCAGGTCCCGGCCCCCAAAGGTCCAGCGGGCATGGGCCAAATTGGAAGAGAGGCGGCAGGGCAGCACCAGGTCTGTGCCTGCCACCACGGTGATGTTTTTGGGTGTGAGCCTGACTGCAGCAGTAGAGAAAGAGAAAGCAGAGTTAGCACAGGAAACTCAGGGCCACGGGGAGATGCAGACATTCCAGCTCTGGCCTAGGGCCCGTCCTACTGGGAGAGGGACAGAAAAGACAGCTCACCTTTCTTATTGCCACGGAGGTTACAAATGCCTGAGGTGTCTGAGACTGTCACGTGCTGGATCAGCAAGGACCTGGTGGGGGAAGCAGGGTCTATGGGCATCCTGACGCCAACCACCCTGCCCTTCATCCCTGGTCCTAGCATGTGCAGAGACCCACTCACCCAGAGTGGCCACCCACGGTCACACAGTGGCTGGTGTTGACACTCCAGGCACAGTAGGGGTCCCGAGCGAGGACGCAGTCTGCGCAAGAGCGGTACTTCATGCAGTCAGCCAGGGGCAGCTGAACCAGCTGAGAGCGGGAGCCTGCAAAGAGAAGCTTCTGCAAGAGAAGCGAGGCACAGGACAGTCAGCCAGGCCAGGACATGGCCCAGGGGCAGCTTGGACTGCTACATGAGAGCAAAGGGGCAAAAGGAGCCAAAGCAGGAAGAGGGAAGTGCTGAATTCTGAGGAGAGAAATCGAAGGACCAGAGAACACGCAGCGGGCTTATTACAAGCCATACACAATCCTAAGCACCTTATAGATGTGACCTTCTTAGATAGGAACAGCAGAACCACGAGGCTGAGGAATATAATCACACACACGCACGCACACACACACACACGCACACACACTCCAGTACAGTATAAATAGTTCAGGAAGTGTGTTTTCCGCTAGGCCTGTCAGCCTTCACAATAGCACGAGCATAGCATAAGGTGTTTTCCTCTCTTTGAATGGTGACTGCCAATCTGTGTGTTTCTTCAACTACAGACTTTCTTTCTGCCATTATTCCATGTTCTGGAGAACAATTTGAGCCACGATAGTTGGTCAAAGGCAAGCACATGAAAGTTCAGGGGTGTCACAAACAGACCAGAAGGGGAGGGTAGCACTTTGGGGAAATGGTGAACGGGTTGGGACTGGAGGACAACTGGCAGCCAGTAGGAAAGCATCATGAGCGCATCATAACAAATGCAGTCCAAGAGGCCCGACCAACAGTGGCACCATCAGAGAAGAGGCTGTACACAACCTCAAGGGGTCCGAAGGAAGCGTGGAGAGCAGCTGCCAAGGCCCAATGCTGGGAACACAGCCCCGTGGGGACCTGGCTATATATAACGCCCGCGGAGCACAGATTCCGTGAGCACTCGTTTCCTGGAACTTGCCCAAGCTAAGTGAGGTGTGCTCGAGTGCCTCCCCACCCCTGTACTGGCCAAGCAAAGGACTAGGGAAGGTGTAGGGACAGGTGGGTGGGGCCTGATTACTACCTTGCTCCGGGATAGGACCAAGCTTTCCACAGGCTCCTGGTCAAACACCTGTAGCTCCTCGATCAGGTGGACCCAGGGCCCCAGGCTCACAGCCTTAAGCAGCCAGCCGTCTCCTGTGGGGGTTGAGGGAGGACAGGCGTAAATGAAAGGACACGGGGCCCCTGGGGCATCTCCAGATCTCCTTGCCCCAGACACACAGGCCTTCTTCCAGCCTCCAGTAGCCATGCCCACATAGCCACGTGCCTACCTGTGCCAATGAACAGCACTGTATAGGTGGCTCCATCAAGTCCTGTAACCCGGTCAGCCACCAGGTGGGTGAAGTTGGTGTCCTTCTTCACAAGCAAGGGCCGGCCCCACCGAGGCCCTACTTGCTCCTCCATCAGTGGGTGCTTCTTGATGAAGTTGAGGGTGTTATCAGGCAGCTCTAGAGAACTGGTATAGCCATGGCGTCGGTGCCAGTTGTTGATGCACTGGGGAGGAGTGAAGGGGGGAGAGCTGTCAGCATGTGGGAATGGTACTGCGGCTGAGGGCAGGAGCCCATCCCTGCTCTGGAGGACTCACCGAGCCTGGCCGTGGGCTGGGTACTGGGTCAGTATAGCGGCCCCACTTCTGGGCTTGCTCACGGTACTCCTTGTAGGGACCCTCAAATACCCTCTGGATCTCTTCCAACTGGTACTCGCAGACTGCTGACAGGTCCACATCGCCCCTGTGAGGACAAGGGAGGGACCCCGAGTCAGGCGTGGTGCCCACTTTACTCCAGCTCATGGCAAGTACCGGGAAGACAGGGACCAGCACAAAGCAGTCGTGGGCGTGTGCAATGTTGTTGCCAGCTTTAATATACCACTGGGGGCAGGGCACTGTGCATCTCCCCCAGGGAGGCTTTGAAAAGGGGCAGATGCCCAACATCTTCCTTGGCTTCCGGTCAACTGACCACTTGGACTTCACCCAGAAGACTGTACTCATCAACCATCCCTAACCCACAGATCCCTTCCTCCCACCCCTAAGGATTCCTGGCCAACTCACCATCGTGCACGAAAAACCCCAAAGAAGGTGGTGTTGTGCCAAGAGGCATCCTGCAGGGTGTGCAGTGCCTGCAGTTGGTTGAAGTAGAGCTGCCAGTCGGGGGCAGAGCACACCAGCCTCGCCTTCAGGAACGTGGTCCACTTCCTCTGCAGGGTCCGTGCACCCCCCATGTCGCCCTGGCAGATGGCAAGGGGACACTGCCAGTCAGTCCTGCCAAGCCGGCAGGGCTCCCAGGGCTCACCACTGCAGGACTCCGTACCTTGCAGACTCGGGCTACCCGAGCCACCACCTGTTCCGCATAGCAATCATACTCCACTGCCCGCTCACTGAAGAAGAAGTAGACCTTGTCGTCGTCCCCTGTGAAGCTGCCCACACTCTCTGGTATGTAGGCAGAGCCTACAAAATGAGGTTCTACAGGAAAGAGAGAAGGGTTAGCAGGGGAGGGGGTCCTGGGACCCTTGCAGGGCCCCCCACCCATGGCTCCCCCTGTCCGCACGCCAGTTCCTCCAGGCTCACCATTGAGCCAGAAAGCCAGGTATTCTGTCTTCATGGAGTGGTGAGGCCCCATGTTGCGTAGGATAACAGGCTCTGTACCTAGGAAGTTGTTGAGCGTGGCCGAGTACAGCTCGCCATCTATGGGAGACACATGATCAGGTAGACCAGAAGTGACGTGAAGACACATTCGGGACACACAGCCCCAAAGCGAGAACAAGTTCTGGGGGACTCCCCAGCCTGCAGCGGGGACAGCCACTCACCCACAAGGAGGCCAGTGTGGCCCTTGGCTGGGTCATAGGGACATTTCCCCTTCCCATCCTCAAACTCTCCACGCTCCAAAGTGAAGGTAAGCATGTCCTAGGGGTAGGGAAGAGACGAGGAGGAGGAGATGCAGGAGTGCCCGGGAGGGAGTCCAGAGAAGGGCAAGGAAGGGGACTGAAAGGAGAAAACAGCACTCACGATGTAGGTGCATTTGGGCTGGAAGGCGTAGGTACCACAGACGTACAGATGGGATGTGTTGTAGGGCTGCAGGAAGCGGATAAAGTTGAAACACTCCGTCTGGGGAGAGAAAAGCACCCAGTTAAAGTATGAGGACCTGGCACTTGGCACACAAAAACCAAGAATGGGTCTGGGACCAAGGGAGAGGGTGGGGGTGGGGTAGTCAGCATGCACCACGAGGCCTGGCCGGTATCAGGGGCTCTGGCTTTCCTGGTGGTATCCTGAGCACTCACCTGGTTACTCTTCCCTTTCTGGATACACTCGGCCTTCTTCTCAGCTGGTGCCTCCCACGAGATCTAGGAAGAGGAGGGGGCACATCAACATCCCAGGTACACACTGAGCATGTACCACAAGCATGGCCTGTGGCAGCCACATGGGGACACCAAGTGAGGACACACAGACCCCATTCTTTGGGACAGAAGAAGAGGACAGAAGCCCCAACCCGTCCCAAAGCTGTAGGTGGGGGAAAGCAGCATGCCCACTCTGCCAGGAGGTGGACCTGGACACTGAGCAAGATTTCCACAGGGGAGAACAGCATAGGGGCAGCAGGGTTGAGGGGACAGCTTGATCAAGCAAAGCCCCCCTTTGGGCCCTGCCACTCTCATCACTCCTGTGTGCCTCCCGCTCCCAACCACCCCCATCCCGCCCCCCACCCCACCCCCCGCCTCTCACCGCTCCTTGCAGCTCCAGCGCCTCCACGCTGAAGGCAAACAGGGCCTCCCGGGCCCCCACATACAGAAGTCCTGTCTGCTCAGTCAGGGTCAATGTCAGGAAGTCCTGGATGCCCGTTTGGGAGAACCGCCGCACTACTGTGGCCAACTCTGCAGGGACAAGGGGGTAGTGAGCAGGGTGGTGAATGGGAAGGCCTTCCTGGAGCTCCAGGCATCCCCCTCCCCCCAGAATTAGCCTTCCTCTCTACAGTGGTCTCCTGGGCCCAATCACCCCTGTTCCCACACTGCAGCCAGCACCCCACAAGCAGATGCCAGCCAAGCACCCTGACTGGCAATAAAGGGCCTTCTTTAATAGCCTTTTGGCTCTAACAGCTCCACCCAAGCCTCCCTGGCCTTTCCCAGCCTGGGAGGAGGCAAATCTGGGCTGGTAAGGAGGAAGGAAAGATATCTCAGCCACAGCTTCCGGCCAGAGGAAGCCATCAGACTGATGGCCCTTACTCTCAGGGTCAGCAGCACCTCTGGCTGCTGAGCTGGGCTCTTCCCTCTCCCAGCTTCCTCTGCTACTGCTTCCTTTTTCACTGCCTGCTACCCACATCAGGGTCTGGCCAGGCCCTGGCCCCTGATCCAGTAGAGCAGTAGGTACAGAAGTTGTAATCACTCCTTGCCTTTGGAAACTCTTCACTCCAGCAGGACCTAAATCCAGGCTGCCAGAAAAACGAGAGCAACTGGCTGCTGGGACAAACAGGGATGACAGGAAGACTTAGTTGGGGCTAGGAGGTCAAGCCAGGGTGGTCAAGGGAAACCAGAAGCTGGGGACCACAGACAGAAACTGAAGCCTTGGGGCTGGGAAGCCTCGTTGTCATTCACCATGCAAAGTACTACAATATTAATATAGTCACAGGATTCCTACATCAACCCCCAAAATAGCTGCTGACCTGTCCTCAGGGTCCCCCTAAACCAGTCTTAGTCTTTTGAGCCAGACACAGGCTGGCAAGGGAGGGCTTCATTAGCACCCGAGTGGAGCCTGTGGGAGGTGAGCTCATCCCAGGTCCCCAGAGCACAGTGATGATACAAACACCTGACATCATCTCTTACTACAGGTGTGTGTGCTCAAAGGACTGTCAAGTCTGCTGTCCCCCCATGAGCACATGCATAAACACATCCAGGGCCACCAGAGGGCACAAGTGTCAGGGCAGCAGAGGGGGTCTATTAGGGTTGATAAGGGGGCTCCTGGGGGCAGAGAGCTAGAAAGACTTTGGGGAAGGGGGTGACACTCTTTGCTTTATGCCTGTCCTGGCTCAGTTTTGTCTCTGTGGGCTCTCAGTGTAAGCGCTAGTTCCAGAAGTAAAGCATGGAAGAGTGATAGAGAATGGTCTCTCTTCTTGCATAACAGGACCAGACAGGTCCTGTCTGAAGGAGAGATATCCCAGGACTCCCAGTTCTGGGTCCCTGGGGTCACTCACTCACATTTCTTAGAAAGCTGTGTCTGATACATTGGTGGGTTTTGAGCCCAATAACAGAATAAAGCTGGCATGATCTAGAAGCAATTGCTCTTCTCCCCCGAGTAGTCCCTCCTGGCCTTCCTCCTGAGGACTTTAGGCACTCACCCCCAGAAGATACCGTCTTCCGGGGCACCAGGTTCCACCACACCTCAGCCCCAATGCCCAGGCCCCACAGCCCCACTGCCAGCAGCCAGACAGCCCAGTGTGGGGCCATGGCAAACGCCCCGGCTCTAAGCTCCAGGCCAGCTGCCCTGCTGGGGGAAAAGAAAGGGTCAGAATCATAGCCAGAGAAAACAGACCGGAAGGGGGCCCACACAAGCCCATGCCGGGGAGGCAGTGACAGGCTTTCCCAGGAGGCCCCTGGATTCCCCACTTGCCCAGTCCTCGGAGCAAAGACCTAGTCCCCTCCCACACCTGGGTCCAGCCCCCACAGGTTTGGAAGGAGCTGGGGTCCCCCAGAGGGGAGGAGAGGAGCTGAATCAGCTGGAGGAATGGACACTCCAAGAAGCCTTCTCTAGCCCCCAGGCTCTCACCCACTCCCTCTCAACAGGAAGTTGTTTGAGAAAATAAAAAGGGGGCCCCCCTCCCCCACACTCAGGCCTGACAGATTTGAGGATTTCTTAAAATAACCTCTGGAAGCAGGACCTGCCCCCACTAGGGCTCCAGCCAGCCCCAAGATGTACTTCTGGCACGCAAACCCCTTGGCAGGGTGAAGGGGCATACGGTGGGTGGGCGGTGGCAGAAGCCCCCCAAGGAGGGAGACTTAATGCAGCAGGCGTGAGAGGGTCCCGGCCCCAGCCTCTCCCCTCCCCCAGCGCAGACAATAGCCAGGCAGAGCCCCAAACACCGGTTCCACATCAGCACGGCCGAAGTGGGGCCGGGAGCCGAAGGGGCCCAGCTTCCCGAGGCCCCTTTGTTGCCCAAGAAGGGAGGCAGGAAGTGGGTGGGATGGGCGTGGAAATGACCCGGGCCTCATCCTGTTCCTCGCACAGCCTCCTAAGAGACACTAACCCTCGGGCTGAGAGGTGGCGGGACAACAGAGCCGGCTCCAGTCTAATCAGGAATCTCCCCACGACGCTCTCAGGCGGGGGCGGGGGGAGACGAGGGGTGGGTGGGGAGCGCGAGAGGGGTTCCTCTTCGACCGCGGGGGACGCCCGGTGCAGGACAGGCGCCTGCTGCGCTCCCCCAGGATCTGACAAACCTTCCCAACTCAGGGATTGCGCCCCCGGGACCCCAGCCTGGGCAAGCCACCTGGATTAATTTCTACTGCCCTAGCCCTCCAGTGCCAGGTACAGAGACACAGAATCTGGGGACCTGCTCACCCCAAAACAAAGGGTACCCGCCAAGACCTCGTCCTTGATCACCACCGCCCCCCCCCCCCCCGGATTCTCCCCTCCCCCAGCTCCCGGGATTTGAACGCAAACAAAGCGGCGGCGCTGGGAGCGTGGCGAGCCCGGCCTGCGGACGCCCCCTGTCGGCCCAGTATCCCAGCACTGGAAGGGCGGGGGGCTGGGGATACGTTCACCCCTCCCTCCTCCGTCCCCCCAACACACCCCCAGCCTTCCCTCTGCCCCTCACCCTAGGCGAGGGCCAGACCCCGCGGCGCGCTCGGAGAATCGGCCAGCACACTGGTTCCCCCACCCCCAGCTCTTCCCAGGGCGGGGAAGCAGGGGCACGGCTGGGTGGGGGCTGGAGGAGCGCGGGGCCCAGGCGGTGCGCCCCCCCACACTCGCCCACCCGGACCACGGGTGGCACGAACAGGGCTTCCGCGGCTGCAGGGTGAGCGCTCCTGCCGGGGACTGTGCGGCCCGGCTCGGGTCGGGAGCTTGGCTTTCCAGGACAACCCGCCTCCTCAGCCTGAGCAGGCGGTCGGGCGGGGGGCCGCGGCAGGGAAATCCGATCCCACAACATCGGCCTCAGTCCAAGCCCGCCCCAAACTTTCCGTCGGGGGTGGGGGAGCAGGGGGCAGCTCGGGGGCCTGGAGAGGATCCTGGCTGCCGACCTGACAGCAAGGGGGACCCCTGGTCCCATCAGCCCCGCTCCCCCTGACCAGTCTGCGCCTCCGGACGCTATGGCTGCGGGCACTGCTCGCCCGGCTCCCGAGCCCCCGCCTGGCAGCCCGCGGGGGGCGCAGGAAGGATCTCGGACCGACAGCTGTCCCCGCTGCTACCCCTCCCTGCGCCCCCAGACTCAGTCCCTCGCGCGTGCGGCAGCCCCTGACCGAGTCGGGGGACAAAGCGGCGGCCCCGGAGCCCTGGCGCTCCCGCCCCGCGCTATCCTGGCCTCACTCACCTCTTCTTCGCGGCTTGAATCCCTGGGCGCCGCCCTCGCGTTGGGCTTGGATCACGGTCCGCCCCTACCCGCGCGCCACCGCCCGCCTGCGCGCGCCCGCCCGCCCTCCTCCGCTGTCCCCTCTGCCACCGCCCCTCGGTCCCGGTTCGGCTCGGCGCCCCTGGGCTCGGGCTCCCCGCGCCACCGCGCCGGGCGCCGGCTCTTTCTCCAGAGCTGCCGCCGCTCTCCGCCCCCTCCCCCCTGACGTCAGGCGGGGTGGGAGGGGGTCGAGCGGAGACCGGGGGCGGGACGCTAAGGCCTGCCCCGGAGGGGGCTGAGACCCGCCGCGACCCGCCGGTCTCCCACCTCCCCGCCCGCGGGCTCCGACCCCCGACCCTCCCCGCGCCCTGCCGCCCAGCGCCTCGAAGTCGCGGACTGCGCCACCGCGCCGGGAGGTGGGGCGGGGGAGGGACTCCGGGCATTGCCTTAGGGGGATCGGACTCACCCGGTCTTTCTGAAGTGTCCCCTAAGGCCAACTGCGGACTGGGCGGCCGGAGTCAGGAACGGGGTTGAGGGGCTCCCCACGCTGCAGTTGCAGGAACGAACGCGAGCAAGCCACCTCGCAGCGAGTATCCGAGGGAGGGGTGCAGGAGAAACCGAGGCTCCTCTTCAGGGCGGACCTAAGTGGTCTCTCTTTTGCCCCCCAGTTCTACTTCGTTTCTTGGCCCCAACGCCCACTGGCCCCCCAGTCAGACTGCAACGGGTCTTACCAGCCAGGATGACCCACTCATCTCCCGCGAGTCTGCCCCTTGTTTTTCATGCTCCACACAGAGGGGCAGCAGCACCCTTACCCAGCTCCCGGTGAAGACAACCCTCCACTCCTGTTGCACAGAGCCTACCCCCAAGAAATGACTCCTTCTGATGCCACTGGGTGACTGAATAACAAGTGACATGAGCCCTGGTTTTCAGATGAAAGCGGCTGAGGGGAGCCGCGCTGGAGAACCAACCACCACCTTTAGAACAGCCTGCCTCTGCCCACACTGGCTCCTAGAAGTCACTTGTAGCTCTGGCCTCGGTGCTGGGGTGGACCTTGCCAGCTGGTTCTCGTAGCTGGGCAGGTGGACAAACTCCAGGGAGGCCGGCCCACCGGCACCCAGACACAGATGCCTCCTCTTGGCTAAGGGCAAATGACAGAGGTAGAGTCTGGAGCCCCGAGGCTCTGGTGGTAACTTTAAGCGGGTGCAGTCCTGGAGGGGAGGAACACTAGGGCCCCGTCAGCAGATCTGGATTATAAATCAGTCCCGACAGGAGCTTTTGTTCTGAGTTAAAACTTGGCATCTGAAAGTGGAGACCAGAAGAGTAGTGGAGATAATTGGGAAAAGCAGCCCAGTTTGGATTCAGTAACAATCGGGTCTTTGCTGGTACACATAAAGGCCCCTTCTCCCGCACTGGCCAAAGCCACATTTCACAGCTCCTTTCCACCAGAAAAAAAGCTGTGATCTTGGAGATGGCTGAAGATAGAGGGCAAGCCAGTTAACAATTAGCATGGGGTGGGCAGGGAAGGCGCTGTGCTTCAGCTGGCAGGGAGGAAGGTGTGTAGGACTCATCCAGGTTAGACCCTGGGTCTATTTGTAAGTGGAAGTAAACTGATATGCAAATACACCTTACATTTGTTCTGTGCTTTAGACTTTGCAATCTGCCTTCACATACATTTCCTCACATCATCCTCATGGCCACTCTTTAAAAGATAGGTATTGTTTCTCCGACTGTATAGATAAAAGGAGTCTTAGAAGGGTTAAGCAACCTGCTTAAAGTCACGTTGATAATGTTGATAATTAGCAAGGTCAGAATGTCAAATCAGGTCTCGGGATTCCCAATTCTGTCTTTCCACCAAGTCAGAGTGTATCCAGACAACTTTTAAGCCCCAGTGTATTCCCTGCTGTTTTTCCTCACCTCCACTCCCACCCCCACCAGGCAGAGACTTGAGCTCCTGGCTCCACCTGCAAAATGGCCCCAGTGGAAAGTTTCAAAAGGTGGTTTGGTTTCACTGGCAGGGACAGTCTTCTGTGCCTTATGGCAGGCTTTTCTGTTCCTGCTAACAGACTCTGGGAGCCCTTCCCTCCCAAATGCTCCTCAAAGATAAAGCTGCAGCTCCCCCGCTCCCCTCTTCTACCTTCACTCATTTCCTGCTGTGTTCTGTTCATTTCCAGCACTAGCCTTTTCTGTGGGTGGGTGGGCAGAGGATAAAGTTTCCTGCATGACTACTTGCTCATGATTCATACTTATTAATAAAAGCACAACTGGTCAAAAATGAGGATTCCTGGGTTTTAAATTAAGAAAAAAAAATACACTAAAAAAAAAAAAAAAAGAGAAAGAAAAGGCTCCCGTACCTATCCTGTCTCCCTAGGGCCTGTCTGGCATATTCTTTTTAAGGAACCCACCCACCCTTCAGGCCTTGGCCTTGACAGACCCTCCTGCTCACCTGCTTGTGGCCAAGTCAAGGAAAGGCACAGATATGCTAAATGCCTTCTGAGGTTCTCTAAGGATCCACTGGCAGCTCAGCGCAGGCCAGTCCCTACAGATGGGCCCTGGAAGCTTTTTTTTTTTTTTTAAGTTTTATTTTTATTTATTTTGAGAGAGCACAAGCAAGGGAGGGAGGGGGGGGGGGAGAGAGAATCCCAAGCAGGCTCTGCACTGCCAGCACAGAGTCCAACCTGGGGCTTGAACCCATGAACTGTGAGATCATGGCTTGATCTAAAGTCAGGCGCTTAACTGACTGAACCACCCAGGCGCCCTGGGCCCAGGAGTCTTATCTGAACAGCAAGCCCCCTCTTTTTCCTCCACATGTTGGTCATGTGCCATGGTGTCCCTCATTTGGGTTCTTTACCCCTAGCTCTCATGAGGCAGTTTTTGGACGGGGGAATGGAGCCCAGGGTTCACCCTGGGGTTCTTCAGTCAGCACTGCCTTGCCAAGTTCCAATGGATGCAGGAACTGTTGTCATCCCACAGAAGGGGAAATGAGAAAGCCTGGGTGAGCTACCCTTTGGGGATCTTTCTGAGGGCTTGGGGACTGAGGTGAGTGGGGACATAGGAAAAGGACTTCCTCTTTCTACTTCCTCCTAAAGGAGAGTTATCAAAGCTGTCCACCTGGGAAGCCTTTCCCTTCCCAGCCCCTCCCTGCCACCATCACCAAGAGGAAGCAGGAAAACATCCGTCATCACAGCCCCGGATGCTGCTTTTCCAGTGGCTTCAATCAGGATATCCCTCAGCCTTTTCCCAGGGGCTTAGAGATCTGGAAAGGGCAAGCAGTGAAGTTGCCAGCACCACTGTGGAATTCTTGGCCTAGAGGAGATTGAGTCTCTAACTGGTCCCGGGCCCGTTTGAGAAGATGTGGTCAGCTCCCAGCCAGTTCCAGAGAGGGCCTGTTACATGTCCCAGGGAATATCAGACGCCCTTGGGTGATCTCGAAGTGCACCCCTCTGCTCAGGTTACAGCTAGGTCTCTGGAGGAACTGAGTACTCACCAACACCTCCTTTCTCCTTGGTATCTATTTCCCTCTTGGGGATGAGTGTGTTTGGGGAGCAGGGGAGGAGGGGTCAGTGCACAAGAATCAGGATTGGGGAGAAGGGCTCCAGATGTCTATGCTGATGGACAGCACCATCTTTTTCTCATAGCCACATAGAGGCGGCTTCAAGAACTGGAAACTCCCCTGTTCAGCCTCTCGGGCCTCTCTACTCCCTCTCTGCCCTTGGCAGTGAGAACAAAGAGGGGAAATTTCAAAGGTGATTTCCAGGTTTCCAGAGCAAACTGAAGAGCTGAGGATTAACTGTCAGGATGTGCAGTGTCAGAAGCAGGGGCAGCCCTGAGGGAGGTGAAGGAGGTTGGCTCACCAGAGCCTTTGCTCTTTTATCAGAGGATCTCAGGCCTACCTGATGCCGCTGGGGCCTCAGTGGTGCTCCGGCCAGGAGGGCCTGTGATGCAGCCAGGAACAGAAACCAGAACTCTCAGTCGAGTCACCCTGGGCATCCAAGTCACCCTGGCCAAGGACTTCTTCCACCTCTCACCTGGCAAAGGGAACATGGCAGGGAGATTACCCAGAACTCTGCCCTCTGAATTATAGATGCCCCCAGCTCCCAGCATTCTGGGCACCCAGCAAGGGAGGCAGCCATGTCTAAAACAGGCCCAGGAAGTGATGGGCTACCCTTTAGGTCTGCAAATTAAGCCACTTGGCCTGAAGGTGCTTTATTTTGAGGGGAGTCTCTCTCCTGGTTAGCCTGACTTACCCTGACCCCTGTGGCATGAAAGATCAAAGGAAAGGGGCACATAAACAGAGAAAGTCGTAAGCACCAGCCATGGTGAAGCTCCACCGGCAGACACTCGGGTTGAGCTGAGGCGTGGGCACAGGCCATCCTCTACTACTTCCACCTTTCATGGATGGCCCTTGCAACACCCCCTTCCAACCGAGAGTCAGGAGGAGCCTGAGACAGAGAATGGGGATACCCAGGGCCTTCCCGGCAGTGGGGGCAGGGCACAGGGCCCACTTACTTCTCAAGGGGGGGCAGGTCAAAGACAGCCAGCACTTCACTAACAATCAAGGCCCACAAAACTGATCTTGGGTAAAGCTGAGGGAAAGCAATAGCAGTATCCAGAACGGTCTTTTGGCTCTGCCACCAACCCCCCCACCCCCCCCGCTAGCCCCCCACCCCGACTTCTAAGTCTGGGGAGTTGATTCCAGAACTCAACAATAAACTGAATTAAGAGTAATTACAACCCTGACCCACCATTTCACTCTGTGTATCCTCCCCAGCAGGGTGGGGGTGGGGTAGTCCCAGACTGGGTCCAAAAAATGTTACCCATCCCTGCTCCCTGGGTTTCTGACAGCTCTTGGGGCCATAGGAATAACTGCTCCTCCCTCAAGATTTACAAACAGCCCTCTGGGGCAGGGGGCGGGGCCTAGGAAGACCCAGTCACATGACTGTCCGAGGTGGGAACTCAGCACAGCAAATCAGAGATGTCAGGAAACTGGACACTGGGCAAGAGCCCTCAGGATAGGGATTGAAGGAAATCTTTTAAACCACCGATGCTGAAATAAGACTTTAGTGTGCACAAAGAAAGCTCACATTAGTGACGGAGAGAGGAAGGAGGGTGGGAGGGCCCAGGAGGCCCTGGGAAACCCGAGTGTGGAGACAAAGGCCTTGGGGCATAGGAGATGGCTGGGAGGGAAGGAGAGCGGAGGGGTGGGCCAGGCAGGCAGAGGCCATATCCGTTGCCTGGTGGGGGTCAGGGGCTGTGTGGAGGCAGGCTCTTGCTTCACCACACTGGTCCTCCTCTCGCCTCTGTTGTTCTTAGCTTCCTCCTGTTCCCTGAGCCCTGTTCGCTTCCTGCCAGAGCCAAGAGCCTAGGGCCGGCCCTGCCCTGCTCCTTTAGTCTTTCCAGGGGCTGAAGTACTGGGCCTGTGGCAAGGAGAAAAACAGAGTGTGATGGCCCTGGCCCAGGTGGTGCCCACCGTCTTGCTGCTCCGACTCTTCAGCAGCAACATTCACTGCAGGCTCCTCGTGTCACATGCTGAACTACAAAAGTCCTGTGGCTCCCAGTCCAGGGGAGAACACGGCAGGTCAACAGGCCACTTGACCACAGCACATGAGTGCTCTGTCTGGGTTCCCTCTACTCCTGGCTCGAAGGCCCAGGGCAGTGTGAAAGGAAAGTGGGGCCGGCCTCTTGACTTTGCCAGGCCACGAATCACTTCTTCTTTTCATGACAAACATGCTTTTCCCCACCAGAGACTAGTGTGATCCAGTTCCTTGGGGATTGAGGGTGAGGTTTGCTCTCCAGCTTTCTCAGAGACTTGTGAAATCTGAGACCCAAGCCACAGCCTGTGGCCAATGTGTCAGACCCAAGTCAGAGGTTACAGGAGGAAGGACAAACAGAGAAGTCAGAGCACAGGCAAGTTGGGAGCCCAGGAGCATTGGGAGGATGGGTGGAGAGATTCTCACCAGACCCAGCCTGTCTCCATCAAGGGCTGGGGGCTAGGGGAGGGAAGAGTTCCTGAGCCAGCCGGTGCTGCCTGTCAGAGGGACAGAGGCCAGAAGAGAGGCTGCCAGAGCAGGGGTTGGGCTGTGCTTAAGTCTGCAGGCTCAGGAGTCAGGCTGGATCTGTGCCTTGGTTCTGACATTTACACGCCGCCTGCTGCCTGTGTGATGGGGCAAGCTATTTAACCTCTCAGTGACTCTGGTTAGCTTGCTCATCTGTAAAATGGGATCATAACAATACCTGTCTCATGGGGTTATCTGGATTCATAGAGAAAAGAGTCTTAGTTCAGTAAGTAGTACCTATGACTATTATTACCTAGAGAACTTGAGAAAATCAGGGGTGTGGATGTTGTTGCTACAGAAATTGGAGAGACCAGGGCAGACTGAGAGGGTCCCTTTCAGCAGAGTAGGAGGCCAGCCTCAGGCCTGCAGAACAAGTGGGAAGAGGGTAGACAGTTGGGTCCTCTGGTGCCCCTTCCTGGCCCTGCTCACTGCTACTCCTGGCCCAGGCTCTACCCTCTTTAGGGTGAAGTTTTTCTTTGCATTTGCCCAGGAATTGGGCTCTCTGTTTCTCCCTCACTATACCCCCACACTGGGCATTTGATCCTTTTTTTTTTTTTTTTAAAGTTTATTTATTTCTTTTGAGAGAAAGAGTACATACACACACACACACACGTGGGGAATGGCAGAGAGAGAGGGCGGGGAGAGAGAACCCCAAGCAGGCTCCTCCTCAATGTCCGCTCAGAGTCTGCCTCAGGGCTCAGAACCAAGGAGATCTGACCTGAGCCGAAATCAAGAGTCCCCATGCTTAACTGCTAAACCGACTGAGCCACCCAGGCGCCCCAGGGCATTTGATTCTTGATAAGAAAGATGAAGGTCCTCCAAGGCAGCTCCACACCCCATGCTGCCTTCTCCACCCATCTGCCAGTCAGGAGCTCAGGAGTTGCAGTGGGGGTTGGCATGCTGCTGGCTCTGGGCAGCCCACCTGACCACTTCCTTCCCCTCCTAAGCGGGGGGCTTGAGGGGGCACCACCTGGGGTTGGCAGTGAGTCAGGAGTTCCTGCCAGCGGACGTAGGTCTGGGCCGCCAGGTCCTTGAGTCTGGTCCGGTGCATGGCGTGGGGGCTCTCCCGGATATGGGTGTTGATGTGGCGGTCCAACTGCATGCACAGCAGCTGCAGCTCTCCCTGCAGGGGTGGGGTGTTCATGGGGGAGGGTGTGGCATGGGCCAGGCCCATCCGTAGTAGGGAAGGAGGGAGAATGAAGTCAGAGAAAGGGAGGGATAGATTTTTTTTTTTTTAATATATGTTTTATGTTTATTTACTTATTTTTGAGAGGAAGAGAGAGTAGAGGGAGGGGCAGAGAGAGAAAAAGAATCCTAAGCAGGCTTCCATGCTCAGCGAGGAGCCTGATGCGGGGCTTGATATCATGACCATGAGATCATGACCTGAGCAGATATCAAGAGCCAGATGCCCAACTGACTGAGCCACCTAGACACTCCGAGAGGGACAAATCTGAATGACTGCCCAGAAGTAGGGTAGGAAAGGGAGGAGAGGAATAGGGCAGCTGCTGGGGGCTCGGGTCAGTATCCATTAGCAATGCCTCATGGGACACTGGGAGAAGGAAGGAACCTGGCTCCCCTAGACCCACTTCTTTCTCAGCCTCCCACTCTTTGCAGCTCCTGACAGTGGGCTGGCCTCCACCTTAGCCTCTTGGATAACTCACCCACTGGTCTGGAGTAATGTCCTGGCAGCTGACCACCACCCCGGCCAGTGTCAGAAGGCTGTGGCACAGGTAGCAGACCTGGGAAGAACAGAGAGAGACAGGCTTCCCTAACTCCGTCCCCTCCAGACTCCTTGTTCTCAGGCCCAGCGGCCAAGGACAGGGACTCAGCCCACCACTGGGCTTCCACCGACAGTTTCCAAGGAGGTGTCTCTAAGGAGGGCTATAGACCCACTCACTCAGAACTCTTCCTCTGATGAATGACTATCCTCCCTTCATTCAGAAAAAGGAGAAATCTAATCTCTGCCATCTAGAAACCCATAAGGTCACGCAGCCCTGTCCCGGGAGCCCAGCATGCTAGGGACCTGTCCACTCTGACCTCTGCCTGGTATCTGTGGTCCTGCTCTGTTCCCTGAGGCACCCACCCATGCCAGATGCCACTATTTCTATGTGAGGACATGGCCCCTGGGTGTCCAGTCTGTCCCTCAGCAGGACACCACTTGCACAGACAGACGTGGAACCCTGTCTGGACAGTCAAACCATGTCGACCTGAAGAGGCAAATGAAGAGAAGAGAGGCAAATGGGAGACAGCTTTGGTTTAGCATCTGCACACTTTATCCTCCAACTCATATCCTTGCTCTTGCCCCCTGGACACTTGGGAGGCGGGATGTGCACACAGAACAAAGGCCAATTCCATCAGATCAGGGAATGGTTTGATTCCTGGATGCCCCTGGACTCTGTCACTGCCCATTCACTTATGGGACGTTCATCTGCTGTGCAGACCAAGTGAGGTGTAGGGAGGACCCTCAAAGACAGGTGTGGCTTCTGACCTGAAACACAGCCTGCTCCTGGTGCTCTGAACTCCTCTCTGTGGGCACTCCCCTCCTGCACTCAGAGGTGCCTGTTGCCTTGTCCCCTTTAGACTCCTATGTCTAAGATAGGGAGGGTGGCAGGAAACAACCCCACCGTTGTGACCGTGGCCGATAACTAGCTCTGAGGCTGAGCTGGGATGGGAGAGGCGAGCTCCAGAGACAGCCAGCAGGGTTTAAGCATGGTGATAACAGGGCTAGAGCTTAGAACCAGCCCAAGCCTCCCCTGTGCCCCCACTTTCTCTGCCTATACCGTCCTCCTCTCTTAGAGTATCTGGAGATGCCCCAGAAATAGCAGTGGCCACTCTGCACAGACCCAGTAGCCTCCTTAGGGCAGAAGCCAGAACCACTTTTGAGGGCACCAGACCTGATACTATGGAGTATCGTCTTGTTGAACTCAAATACTACTCTGCAAAATCCTGAGAAGGGAAGCCACCTACCCCCACCCTGGACCCAGCCTGCTCTTCAGCGTGACAGCTGAGGCCCACAGGTGGTGTGACCCCACGGTCTGGCCAGGTTGGGCGACACCACACCCCGCAGGCAGGGAGAAGACGCAGTGGGGAAAGCCAAGGGGAGCGCCGGTGTGCCTTCCGGGCAGTGCTGCCCCAGGTTGGGCAAGATCCAGTTTCTGAGCCAGCTGCTCCTGTCAGGTCCTGCAGCTGCCCGTACCCGAATCCCCCAGCTGGGCTGGAGTGTCAGTGAGCTGGCTCGCTGGCAAGCTGCTCCTTCCCCCAAGCTCCCCTTCCCCAGCCTGTCCTGGCCTTAAGAAGGTCCACAGCATTCAGAACATTCAGAACCCTAACGCCTCAGTCCTCGCAAAAAGCTCAGGCCGCCCCCACTGCCCCCATAAAGCAGGCACAAGTCTGTATGCCAGACACTGTGCCTTGACTAAGACACAGCCACAAACACTTAGACATTAGAAAAAGATACTTCAGAGGCACCCGGGTGGCTCAGTTGGTTAAGCATCTGACTTCGGTTCAGGTTATGATCTCCTGGTCTGTGGGCTCAAGCCCTGTGTTGACCTCTGTGCTGACACCTCTGAGCCTGGAGTCTGCTTTCCATTCTGTATCTCCCTCTCTCTCTGCCCCTCCCCCCCCCTCTCAAAAATAAAAAAACATTAAAAAGAAAAGAAAAGAAAAAGATACTCCAGGAAGGCAATCATTTGGTCAACAAATACTAAATCTTAGCTTCCCCATGGACCAAAAGAAGAAAGTGTCCTTCTAGGTTTTTTTGGTGGGGGAGGGGGTGATATGCAGCTCAGAAGGCTTCAGGGAGGAAGTGACTAAGCTAGGCCAGGCCTCAAAGGAACAGCAGGATCTGAGGTGAAGATGGCCCTGTTAAGGGTGGTGGCTGGGCTAAGATTACAACACCAGACAGATCCTAGGGCTGATGCAAGAAACAGAGGCAGGGCACATTGGGGGACTGACCATCAGGTGGCTGGCTGGGCTGCAGCAGGGGGGATGGAGGGAACATCCTGAGGACAGGGCTGGCCCCAGACAGCCTAGACAGTGAGCAGTGGAGGCCATTCGAGGCTCTTGAGCAGAGAGGTTGGGTTGTGGGAACAGATGGCCCCCAACCCCACCAGGGAAGGAGGCACCAGAATCAGTTTTGATGGAATTCACTAGAGTGAAAATGTGGCTCTCTCTGACAGGATTATAGGATGTGAGAAATAAGTCCACCAACCCAATCAAAAGAGGAAGAGAGGAATGTGGAGACTTGGAGCACAGTGAAGTGAGGCTTTAATCAACGTTCTTGCAAGAGCGAGTGTTTGATGGACAGGCACACTCAGGGCAGTTACAGCAGACAATTCATCTCCTAGCGTGCAAGTGCCTCCCCTGGTTGCTCATTGGCTGAGTACTACAGAGGTTACAGCCTTACCCGGATGTCACCTATGCTCGTGTAAGGCACAAAGTAGTCTGATTGGAACAAATGTATGTTCCTTGAGGTGATGCAGAGACTTTCAGTCCCTCTTCTCTTTGTTCCCTGGAGCATGTTCATTGCAAAGCCCGTGAAAATAAGCCTGCAAAATGGAGAGGGGAATAACCTGAAAGTGTCTAAGGGTTTGAGACTCCATTGTTGGAGGGTTGGCGGCAGCCGGGGGGGGGGGGGGGGGGTTCGTACATATTTCCAATAGGTTGTAAACCTACTGTTAACCAGACAGCACAGCTTTTATTTGGTATTTCTGAAAATGAATCATCTCCCTTACTTCTCACATAGGACACCCTTTATCTTTTCTTTTCTAGGGTTATTTTTCTACAATGTGGGTGCTTTATTCGGATAACCCAAATACAATTAAAGTTTTTAAAAATTAATTTTAAAGAAGACAATACCAGTTATTATTGATTGAGCCTATTGGATTTAGGGTAGGTGTGGGGGCAAGGGAGAAAGACATGACCCTGAAAAAGAGCAGTGCTCTTAGCACGGGGGCCCCTCTTTGAGAGGGCACTGAACAAGCTGCTAGTGAGAGATGGTAGGAGTTGCCAAGAAAATATCCAAGGGCCACAGAGCCATGGGTTGGTCAGAGGAAGGCCTGGAAAGACGCCTATCTGAGTGATCTTTGCATTTCAGAGGCCCCTGTGCTGTGTACAAAGCCCTGGGCTAAAAGGGATCTTGGAGACACTCTGGAATTGGTACAGAGGCCAGTCTCTGTCCCTGGAGGTTTCAGGCAATCTTGCTCCCCCTCATCCCCCCCCCACCCCCCCCCAAAGAATCTATCTTCTGGGAGGGAGGCGGGGTGAGGGTGGGTCCAGGATCTGAGGAATGCCCTGGAGGAAAGTCTGTGCTGTGGGGGATTTACTGAGAGAAAAAACTGCTTGGGACTAAGTGTGTGTGGGTTTCACAACTTGATTCTTAGGCTGATTCCCATAATTGAATCTAGAGGGAAAATCCCAGGAAAACTATTCTGAATGTGTGTTTGGGGGGGGGGGGGTGGCGAATAACAAGAAGGAAATGGTAGTCCTGAAGATAGGACCCTGTTTACCACATTTTATAAGCTGATTTCCCAAATCAGGAAGAAAACCTTGCCCACTAGCTGCAAGGAGGGCTGAGTGCATATCTTCCTTACACTTAGGGGTGATCCCTTGAGGGGAGGCCCTTCAAGGAAGACTTTGATCCAACGTAAGGGGAGGTGATTCAACGGGTGCACAGAAATCACCACAAAGACAGTAGTTTTTATAGTTGTACTTTTGGGAAAGAAAGGTTTCATACTGCATGGGAAGCATCCAGCCCATCTGGTCCTCTCCCTTTCCTGAGACACCCCCCCCACCTCCGCCGTGACCCCGGCATTGAGGAGAGGTAAGAGACAAAAAGAGCTCATCTAGAAAAAGGGAAAAGGAAAAAAGGTGGCACTGAGAGCATGCATAGCTTCTTCTGAACCCCACCCTTCCCAGACTCTTCTCCCTTGCTCCGTTTTGTGAAGGTTCCAGGAGCAGACATTAGCAGAAACTGGGGCTCTGGCTAGGAGGGGGCTGCACCTGAGCCTCCTTCCTCTGAGAGGCAGGCCCTGGGCACCAGCAGAGGTGGGGAGGGCAGGCCATTCTCTGGAGGACACAGAGTAAACAGCCAGGTGTGGGAGTTACGTTTCCTGCTCCAGTCACACCGTGGCCAGCTCCTGAACTTAGCAAGCCTGTTCCTGTCCTGGCTGGCACCACGGAGACATGGGGCTGTCTTCCCTTTCAAGACACAGGGAAGGGAAGTTGGGCCTGGGCCATGCAGCAGCTGGGCTGGTACACGGAGACGCCAAGGCCCCCTGCCTTCTCCCATTTCCTCCACAGCTGGAAACGCAAGGTGGCCCTTTCCTCAGCCTGAGGCACTTCCAAGTCCCTTAGTGTGTGTGTGTGTGTGTGTGTGTGTGTGTGTGTGTGTCTGGAGGGGGTAGAAGTCAGTGTGGCTTCAGGGTTAAAGGGCAGTGCAGAGACACTCCTTGGGGTGGGGGTGGGAGGTGCTATGCTTCTCCAGCCTTCAGGATGTGGTCTGAAGAATGGGCCCTCACCAGCTCAGGTGGCACAGCTCCTCCCCCACTGGGTGTCAGTGGAGGCTGGGAAGTCCCTATGGAAAATGGAGCCTAGGGAAACCTCAGTCAGCAAGTTGGGGAAAGGCAGAGTCTGAGGGTAAGGAGTGGGACGTGCCTGAACCCAATGTGGACAAGACGAGACTGTCCCCTGCCAGTGAGGCCTTTAGCTTTCATTTTCTGGGTCTCTCTCCAGAGTCAGGCGGGCCAACTTTTCTGGGAAGTTCTGTGCTGTGCAGTATGCCTCCTTCCTGGCTCTAGAGCCTGAAGGAGGGCCCTGCCCTCCCCCTGGGGAAGGAGGACAAGGATGAGGGATAGGGCCTGTCACCCTCCCAGGAGGAGGGGAAGGCCAAATTCTCCTTTATCTGGTCCAGCTAGTTTTGACCCCGGGAACCACCAGCCAAGTCTCCATTTGTAGCACTTTCGTCACAAGACAAAAGGAAAAAAGGGTGAACATTTCCCAGGAATTTCATCCTTTAGAAAATTCCCCTCCAGCTAATGCCAAGGAGCAGGCTGTGGCCTGGGTTATTTACACAAAAAATGGGCAGAAAGGAGGCAGAGGATCTCCCAGGAAGCCACTCGCTCTGGCCAGAACATTACGGTTTCTTCCACCTCCAGTCATGACCAAAGATCCAGGCTTACCCTAGGCAAGTCTCCAAACCAAGCCCTCTCTCTGGGGGCTGCCAGGCCGGGTGGGCATCCTGTGGGAGCAGGTCCAGCCAGGCTCTGGGGCAGCTGCCTGGGGTGCTGGGGTTGGGGCGGTGGGGAACAAAGGCCGACTCAGGAACACCTGCTGAGGAAAACCAAGACTAACCCAAAGGACATGGCCTCCCCTGCCTGGCTGCTAGGGCCAAGGGGGCTCCTGCTCAGGAAGCTGGCCCTGAATGCCTACAGGTACCAGCTCCCTGCCTGGGATGCCAGGAGCCCAGAGTAGCCTCCTTTGCTATCTCCTCTCTATGCTCACAGGACCTGCATTCAACCACAACCTGCCTAGGCTGCTCTCAGCTCTGTCCAGAGGGCCTGACGATGGACCCCAGGGGGAGAATTCTGCACAGGTCCCATCATTGCCACACGTGGGTCCACTCACGGCTTTTGCTCGGCTGGAGACAGATGCACCCACACATGATGAAGGTCTAGAACTAAGCTAGTCTGGGAAAGACTGAAGCAGCACTGGTCTGCCATGGCACAATTCAGACCCAAGGCTAGAGCTGGGCCTCCACCAATTCTCTTTTCTTTTTTTCTTTTTGAAATTAAATTGAAACCTACAGCACCACTTCACAGTGCCCTGACCCAGCAGGGCTCCCAGAGAGGCCTGATGGTTCTCATTTTGAGCAGATGTGGAAGCTGAGCTTGGAGAGGTCCCCCAACTGCATAACCATCTCCAGTAAGGGTTAGGTCTGAAGCAGATGTCTGTACTCTCTCCCTAAGGCTGAACAAGCTCTATGTGTGTTTTCCATAAAGGGGACTTAACACTGAAGACACCTCCTTTCAGAAAGAACAGGCTCCCTTTGCACTGCACAGCAGGGGCCTAAGGGCCTGATAGTGGAAGGACAGGGAGAAGACGAGGCTGTACCCCCAGACAGGGAGCAGGGCCCAAGCTTGAGCCCCAAGGGCATGGTCCAGGTACCTTACCACAGGATGGGCAAATAACAACAACAATAATTAGTAATGACTAATCCTGAGGTAGGGCCACTTGCAGGCCCCAGGCCAAGAGCCTTAGCCTGGTGAGAGAGCCAAACCTTGTCCAGCTGGTATGTCCACTAGAACACAAGATGAGAGGGGATGCATTTTTCTAGGTGAGCCCCATCGGGACAGGTCCTGGAGTATAGCACTTGCCATCACCTCTAGGATGCTATTTCTTCCCTGTGCCCACAAGCAAAGCACATGACATATTCCCCTTGCTCATGCTGCTACTGCTCCAAGGTTACTCCCTGACCTCGGCTTGGGGCCGGCACTAAAGCAGCAAGCAGAGGACTGTGCTCAACGGAAAGCTGAGTTTGGAAGAGAGTCTGACCAGGACAGGTCATGGGTCATAAGTCCTAGCAAGAAGGAAATGACAAGGATGCATGACTGTTAATTAGGAAATGAGACAGTGCCACAAGGTCTCTTTGCTGCCAAGGGTCTCTGAAGGCACAGAGCTGAGAGGCCCGAGAGCAGAAGCAAAAGGCAGGGCTCCTGCCACACTTACCCTCTGGGCTTACAAGGCTAGACAGTTGGTTCTGTAAATGGAGGTGCCGGTGTAGGCACGGGGGTGGGTGGAGCCCAAACGTGGAGCAAAGATGAGGCCAACTGAGGGTGACAGGAGACAGGCTGGCAGAGTTTGGCTAGGAACCGGACTTCTGGCTCAGCTGTGGGGAATAGCCACTGCCTGGAAAGTTGCTCTCAGGTCCCAGCTGGATGGATGGGCAGGCAGTGTCCACGGAGACTGCTGAAGGATCCCAGAGGCCCAGCATGTGCCCATCTGCTCAGATTCCTCAGAAGACGGGCCCCTTAACTGGACTTCTGGCTGCTCAGAGAAAATACTCATACTTCTCTCTGCCCAGGGTCAGAGACTCAAGACCCAGAGACTCAAGACCCTAAACCTAAGACAGATAGAGGGATTCTCTTTTAAGCTTTATCCCAAACTGGACCCTGAGCAGCCTTGGCCTCTGCTCCCGGTACTGAGGATAAGGAGGGACACGGGAGGCCCTGGCACAGTGGAGTTGGGGTAGGAAAGAGATGGAGTTGGGACAAAAGCAGGAAGACTAGGGGCTTTTAATTCCTGTGGATCTGCTACAGGGAGGTTATCTCAGAGCATCTGACCCATTCCTGTGTCTGCTGGTGGGAGGAATAAGGGGCTGCAAGCAAACCTTTGCTAGAGTGCTCCCACCCAGCCCACCCTTCCTTTCTGGCTTCCTGCTGGCCGTGGGGGGTAGGGGAGATGACAAGTGGGGATTGGCTGGCTCTTCCTGCTCCTCCGGCTGGGATGAGAGACCCTGACCCCAGGGGGATGTGGACCGGAAACCCAGCTCTGCTGACTACCCAGAGAGGGACAAGATTCTCAGTGCAAACGTTTGAGAATTTAGGGCTGGCCATGCGCATGCACATCAGTATGTGGGTGCCAGTGTTGGAGGGAGCCACTGAAACCATCCAGGGTGCGGGCATGGGCATCTTTCAGGGGCTGGAGAGGCTGCAGAGAGTACTGGCCTCTTCAAAAGCCATTTCCTCAAAAGCTTCTTCTCTTTCTTATCTTTCTCTTTCACTCACTGAAGTGGTGAGCTCACCTGGTGTGCTGACATGGGAAGAACCTAGAAAGCACTATTCTTATACTTGCCAGGGATACTGGAGAGTAGGGCCATTGCCCATGGCTGCAGACCAGGCCATGGGCATCTAAAGTTTTGGGGTACTCAGGATCCTGCTCTCTCCTTTATCAGAGTGTCCCAGTCTCCCATTCCCTACGGTGGTGATGACTTCAGCCCTGACTCCAGGGGAAGACATGTGACCCGGGCCTGCCAATCACTATATGCCTGGCTATATGACTGGCTTACAGATGAGCACATGACCCAATCCAAGCCACTGAGACTCAACTCTGGGATTCTAGACAGAATTTCTTTCCCCCTGGATAGGGCTGCTGAGGGAAGGACAGAAGCCTGGAGTTTCTCAGGGTCAGCAGGGAAGGCCTGCCTTGGAATGCACCAAAGGGGCAGAGCTGAGAGATGTAGAGAACAACACTGAAGTTTCATGACTCTGCTCAACTCCCAGTCCGGCTGAGCCCAATGAGCTGTTCCAGGACCTTCCAGGATGTGTGTCTGTGTTTCTGTAACTACAAAGTCCTGGCAAAGTCATGGGAGAAGGGACAAAAAAGGCAGTGAGCAGAAGAGCAGTTGAGAAGGCCATGGCCTGCCTGGAAACTGCTATTCCAACTGAGAAAGTGAGTGAGGGACTTTACACATCTTTCCTCGTCCCCCTTAGCTGCCTGGTGGGAGCTGAGCCCAGGCTGCTCAGTGCAGCACTTATAAGGCAATGTTCCTTGGAAGGTACAGCCCAGGAGGAGAGGCCGGTGTGTGGGGCTGGATGCAGGTGAGGTGGGAAGGGTCCCTCCCACAGGGCTGCACCTGCTAGGGCAGCCATTTCAGTAGGAGCAGTGGGACGCAGCTGAGATTGACTCTGGACCGATCCTCACAGGCAACTCTGTTTAGTTGTGTAAAGCAATGTGTGAACAGGCCATGGGTCAAATGAACAGACTGCAATGACCATGGGGATCCAAGGGCAGGGAAGACAGGTCAGGCACTGCCAGGAAGAAGGAACAGCAGGAGCAAAGAAAATGGAGGCTTGACCTCTCACATTTCCCAGGATTTCTGGAAAAGATGTCCCCTGTCTGGAATCAAATGATGTGGTTTGACTTGTAGGAGAAAAGCTGAAGGCATGAAGTAGGGTCTGCTGACAGAGGGGCTGAATGTGATGGGAGAGGCATTCAGGATTGCCTTTTCTTATGTAAGAATGGGAGGAAGACAATCACAGGGTTGTCGAGGAGGACTCTGAGGACTTGAAAGATGAAGAGAAGGAGTAGTGTTGGGCCAGAAGCAGATGAGTCACCTTGCATGGGGTAAGGGCTCTGCCTGAGGGAGGGACCCCCATGGGTCGCAAGAGGACTGGGCCTGGGGCAAGAGCAGGTTCAGAAGCTGCCTGAAGAATCCAAGCCTGCCCTCCCCCCAGTTTTAACTCTGTCGCTTCAAGCCCTGCTCACACACTTGCAAAGAAGCCAGAGTTCCTGGGACCCAAACAAAGCTGGTTTGGGCCTGGGCCCCATGTGGCCTTCAGATGCTCAGAAGTACCCATTCTGAAGAGGCACAGCAGCCTCCTAGGTGGGTGTGACCCGGGACTGATGCTTGGATCACCCCTTTGGGTCAGCTTCCCAGAGGCCATCTCTTTGAGGTTTATTTCAAAAGATGTTTGATGTTCTTCACTTTGGAGGAAGTAAGGAGGAACCAATCACAGACTTGGCAGGGAAGAACTCAGGATTCCTGAATATTTGTTTTCTGTCTTTTTTTTTTTAATTAACTAATTTATTTTGAGAGAGAGAAAGAGAGAAAGTGTGTGTGTGCGTGCATGTGTGTGTGCATGCACACAAGCAGGGGAGGGGCAGAGAGAGAAGGAGAGAGAGAATCCCAAGAAGGCTCCTCACTATCAGCGCAGAACCCAACATGGGGCTTGAACTCATAAACTGTGAGATCATGACCTGAGCAGACACCAAGAGTCAGATGCTTAACTGACTAAGCCACCCAGGTGTCCTATTTTCTGTTTCTTAAAACTAGTTGGTTTCTTCCCAACCCATCTAATCTTGCCCTAACCAAGGTCTCCAGCCCTGTGGGTATGACTCTCCCTAAGGTATAGGGTGAGGGGCAGGAAATAAGGATGGGCTCTTGCAGGTGAGAAGGCGGAGAGTGTGCGGAGAGGGGGAGGCTCCTGTTCCACCTGTGCTTCTGGGTGACCCAGGGTGAGGGGCCTGTGCTCCAGCCAAGACTGAGGGGGTATGAGCCACCAGGGCTTAGCGGCACCCTTTCTGCTCACTCCCCACAACCTCCCAAACCACACCCCAGTCACTCAGGCTGCTCTTGGCAGGGTTACCAACACAGGGACAGGCCAGCTGCCTTTGCAGCAGGAGCAAAAGCAGTAAAACTTGTTTGTCAACTCTACTAACACGAGGGTACACCACAAAGATATAAAAACATGTACACAACACATATGCACACAGACATACATGTATGCACCCAGACACACACACACACACACACACACACACACACACAGGGCAGGCCCACACCCTCTGCAGAAGATGTGCAGAGACCCAGGAGTGAGCTCAAAGGAGTTTGTGGGGGCAGAGCAGAGTTTGTTTACCCCAGAGCATCACTCCAGCTTGGAGCGCTCCCCCGCCCCCGCATAAAATCAACTCTTTACACACACACCTTCTCTAATACACAAACCATCCCCAAGCCTCACAAGCACAGAGCCAGACAGCAAGTGGTGTGCGTGGTGAGGAAGCTGACCGGAGCCACCTGAAGTCCTCAGGCTTGCTTTGGGTGGTGGGGCCTCCTGCAGCTGCCCCCCAGCCCCTGGGGGAGATGGGGACCATCACAGATGCAGAGCCCTCAGTGGGCCCTGCACTGCCTGCCCCACGAGGACACTCATCAGGCTCCATGGAGAACATGCCCAGGAGGACGAGGAGAAAGGAACCCAGTTTCTGGTGCCTCAATGCAGCCCCAACCTGGGACTTCCCTCTTTGTGAACCTCTGTTTTCTTCTCACACAATGACAGTTAACTTCCTCAAAGTTCCCAAATTGAACCAAACTGGGGAAAAACTTATTACCCACTATAAGGATTCTGGTTCTGTAGACCTTCCAAAACTCCAGGGGAAGAATGGAACAACAAAAATTCCTTCACTATAGCAAAGGGCCAGGGGAGAGGTGGAGGAAGGAGGGGGGGGGGGAGAGCAAGAAACAACAAGAAAGTATGGTAAATAGAAACAGAACATACAATGGCAGGTCTAACAAGACCAAAACATCAATAATCTCAATAAACGTGAACAGGCCAACATTCTGAGGTTGGGCAGAATGCAAGTAGACAAAATCTGGCCCAAAATGGTCCATGCAAGTCAGCTAAAAGGAAACTCCTGGTTCTGGGTTAGAAGGCTGAGTGGGTCACTTTGAGGGGACAGCAGCAAATTGCATCCAGTCACATATTTGTCTGCAGAGCAGTCAGAAGGACAGCCTCACCCACAGGGGCCTGGGGTGTGGGGGGAGGGGTGCTGGTCTCTTACTGAACTGGTATCCAAGGACCAAATGGAGGCACTGGGAGGCCAACACTCTGGAGCTGGTTCCTGCATTAAAACATCCTTTCCACCTCTCTCATCTGAATGCCACTGCCTCTTGAGGGGCTGTCTCAGACCCCCATGCCTCACTCTGGCCTAGATGTTTATTCTCCTCTGGGAGAGACCTGCTCAAACCAGGTGAGCACAGGGCCACTAATAACCACCAAGGGGCCAAGCAACCCCTTTATCAAGAGCACTTTAAAAGGCTGGAAGTGTTCTAATCATCTTGTTAGGAAGCAGAAGCCTTTCTTCCTTTTTTTCAGAATCTTATATTCCACACAAGCTCTGCCATGATTTGCTAGGACACTTTGTGCCCTGACCCAGCTAGGACAAACAGCCAGGGCAGAAGCCCTCCTGTGGCCTCCCCTCCAGCCTCCCTGAAGGGTTGCAGCAGGACCATGTTGCTGCTTTTTGTTGTTCTTGGTGGTTAGCTTTCCCAGGCAGGAATCTCACTAGCTTATAATTATGAACAATGTGCCCTGATTGGTTCTCTCATAAGCAGGTAACACTTCTGAAGTCAAGGACCTCCGACAAGAGAAGTGCAGGCTATAAACCCTTGTGGCCTTAATGAAACAAGGACTTTAAGAGACAAGGCGGCTGACAAGCAGAGGCTGGTCAGAGGGCATGCAGAGGGAGGGAGGTTTCGAGAAGCAGGGCAGGAGGGTGGATGGCCATAATGGGGTGGTAGAATAGAGTTCAGGGAGGGGGAGAGAAACTCATGTTGCATTCATTCGTTCATTCATTCACTCATTTAGTGCCAAATATGCCATGCCGAGAAGCCCTGGCTGTGCTCATGGTCTAGCTGGGGAGATCAACAAGTAAAGGGTCAACTGCAAAGCCACAGGATCAGTGAGGAGAGAAAGTCAAGCCCTGGGGCACCAGTCAGCAGCTCTCCCAGCCAGCCACTGGAGGACAGGGCAGGGAGGGGAAGAAGGCTGGGAGCTTCCTAGGAGAGGGAGGAGACTGGGCCAAACACCCACCCCCTCCTTTGTTCCGCTGCAAAGGAGGAGATGGGGAGAACAGGGGGAGGGGAGCCTGGCAGAAGTGTTTATCTGGAGGGCTGGAGGAGGGCAGTCACCCCAGCCTCTCACAGGAAATCTTCCAGACAGGGTGAGCAAGGCCTGGGGGGATGGGGCTCAGCACTGCAGCCCCAAGGGTTAGGAAAGCCCTTTCCTCCAGGTCAGGTTGCCTGGGGCCAAGCTCACTCTGGCCTTAGTTTCCCCACTGTGCTTGGACAGAAGGAAGTCAAAGACTTTGAGCTCTAGGGATGAAAGGCTCAGCCCAGGCACAGACCACCACTCCCCGTAAAATAGGGCTGGTGACGCCACTGCTCTTTTTGGCTGGTGAGTAGCCTGATCACCTTTGAAGATGAAACATGCTTGGGCCTAATGAGGAGTCAGTTGGCCAAGGTGGGAGTAGGGCTGGGCTGTGGGAGCCTGGCACCTGCCCCACCAGGCCCCTCGTGGTCAGCACGGCACCTGCCCAGGAGGACAGAACTCTTCCCATTTCTGTGCAGACCCGCGTCCCCGAACCAGCCCCACCTCCTCCCCTTCCCAGCCCAGTGCCCTTTCCCTCCTCTGCTCCAGGCTGGGATCAATCCTAGGTGGGTTCAAGCTGCAGCAAAGGCTTTGGAGACCTGCATTGGCCTCATGTGTCTCCTTCACTTGCCCTTGGACCCATGTGCCCCCTTCACTGCCCTGGGCTGGGCCAACACTCTAACCCTACCCTTTTGGGGCACCCTGATGAGACATACTGTCCCCTCCATGTTTCCAGGTCAAACAGGTCATTTCCAATATGGCAGCTGACAAGGGGGACACAGTTTCCTTTATATGCATGAGAACAGTACTCAAAATAAAGGATACCCTCAGCCCGCTTCCTCCTCTTCTTCCCTGGTTGTTGAACAGACATTTGCTGCCAGATGGGCTCTGAAAAGCAAGGAGCCAAGTGGAAGCCTCTGGCTTGGTAGTCCCAACTCTGCTGGGTGAGGTCACAGGAGTGGGCTCCAAAGTGTCTGAAGCACACACTCCTCACTGGGCAGATCAGATATAAGCCTTTTCTTTTCTGCTACCACTCCCTCTTCTTCCTCTCTCCTTTTTCCTTCCCCTAACCCAGCCTGGGTCCTGCCCACTTGTGTCCTGCTCAGACAGACCCTTCCCGCCTATGGGCTGACCCCACCTCCTTTCTAGAAGCCCTGGAACATCCAAACACAGTCTCTACAACCAGCACATTTCTCAGGAAATAGATGGGGAAAGAGAACAGGGCATACACACAGCTCACATTCTCCTGGGAGGCAGGCAGCAGTCTCGTAAATGCACTAATATTAGGCACAGCTAAAAGATAACCTTACCTATATGTTCCAGAAGAGGCGCATACACCTGGGATTATCATATCTTCTTAATGGTTCATTTGTGTTCATTAAGTAAATTAATTCATTTATCTGATTTGCAGAGCAATGCCCAAAGGGTGGACTTCTGGATCATCAACATCCAACCTCCGAGTGAGCTTTTGGAATTACCACTTTCCTAAATTAGGAAGATCTCTATCTCTACTCTTCATCCTCGAGGCCCCAAGGATAGGGGAGCTCACTGAGATCCACACAACCCCCACTCTCCCCACCTCCCAGAGTCAGACTTGGGGCTCCCACTCTGAAGCCCCTATACCCCTATACCACTGTCCCTGCCTGACATTCACCCTAAGGGTCCACAGGCCTCATTATTCCAAACACCACAACCTGAAGACTCTGGGGTACCTCTTTGCCCCAGACTCCCACCAATGCATGGCTTTTGGGAAAGCTGAACAATGTCTAGAAAGTCAATTAGGAAGAACTGGGGAAAGGCCAAGGACTCAGCCTCAGGGGCAACCACAGCGAAAAACAGGGAGGAGGTACCCAGCTCTGCCCTAGGAACACAGAATGCCTGTCACATCTGGACATTCCCTCCCAGCCCCGCTTTCCTCACCAGCATTATTTCAGCCCTTGCATCCTCTTTAAACTATGCTGTAGGACTACAGGGCACTCCACAAATGCACTGCTAGCAAATGCATGTGCTAGCAAATGCACATGGGACTATAAAGAATGCAGCAAAACCCAGAAGCAGGGCCAGAGGGCCAGAGTGCCTGTGCATGGAGCGCCCCACTGAGCCTCTGTGAGGGGCACGAGCAAGGGCCCTAATTACAGGCTATGCAGGGATGATGAGCACCTCCTCTCACCAGAGGGAGGCACTTGCTAGAATTTTAAAGGCCTTGGGGTTTTAGGAGGACTGGCAGCAATAAGGCCCTATAGGCTTGCAGTGTGGACAGCCCTGCCTTCCTCATTACCGGGCTGTGTGGTGCCTGGGCTGAGGTAGGCAGGTGCTGGTGCTTACCTTGTGGTCTAGTTCAGCATTGGTCTTTGGCTGTTGCTCCTGGCAGGGTGGCAAGGTTTCAGAGCCCAGGTACTGTCTGAGGGATGATGGCCTCATGAGGCTCAGAAGCTGGCTGAGCAAAGACAGCTAGGGAGGAGAAGAGAGGCCGTCACACATTGGGTGCTTGGGATACTTGGCTGGCACTAGCAGGTCAGAGCGTGGGCTCTGGAGCCAGACCACCAGCTTCCATGACCTGGATTCACCTCTTACTGACATGCTGTGTGGCCTCTTGGAGCCAGACAAAATGGAGACAACCACAGGAGGGCCATGCATGCACATGGTGCCTAACACAGGCTGAGCCTTCCCTTAAAGGAGTGCACTAAGATCTCTGTAGGTTGGTGTTTGATCCACTTCCCTGGAGTAAGCACTCGGGGCTGGAAGAACCAAGGCCAGCAAAGAGGGCAAGATCCTTCCCACCCTGAGCTGCTGGTCAGGCCTCTCTTGCGTCTCTCTCTTCACTGAACTTGCTGTGCCGATTGGAGAGGCTTACGGAGGAGCAGAGGCTGTGAACCTCCCGCCGCCCCCTCTAATGACTGCGCTCGCTCTACATCATTCTGCCTGCCCCTGTTTCTCCGCCCCCACCCTTTTCCTTCCAGGGAATTTTAAAGCAAATCCAAACATTGTATCATTTTACCCATAAAGAGCTTCTAAACCGAAAAGGATAAGGATTTCTCTCCCCAGCATGGTCACAGTATCGTTCTCCTGCCCAACAAAAAATTACCAAGAATTCCTTATGTGGGCTAACACCATGTTCAGTTTTCTCTGATTGTCTCAAAGATGTCCTCACCAGTTGGGCTTTTGGAGTGGGGATTCCCCACAAGGTCCACGTGCTGCATTTGCTTGATATGTCACTTAATTTGCCAGCCACCCCACCACCCATGAAAACTGCACCTCCCTCTCTGAACAAATGGGAGTGCCCCCACCCCTCCCAGGAACAGGGCCTGCAAGAGTCCAGGTGTCTGCAGTAAGCCACTCTTGGCCCAGGCCCTGCACCTGCTTTGGGCAGCCTGGGCTCAGCCTTAGCAAGGACCATCCAGCTGCCGTGGAGCTAACTTGTGGCCAGGGCAAACAGCAGGCAGTTTCTGAGCCCTGGCCTCTCTGGGAAAGGGGGCTGCTGATCAAAGAAGCAACGCCAGGGGAATTCACAGAGGCACCATCTTTTCAGATGTAGCAAGTGTAGGCTGGCCAAAAGGACTTAGGCCCGAGCCCCTCACCCAGTTCCCTGCTCTAGCCCAGCCTTGCCCGGCACACCTGGCTTCCTCCCCCTGACTCACCCGCAGACACCTGCTCAGCACCTCAGCCGGCCACAGGCTCAGACAGTCCACAAGAGCAGCTGGGCTGAGGGCTAGGAGACAGGCCCGAGGCCTTGGCTCCTGGAAGGGGGCCAGGCCTTCTTGGCCTAGTGTCACATCCCTTTAGGAAGGGAGATGAGGAGGCAGAGAGAGAGAGAGAGGGAGAGAGAGAGAGAGGGGAAGAGAGAGAGAGAGAGAGAAAGAAAGAGGGAGGGAGGGAGAGAGAGAGAGAGAGAGGGAGAGAGAGAGAGAGAGAGAGAGGGGGGAGAGAGAGAGAGAGAGAGAGAGAGAGAGAGAGAGAGAGAGAGAGAGAAGGTTCTGGGTGAAAGAGAGGCACCATCTGGAGCTTCACCAAAACCAGAGCTGTGCTGTCTTGCTCAGGCCTTGCAAGGCTAGGGATAGTTTCCAAAAGGGCCCTGCCTGCTCTGGGATCACAGCTGTGCAAGCACAGGGGCCAGGCTCTGCAGCCCACGCCCCCAGAAGCAGTCCTCAGGCAGGCAGCCTCACCCCAGGGCCCTCCCTGCTACAGAAGCTCGGGGTGGGCAGGGCACACAACTGCAGCTCCGTGTCTCCTATGTTTTCCTCTCCGTGAAAATGGCTTCACCCTGCTCAGCGCACAAGCTGTGGCCTTCTGATTGCTTACTCTCTTTTGTTTCCAGCTCTGGCAGCCACACCCCTCTCAGGGATAAGGGCATATTTGGACCGTGTGCATCTCAGCAGGGCCGGGACCTGACATTGCGCCTCCCCACCTCACCCCCACCGCTGGAAGCTGTCTTTGCAAACACTCAGCCCATTAGGACAGACACCTCCAGGCAAGAGGCAAATGATCACCCAAGAAGGCGGGCCTCCACTGGTCTTGTCAGTCTGCCTGGCAGGAGGAGAAGAGGAGTTCCAGCCGGGCAACTGTCCACATGGCTGGTCACTCCTGTGCTCAGACCCCAGCAGTGCTTCTATCTGCCCCGTGGAGAAGGCCAGGATCTTAAGTGTCTGTGAGGCTCAGGTGGCCCTGCTGCTCCCTGCAGCCTGTGCTCTGACTGGGCCTTCTGACCAGACACACACAGCTGCCCCTGTCTCCCTTGCAGCCCCAGTTCCCTGTCTACGCTGCCACCTACACCACCCACACCTGCCAATCCCCTTGCCCTGAACTACTTACGATTCCGATCACATTTACCACCTCCTAACACGTTACGTAATTTACTTGTTTATTGTGTTTATTACCTGCCCCCCCCCACTAGAAGGTAAGGCCTCCTAGGGCAGGTTTTGTTCACTGCAGTGTCCCCACAATCTAGCACAGCACCTGGCACCTGGTGTGTGTTTCATTAGCATTCATTAAACAAACGAATGAGTGAAGGGCAGGTTGGGGCTGCAGCCAGCTTCTCCATAGGAGATGCAGGTTGTGCACCTCCTCCATTTTGGCCACTTAAAGCCCATGTTTTCCAGACCCCAAAGTGGAAGACGTGGTTTGACAAAAGAGGTTGACTGTGTTGCAAGAGATGGCCTGGGATAAGCAGCAAACTCCTGACTTGGCCCCAAACCTGTTCTACCTGTGTCTTGCCTATCTCGGTAAAGGGCTTCCTCAACCTGCCAGTTGTCTAGATCCTGGAGCCCTCCTGGTCTCCTTTCTCTCACATCTCGCATCCCACTGGCTGTACCTGGGAATTACACCTAGAGTCCTACCACTTCTCACCACCTACAACACTATCTCCCCAGGCCAAACCACCATCATCTCTTACCAGGATTACTGCAATCACCTATGCTCAACGCAGTAGCCTTTCAACATATTTAATAAATCAGATTCTGTTTCTCTTATCAAAACCTTCCAATGGCTCTCCACTTCAGCATCAAAGTCAAAGCCTCTACCATGGCCCCGAGGCTCTGGTGGATTGAATCCCCACTTACTTGTCTGACCTCAACTTCTACTACTCTGTCCTTGATCCTTTGCTCCAGCCACAATGGTTTCTGTTTTTCCTCCAACCTAAGAGAACTCTGCCTACCCCAGGGCCTCTGTACTTGCTGTTCCCTGTGTGGAATGCTCTTCCCCAAGAAACCTGCTTGACTTCAGTTCTGTGCACAAATATCCCCATCTCTCAACATTCCCTCTCCTCTTTATCTGGCTTTATTTTTCTCCAGAGCCCTTATCACCATCTGGTATGCCAAATATTTACTTATTTCTTGATGCCTGTGTCCATCTCCCCCAGGACCATGAGTTTCACAAGGGAGGGACTAGGTTCTGTTCAGGGCTGTATCTTCAGTGCCCTGAGCAGTGTCTGGAGCACACTGGTGAATGTGGACAAAACCCTGCTGTTTCTGGGATAGTCCCAGGACTCGCAGGGACAACAGGCAGCAGGCCTGACTTCGAGGCTCTCCTGGAAAATACAAGTTTTGGGGGTGTTGCATCCTGACCACCTACAGAAGTCCCATCCCTCCAATTCAGTTCTTCAGCTCCTGTTTCTAGGGCTTCAGACTGCAGCCAGAGACAGAGAGCCAAGCCATCCAGGGGTCATGGGCTCCTCCTTCCCAGCAGTGCCCTGAGAGGCCTCTGCCCAGGCATTCACCCCAGATCCTCTCCTAGAGGAGTCAATTCTCAACCCTTAGATTCCCCTTCATAGTCAATCTACTGATAAGGTTTATCAAACATGTATACATCAATGAAGGAAGTAGAAGGGACAGCCCTTGTCCTCCTATCTGCCACTTAGGAATAAAGCTCAGGGGACCAGCAGGGCATCTTCAGCATGAAGTGGCAGGTGTGGTCCGGTTTGTCACCACAATGAGAGCTGAGGAAGGGGCTGGAGAAGTGGAGACAGCATGCTGCAGTAGTCAAGAACAAGGACTCTGGAGTCAAATCCTAGCTCCAAGGCTTTCCCGCTGTATAATCCAGAGAAGTTTCCTAACCACACCTGCCTCAGTTTCCCCATCTGTGAAAAACATCTGATGGTAACAGCCCTTACTGCTTGGGACTCCTATGAGAGGTAAGCTCTGAGAACAGCACCTGGGATGCGGCCAGGGTTGTGCACCATGTTAGCTACCACTGTTTTGGTTGGGGTGTGATGGAAAGGAAGGAGGGCCAGGGCACACAGCTGCAAGCAGAGAGCGCAGGGTCGGCCTGCGAGGAGGGCAGAGAAAAACAGGCAGCACAGACAGGCCACATGGAGGAGAAGTTGGGAAAGGGGGCGTGCGGGTTTGATGTGGGCGGCTGTGGGGCCAAGGTGGCCCTTTGAAGGCAAGGATCCGTCTGACAGGCCAGACTGGAAAGGAGAGTGCCTGCAGCCTGGAGACCTGGGAGGCCCACGTGGCAACCCCAGGCCTGCAGCAGAGATGGGGGAAACACACGGGGAGGGCCTCGGGCAGGCCCCAGCTGGTCCTTCCTCTCCTGGAGCTGAGCCGCCAGGAGGCTGGTGCCTGCCTGCAGACCCTCCTCTCTGGAACACAAGCACTGACTCAGCCTCTAAGACCTGGCTCAGGACACCTTCTCTGGAAGCCACTTCACTGCCCTCAGGCACACTTAGTCACTGTGCCCTCAGCCCACCTTGCTCACACCCTCTCTTCTGAGGGTGGTTCCTGGTGTGGAGCCTGGCACAGAGCCTGGCACAGAGGTGATCCTCAGCTAGGGTCTCCTGTACAGATAGCACACGGGGGAGGGGGGCATGTGGGTGACTGGTATGGTTGGAAAGGCTTGGAGCTGGGCAGGGCTGAGTCTGGCTTGGTCCCTGGTGGGCCCTGGCGAGCAGCTAGGGGCTCCCAGGCCAGTTCTCCCCTGGTGTGTGGGGGTACATCCCCGCCCTGAGGAGCCATTTACTGCCTCCCTCGAAGGGCCTGCCCGGGCCAGATAATCCATAGCACTTCCCCTCCCAGCTCTTTGGTCCCCATCATGCTCTCCTCACTCTCCCACACACAGGCTCTAGCCAATAAAAAACACAACAAAAACAAAGCCCAAGCCTTAAATTGACTCTGATGCTTGAACCACCCTTTGTCTTTCTGGTCTTTTCAAACACTGCAGGGGGGTGGCTATGCCCCTCCACCCACAGCCATCTTGCCTTTCCTGATCTTGATGCTCTGGCCTTTCCCGTCTGCTCTGCTGACACTGTGCTCTGTTTTCCTTGGGCCCTGGTGACCACCCCCCCACTGCCCTCCAGAGCCCTCTGGGACCACTCGGGTCTTGTCTGCCTGCTGCATCTCTGCCTGCCCCTACTCCTAACCGCTTGGCACCCCTGAGACACTGATTGGTTCCTCCTCCTTCACAGAGATGCTCTGTCATCAGGCTTTTCCCTGTGTGAAGTGACCCCAGTGCAGGCCACTCGCCCACCCACCCCTCCCCAGGTCTCCAGGGAAAGGGAACTTCCTCTTGCACACTCCAGGAACTCAACCTCAGGCTCGTGTTCACTCCATAAGTGTGCCTTGAGAACCTCCACAAGTGTGCCAGGCGCCAACAGGCAGTGGTGAGCTGAAAGCATTTGATCCTTGCATTCAAGGAGCTGGTGTTGGGGTCTGTGTGTGTGTGAACACAGACCCTGAACAAATAAATAAGACACTGTCAGAAGGTAAATACAAATAAAAACAGGTAAATATAAATAAAATTTAAAACAGGCAAATACAAATAAAATTTTAAACAGGGTGATGGTGCCAGGGCACTTCAGATTGGGTGGTCAGGAAGGGCTTCCAGGTGGAGGTGATGTTTTAGCAGGAACTGGCATGACAAGAAGTTCCAGCCATGCTAAGTCCTAGGGGGAAAGTATTTATGGCAAAGGGGGCAGCTGGGGCAGAAGCCAGGCCGAGCCCACTCTGAAAAGCCAACCCAACCAGTCAGCTTTCTGAGCTCCCGCCCTACAATCATGGCATTGCAGACTCAGCTATATTGTCCAGGCTGCCCCAGGATGTGCTGGAACATTCTCTCAGCACTCTGGGCAAAAGGTTACGCGGGCTTGCCTTGTACACCTCTATGAATAGAGACACACAGCCCTTCACAGGGACTGCCTTGCCCGTCTTGTGTTGCTGAGCCAGAGGGTTCGGCTGTACCCAGCGCCTATTCTGGGATCCCACAGAGCTTCTAGGAGGTAGGGAGAGAGCATGCTCAGACTCCCATCCTTGGGCTGGCTGTGACCCATGCTGCCCGCCCCCACCCCCAGGGCCCCAAGCTGCACAGAGGCTGTGGTCAGAGCTTTCTGGAGAGAAGGGGAATAGGGAAAGAAGACAAAGCTGTGCTTCTCTTGCTGTTCCAAGAATGCCTAACACTGGAAAGGGAGAGGCACTAGGAGTGAGTAGTTTTAAGTGTGTAGTGTTTGTTTTCACCTTCACTGTTTTTTTCCACATATAAAAAGTAATATAAGCAGGGGCCGGGGGAGGAGGCAATGGGAATTAGTGTTTAATGGGTATGGAGTTTCTATTTAGGAGGATAAAAAAAATTTCTGGAGGTGGAAGGCAGTGATGGCTGCACGATGTCTCAAATGTACTTAGAGCCGCTGAATGGTTGAGCTCTACACTTAAAACTGTCATGATGGTAAACAAAAACAAAACAAAATAAAACCCCAAACATCAAAATGGTAAACTTTATGTCATGCGTATTTTACAAAAAAAAAAAAAAAAAAAAAAAAAAAGTAACACACGCTCCCAGCCCACTGCTCTATCCTTAGTGCCTAGTACACAGGAGGCATACAAAATAGTAATTGTTGAATGCAAGGGTATGAGTGAAAAATTCAAACTCAACTTGGCTCTCCTGGCCTGAGGACCCCAACCTTTGAGAAAAGCCTCAGGAGCAGGCAGGCCTTGGGGAGAGCCCTTTGCTCACCCACAGGCTTCCTGGGCCCAGTGGATGCTGCCCGGCTGAGGCCAAGACTCACCTGGGCCTTCTCTTGCCAGAGAGGGAGCGTCTCTTGCTGGTCTAGCATCCGGGCAATGACCACAAGGCTGAGCTGGCTTCGAAGCTGCCTGTGAGGGAAGGAGTAAGAGGGACTGAGTGGCGGGACACTGTGAGAGCAGGTGGGCTTGAAGTCCATGAGGGGGCAGGATGCCCTCCGAGTGGTGAGCATGGGAGAGCCATGTTGTCTGGAGTACTTTGGCTTACTCTTTTGGTTTATAACATTATTTATTTTAGAAGCAATAAAACATGATGGGAAGGTTTAAAAATAAGCAAAAGTAAAAAAATTAGAGTCACTTTAATTTCAGATGCTGGCACAGTGGTTTTTCTTCTTAGTTGGTCTTTCTCTCTGAATATCTATACTTCTCTGTGGATACACAGAGATGGGCAATGTTCAGCTGCTTTTGCACAGACCTTTGCCTTTTCTGTCCTTTGCAGTGTTTGAATCTTTTAGACCATGTAGGGTAATAGAGAGTGGGGCTAATTTTTTTTTTTTTTTTTTTTTTTTTTTTACCCAGCATCCAGTGGCTTTCCTTTGGAGAACCTGCTCCCACCCAGGGTGCTCCCAGGGTGGGCACATGAGCCAGGCCTGGCCCATCAGAATCTGAGTGACTGAGTCACTGAGAGGTAGCCTCGGTGCCCTGTTTGGAATTATCAGGAGTGTGTGTGTCTTTCCAGCAGGGCCACTGATCTGACAGGAGGTAATCCTACACCTGCTGGTGACCATCCTGCCTCCTTGTGTGAGAGCCTGGATGATGAATCAAGCAGAGACAGAGGACAGGGACAGAGTTCTGACCACACCCAGAGCCTGCTGTGCCTGAAGCCCCCAGCCCCTGGACCAATCGGTAGGTCAGTGGGTCATGTGAGCCAGTGAAGTGCCTTTGGCTCCAGTCAGTTTGGGCTGGAGCAGTCTAGCACTGAACAGTCTTAACCAATTCACTCGGGATGGGGCTAGTATCTGCCATCTTTTGGAGTGAAGACCTCTGATGGGGATTTCAGATGCTAATGTTCAGGGCTCTGATTTTCATGAGTCCTTGAGGGCTGGAAGGAGCAAAAGGGAAGAGCAAAGGGGTGTGGAGACCAGAGGATGGGGCTGGGGTGGTAGCGGCCGAAGAGGCTGGAAGGAGTGATGGGAAGAGGGGTCTGGGGTCCCTCCTCTGCCCATGCTCCATGCCACAGCCCATTTCTACCACGAGGCTCCCATCTTTCTTGCACCTCCATACATTGTGGCTCCCCATGGGCAGCAGATGTCAGCCCCTGGCATGGACCTTGATGTGGCCACAGTCCCCAGTTCCTGCAGAGAGCCACCATCAGAGGAAGCAAATGAGAGGTCCTGAAGCTAGAGGGAATATAAGGAACACGAAGGAAAACACTTGGGTTAGAACCAGCTCCTTAGAGGAGAAATGCCCTCAGGTAACAGCACTGTTGGAGGTGCCCTCAGCCACCTCCCTGGAAGGACACCACAAGGGACTGGGCGGATATCGGGAACAGCCTGCCACGGGCAGCACTGGGAAATGCCGAGCAAGTACTTTAGGGAGGCAGGATCCAGCCCAGCCACTTCCGGGCTTAATGGTCTGGGCTCCACTGCAACTTCCCCAGGGCAGAGCCTCCTGCTGCCCAGGCCTCAAGTGAGGGAGGCTCCTGGGTGATGGAACTGAGGTGGGGGAGGGATGTCTCCTTGAACGGCTCCTGTGGGGCTGAGCAGGCTGACGCAGGGGCCTTGTTGATTTTCTTAGCACTTAGTCATGAAAGTCAGAGGAATCAACAAAGCAACAGGTTCTTGATTAGAAAGAGGAAAAATAGAGGCTGCAGGCAACACCACCATACACCAGAAAGGAGAACCTGAAAAAGATGAGAAATGCTCGCTGCTGGTGAGCATCAACAGAGATGCTCATACACAGCAGGTGGGAATTTAATCCACTTTGAGAAACTGCTTGGCAAGATCTACTAAAGATGAACATGTGCTCACCCCATGACCTAGCAATCTTACTCCCAGGTACACACGTACACACACACACGAGAGGCAGAAGTGTACTCTTGATATGCCAACAGAATGCATTCACAGATTGGGCTCCATCTACACAACTCAACCCTATGCCTAACGACAGTGAGTTAAAACTGTATCCGAAGGCATGGATCTTCACAGTGTCATGTGAAAGAAGCCAGGTACAAAAGAATACTTGTGTATGATTTAATTTATATTTAATTTACACCAAGTATAAAAATAGGCAAATAGCAGCTGTTGGAAGCCGGGAATAGTGGTGATGCTTGGGGGATAGGCAGGTTCTGCTCCTGTTTCATTTCATGACCAGAGGGCTGGTCTCACATGTGCTCGATTTGTGGCAATCCACTGAGCCATACACTGATGGTCTGTGTTCTGTTTGTTTGTATGTTGTAGTTCAATAAAACTATTATTTAAAGAAGAAATTCAGCTGCAGGGAGAGACAGGATTGCCAGATTTAGCCAGTAAAAATATAGGCTGCCCAGTTAGATTTGAACTTCTTATGGATAAGCAGAGTAATTTGCTTAGCATTAAGTTTCTCCCGTGCAATATTTATATTTTATCTGGCAACCCAGGGAGGGGCCAGCCATTCCTGGCCCATTCCTTTTTTTATTTTAGTGTTTGAGAGAGAGGGTGAGTGGGCAAGGGACAGAGAAAAAGAGAATCTCAAGCAAGCTCCATGCTGTCAGCATAGAGACTGATGCAGGGCTCAAACTCAGGAACTTCAAGATCATGACCTGAGCCGAAGGTGCCCCTCCCTGGTCCATTCTTGATCGGAAGACCTGACATTAACCCATGGGGCCCTTCCCTGACCCTCTCTCCTTTTAGCCTTGACCCCTTTCTGCGGAGCCCCTCAGCATTCCAACCAGACCAGAGACCTGTGGAGAGGCAGCCTCATCTAGACTGCCCCATGGGATAGCAAACAGGAGCCCCTCATCATCCTGTGAGTGCAGCCAGACCCCTACCCCTCACCCAGAGCCCCACCCTCCATTTTCTCCCTGGCCACACCACACACTCCGCATGGCTTCCACCTCATTGGCAGTCAGGACCTGCTCTCCAGCTGTTCCCCAGCAGCCCCGGCAGCAGCTGGGCCTGGAGCACAGTGGGCGGTAAATGGCCCCTCTCTGCTGCTACTCCAAAGCTAACTTGTAGCCAGAGTCAGAAGGCCTGCATCTGGGCTTCATTAATCCAAAACCCAGGCCTGTGTGGGAGCTCCTTTACCCTGCAGAGGGCGGGAAGGGGCCAACCTAGGGGTGGGGGTGCTGGCAGGCCAGCGAAGCAGAGCCGGGGTGGTTCCAGAAGGGAAGAGGCAGGCTGGGTGGGTCAGGACAGGGTTGTTGTCCAGAAAAGAAGAAAAGCACCAGAAAAAGCACTGGGTGAGTGGATGAAAAGGAACCCACATCTGAAGGTGACATGCTCCCCCTCGCCGTCCCCCCCTGTGCACTGCCTTTCATTCTGATGGTCTCCTGCCTTTTAAACACGATCTCAGTTCCCACCGGGACACAGGGACAGGGGACAGGGCCACTTTTTAATTTTAGACTGAGAACTTACTCTACAGAGGAGAAAACGCAAGGACTCACCCCAAATAACACCCAAACTGTGTAGGGGGCAAGAAAAAGGAGCCATGGGCTCAGCTGAGGTTGGCCAGGGGCTCTTCCTCTCCTAGAAGTTGCCCGACCCCACCCGGCAAGGCCTCTCTGGAACTCAAACCAGCTGGACAAAGGAGGATGCAGAAGCCACTGGAGCCATCCCAGCCACTGTCATATAAGGAAACAAGCTCCAGCCTTAAGCTCACACCGGCCAGGCCTCTGCCTCTGCCTCTGCCTCAGCCCTGCCCCTCCCTGCCCCTGCCCCCCACGGGCCTCTGTAAGATCAGGACACTGGATTAGCGCTAAGAGGAGTCTAAGGCTCTGGGAAATCTGGAAATGACTTTCCCAAATCCACAGCAGAGCCAGGAAGTGGAAAGCAGGCGTTCTGCCTCCCAGCATCCAACCTTCCCTCTAGCTCCTGCAAGGGGCAGCCCAGCCAGGAGCCAGGCACCAACCAGAGTGGGCCACTAGGATGTTGGGACAAACACACTGGTCAACGCAGCCCCCTCTGGGGCCCCTCATCTTTGCTTCTCTGGAGGGGAACCAGGCCCTGCCAAGGCTGAACTACCCTAAAAGGCCATCAGGCATCTGGCCAAAGGCGTGAGCTGCCTTTTCCACGTCTCTAGGGCAGCTCAGGAAGCAACAACAGTGGCCTGTTCCGCTGTGGAAAAGCTGCCCAACACCCTGCCTCAGGGCATCTGCCTGGCTTGCCTCTCAGGGACTGTCCACAACGCCTCCCATGCATCACAGCCACCTCTTATGCTACCCCCTCTTCACTTGGAGTCCACCTTGCATGTGAGCATGTGCTACCCAGGCAAGAAGAACTAAGCCCTAGGCTTAGAGGTTAGGGCAACTTCCTTGGTAGTCTGCCCAGTCATCCACACACAGGTTAGGGTACTCGTCAGTGTGGGCATGCACAGTGCAGACAGGAAGAGATGGCGGGATGCAGACAGTCATGGATCCTTACAGTGGACCTCCACATGACAACATGAAGGATCCATCTACAACAGCTCACTTGTACATGGATGAATCCCACAAACGAAGTGTTGACACTATGCTGAGGAAGCCAGACATAAGAGAGAATACTCTGTACAGTCCCATTTATACACATGTTCAAAAACAGGCTAAACTAATCTATGGAAAAGAAGTCGGGGAAGTGGTTTTCTCTGTAGAGGGAATGCCTGGGAGAGGCTCAAGAGGGCTTCTGGGGAGCAGATGATGGTCCTATGATATAGTCGTAGTTATACATACGGTCCCCTTTGCTAAGTGCACTGAGTATCTACCTTTGATGTGTCCTTTCACAAATGTAGAACTAAATAAAAAGGTTACTATTATTTAGTAAATAAAGTTCCTATGGACAATTATGACCCAACTCCAATCCTCCTTACCACCTTTCTTTCCTCTTTCTTTTTGGTATTCTGAGGAAATCCATAGAACCTCAGGCTTAGAAAACATCTTAATAGTCACCCCATCTAGGGGCGCCTGGCTGGCTCAGTCGGTAGAGCATGCAACTCTTGATCTCAGGATCTTGAGTTCAAGCTCCTCATTGGGCACAGAGCTTACTTAAGGGGCACCTGGGTGGCTCAGTTGGTTAAGCATCTGACTTCAGCTCAGGTCATGATCTCAGAGTTTATGGGTTCGAGCCCCATGTCGGGCTCTGTGCTGACAGCTCACAGCCTGGAGCCTGTTTCCGATTCTGTGTCTCCCTCTCTCTCTGCCCCTCCCTCTCCTGCTCGTGCTCTCAAAAATAAATAAACACTAAAAAAAATTAAAAACAAAGTCACCCCATCTAACGTCCACATATTTGTCTATTTAGTTAGGTCCTCAACATACCTGAGGGAAGTAGCCATATTTCCCATAGTTCCCTCTTCTCCAGGTGTAACAGCTACACTACACTTTTCTCTCTTTCAGAGTCTTTCTGCTGCTGTGGGTTGGGTCCTCCAAAGGCCCTGGGGGTTGTCAACATTCTAGTCAGTGAGGTGCTCAGAGCTGGCCCTAACGCCCATTTTCCTGGCCACCCTGATCACAGATTGAGCCCAAAGTCTCTCTCACACGTCTTGCTGTCAAATCTCATTTCCCAGATCCTGTTGTTAATTGTGCAGCTGGGTCTCCCTTTTCCTCTCAGACTGTCATTGTGGTTTGTTGAGATCTTCTGGAATCTTCCATTCGCTGTCAGTTGTATTCATGTCATGTGTGTCTGACCGTTGTTCCATTAATGGCCTCATCTGAGATACCGGGTCTGCCCTGACCAACCTGTCAGTGAAGACAAGCCTCTGGGTGTCCTGGGGGCCTGCCCTCCAGGCAGGCTCTGATGGCCAGCAGCGCCTGTGATGAGAAGCCCCACATTTCTCCTGTCATCCTCAGGATACAATGGTAGTCTCTACCAAGCGCCCTACAAAAGCCCAGACAGTCCTTTCCAGAGTACTATTCTGGTTGGCCTGTCAAAACATAAATGAGGCTAGTCTGGTAGTATTTATTCTTAGGAATCCTAGAAAGCAGAGCTTCCTTTTCTGTGTATGTGCTCACAAACTGTCCCTGGGGAATGGTGTGGGGGGCGCCTCAAGCCCGCCGCATACACCGTGCTGAGTGAAGAGAGCTCATCATGCCCTCCCTCCCCACCTCCAGAGGTCTCCGTTGACCCAGGGCACCCCACGTGCTTCTCCCCCAGCAATGATGTGGGATGTGCTTGCACCCACCACAGGGGACTTAAACCCATTCCGCACGGCTGGAGGCTTCCATACAGTCTCTGCCCATGCTGTCTGCGGCTTCGATTCCCTTCTATCAGTAGTGGAGTTGAGATGAAAAATGATGCTCCTCAACAAAGAAGAGGGAAGCAAACCAGGAATTAGGTAGTGTTGTCCTCTCTTCATCAGTGTTGACATGTCACTGCCAGCCCAAAACAGCACTCCTTTATTCAAAACCAACTTCACAAAAGTCCCTTCTATGGGCCTTAGTTTTCTCCACCGGCGCCATCACTGGTCCACGTGGTTTGCCAATCTGCCTTGTTCTGGTGTCCCACTTTCCATCTTCCCTATCTATCAAAAGCTGAGATCATGCTTGAGTTCCGGGTGCAGCCCCTGCTGTCTCTGGATACTTCCTACTTCTTTCCTCACTAGGTTTACATGCAATCCACATTCAAAATGTTACTGTACCATCTCCTAGCCAGCCCAAGCCATCTTTCCATTTGCAACTGGCTACTAAAAAACCAACTCTATGCTTTTTGAGCTCTGCCCTCCAAAAGCGAGAGCTCCATGAGTATGAGCATGCACACACACGAGTCCCTCATCATTCCAGGCTCCAAGGGCCCAGAAAGCAAAGTCACACCTCCCCCCTCAAGACGCTCCTAGCCCAAGGAGTCAGCCAAGGGTGCCAACAATCAGGGGCCCTGTGTCAGGAAGTATCTTGGGAGAGATGTCTCCTGTCTGAGCCTAGTCTTGAGGTCGAGGAAATGTTAACCAGGCAAAGAGAAGGAGGAGAGGGATAAGGGAAGAGGCTTCTTTGGGAAGATGGAACTGATGTTGAAAAGCTCAGAGACAATGGGGCACCTGGGTGGCTTGGTGGTTAAGTGTCCTACTTTGGCTCAGGTCAGGATCTCACGGTTCGTGAGTTCAAGCCCACATCAGGCTCTGTACTGTCAGCCTGTTAGCACAGAGCCCACTTCAGATCCTCTGTCCCCCTTTCTCTGCCCCTCTCCCACTTGTGCTCTCCCAAAAAATATTAAAAGAAAAAAAAAGAAAAAATGAAAAGACTCGGGGACAAATTGTAAGTTTGGGAGGCTGGAGTTTGGGAGCCTGCTGGGGACATGCGAAGGGGTTAAGGTAAGACTGGAAGAGAAGGCACTAAGGTCTTAGTGTGCTGCTGTTTAAATTTCATCCTGAGGATAGAAGCCTGAGGGATTTTTTTTTTTATTTAAAAAAAAATTTTTTTTAACGTTTATTTATTTTTGAGACAGAGAGAGACAGAGCATGAATGGGGGAGGGTCAGAGAGAGGGAGACACAGAATCGGAAACAGGCTCCAGGCTCCGAGCTGTCAGCACAGAGCCCGACGCGGGGCTCGAACTCACAGACCGCGAGATCGTGACCTGAGCCGAAGTCGGCCGCTCAACCGACTGAGCTACCCAGGCGCCCCAACCTGAGGGATTTTAACAAAGCAAAAGCATGACGTGGCTGGCTGTGCATCTGAAGCCAGGTCACAAGGCTGGACAGCGGAGGCATGGGTCAGATGGGAGACAGCCTGGAAGGAGGCAGCAATTCAGGGGCGCTGTGACAAAAGGCGGAACTGTGTGAGGGTGGCGGGAGAGATGTCTTTTGCTGGGGAGGAGGAGCTGGAGGGGACTGCCCCTGGGCTTCAGACAGTGGGCACGTGCTAATGCCAACATGGAGACAAGGAAGACAGGAGAAGGTGGTCCTCCTCAGAAGGTGGTGACTTCTGTTTCACACACATGGAACCTGAAATACTTGCCCACACAGATCTGGTGCTTAGCAGAAAAGTCTAGCCAACGGTATTGACTTGGGAGCTGCTGGCACATAGTTGGAGTTGCAGCCATGAATGTGGACAAGATGGGGTATCAAGTCAAGTTCTCTAGGAGGTGGACTCTGAAGTGGAGGTGAGCATGCAGGGAATTTATGGGAGTGGGGAGAGGGGTGCTCTTGAGACGACCTCCTGTAAGGATGAAGGAAGCAGGTTTGAGCCAAAGGGGAAATCCAGGTTGCAATGTAGTCACAGCAGAACCCGTGGTTGACCCTGCAAGGACCTCTGGAGCTGTCAAGGGCCTTCAGAGATATCCCAGGTCGAGGCAGAGAGACAGGCCACTGTGCCCCCAGCACTGGGCTGCTCCCGAGGAAGGCACCCAGCCCCAGATAAGGTAACCATCTTCCGCAGAGGCATCCTGGGGTAGACTAGCAGGGTGAAACTCAGCACCTGGGGAGGGGGAGCTGGAGTCCTGAAGCAGGGCCATATAGACAGAGCACCACAGCACTCAGCCCGGAAAGCTCCCTGAGACTGGGCCAAGTGACCACAGGAGACAGACCGGGGCAGAATCCCCAGGCAAACTGAGGCTTGAGGAGCAGTGGAGGAAGGAAATGGATGATGGCGAGTAAGAAGGATGGGGCAAAGAGGGGGAGGGGAATCAGGAGAATTAACACTGTGAAGTCAAGGAAGAAAATGATAAGCTTGTTCCTGAGGAAGGGCCATTAGGTCAGTGGTGATAAGGCAACTTGGCCACAGTGCCAGATGAAGTACATTTCCTCTACTTCTGGCTCTTTGGGTCACCCCTACCACCCCCCCGCCGCCCCATGCACACCCACTCATAAGAGTGAGCCAGATCCTCTTCAGCCACAACCCCTCACACTCCTGGCTTCATTGTGACCCAGTTTTCCTTTGCTGCCCTTTCAGCTCCAGCATGGCCCCTTGACCCCTAGACACGACCTTCATCCTGCCTCTTGTTCCTCCAGATTTTGAGACCTTCTGAAATTTCGAGGGTTTTTGGACCTTGGCTGCCTCCTTCTAGAATGTTCTGGCCTTGCCCACCCACAGAGCCTGAATGTCTGTTTTCTCAGGTGAGAACTTCCTATGACACTCTTGATCTCTGAAGAATCCACCACGGGGCCGGTGCGGGGGTGGGGGTGGGGGCCGGGGCAGGGTTCAGAATGCCTGTTTTGGGTGGATGGAGTAAGGGAGAACAGGGGAAGGGGAGCTCGGAGGTGTAGCAGGAGCTGGAGGAGGGGGTGAAGGCAGAATTGCTGTTCTAAGGGAGGAGACGCATGAATGCATGTATGTATTAAGGAACAGTCAGTAGAGAATAAAAAGTGAAAGGTATAGGAGTAAGAAGGGATATGTAAAGAAGGTCTGGAAGGGATAGGACTGTTGGGGTCCTGACCATGGGAGGTGGGGTCGGGAGGAAAGGAAGGAGGTGAGTTGTGGGTCCACTAGGTGTGTGGGTGGAGAAGTCAGTGGAGAAAGAAGGGACAGTGCTGTCTGCTGGTGTTCAGAGGTTTCAGCAGCAGGAAGTGGTGATGTCTGGAATCTGCTGAGGGCCCCATGGAGGCTGGCCAGCGATTCAGAGTGGGTCCTGGTTAGCCAGAAGGGGTCAGGGGCCAATGCAGGGATAGGACACATGAGGCAGCACACAGGAAGGGAGTTATGGTGGAACACGGCGCCCAGGACATGAAGGCAGCAGAGGCAGATGGACAGAGAGAACGAAGTGGTCTAGGACCTGCACCGAGCGGGGGGTGGGAGGGTTGGGGGCTGGGGGTGGTGCAAGGGTGGGTGGGGGGACATGACACTCTACCATGGTACAGCCCTTGGCCCTACCCTGAGGGGAGCGAGCAGCATGGAAGATGAAGGAAAACAAGGAGGGTGTGGGGAAAGCTATGGTGTGCCTGCATGTGCTCTTATCCCCAGTGTTCAAAGACCTCAAGACTCTGAAGGCCACTTTCTCCCACGGCTCCGGCATTTAGCAGCCAGCTGCTACTTGCTGGTCAGAATCCGGCTGATCCGGCAGCCTGCTCAAGCTGGTTTCATCTTCCTTTCCACTTTGGAGGCCACAGTTAAGCAGCATACACAGGATATCTAATAAACATTCGCGGGTGGTGAAGGAGGTGGGTCCCAGAGCCTGTGTACATCAGCTTTCAGTGGAGTGAAAGCAGCCCTTGGCCTCTGTCCTCCCCCTAAAAGGGCTGGCTCCTGGGAGTGTCTGCAGAAGTTTGCTCAGAACACATACTGGGGACCCTGCACAGGAGCTGGAAGGGCAAGTCCCCTCCCCACAGCCCCCTGGAGCTACACCAGAGGGGCCACAGTCCCAAGACTGATGCTCCTCCAAGGGAAAGCCTTCCCATTGGCCCCATTTCAGATGGTTGGCTTCAGTATTTACTTTCATTTTTCATGGTTGAGCTCAACTCTCCTTAAATTTACAGTGCATCCCTGAAGTCTTGGTCAACAAGATGGGGGCGGGGGGCCGGGGGGCGGGGTGGGGATGTGCATCACACAAATGTTGGTGACAGTTCTCACTTTGTGCTTAACCAGGCAGTAGACTAAGAATGTGACAGAATGCGCAACAATACGCCCTCCTTCCTGGGGGTCAGTCTGGGCACCAAGCCCAGTGGGGCAGCCACCAGTGAGGGCAGAACAAGGCTGCCAGCAAGCTCCTGCAACATCGCCCCCACAGGGAGCAGGGGGTGGGGGGCGGGGGGCGGCTAACTAAAGACCACAGCCACGGTGTGGCTGTAAAGAAGAATTAGAAGCTCTTTCTGACCCAATTTGGAATGATTGCCAAAACATTAGTTGAAGTGAAAAGAAGGGCAGAGAGAACATGCACAGAAACACACACAAGAAATGGAGGCAGGCTGGGTGGCTGGTAGGGGCACATTTTAAATATGTGCTCTACAGTGCCTTTTGAATTTCATTCGGTTTGAAAGCTTTATCTATTTAGGAAAATAAGATAAAATTTCTAAATAAACAGATGACACCCATCCTGCTGATGAACCCTCTTTAGGAATTATCACCCTAGTTGATGTGTCTGTTTGAAAGGGAGGTGAGGTTGTTCCATTGTATTACTCCTGACATTTAAGGAACACTGAGCAAAGGCCCTGGAGCTACAACAACACCCTGTAAAAGACACGGATTCCTGAAATCTGTTTGATTCAACTAATAGGTAAATGACATCATAAATTTAGGAGATGATGAAGGTAGTCTCCAGTCTGCTGGGAAAGGTGGATCATGAAGACATAAAGAAGAGCTGGTGTTGGCCTCACTGGCTCTTCAGGGGTGGAAAAAATCAAGTTAGAGCCCTGTCTCCTACCTCCGAAAAATAGATTCTAGACGGGATTAAAAACCAATAGTAACAAAGTTAATGTAAGTATTGGGAGAAATATAACATAATATTTTTGTGATCTTGGGGTGGGGAAGGCCTTTCTTTTCAAGAAAGAAAGAAAGACTTAATTAGAATCAACCCTTTATATTATCCACATAATTTTTCTGTAAATCTAAATGTATTCTAAAATAAAATTAAAAAAAAACTCCACAAACTTCAGGTCACTGAAAAATATCATGCACAAAGGTTTAAAAAGGACAATGTACAGCCTTAGGAGAAAATACAGTTCTGAAGCATATATAACAAACAATCATCAATGTTAATAAGAAGATTGATTGCCTCATAGAAAAATGGGCAAGAAGCATCAAGATATAACTTACAATAAAAGAAACACAAAAAACCACTGGCAATCAGAGAAATAAAAATTAGAATCAGAGTATGACATTTTTCACTCACCAGATTGACTAAAACACACAAAACTGAGAATACACAGTGTAGAACCATGCATTTTCATGTCCGTTAGTGGTATTCTCAATTGATACAGCTTTTTTTGGAGGCCAAATTTTAAACGTATATACTTTAGGACTGCAATTTCACCTCAAAGAGTTCATTGTATAGAAATATCTGCATAGATGTACAAAGCTTGTACCCTGGATAAATATCCAGAATGGAGGACTGGTTGTGTGCATACCATGAAATACTACGTGGCTATTAAAAAGAATGAGGTTCGTCATACACACACGTATATGTATGTAAACACACACATACGTGTGTGTGTGTGTGTGTGTGTGTATATATACATATATATATATATATATATATATATATATGTATATATATGAAAGTGAGAAAAACAAGTACAAATAATATGGCCTGCTAGGAGCAAATGGGAAATTGGGGCTGGACAACATGGGGCCCTGGAGGCATTTGGACTCCACTGTGCAAACAGGGGAGCAAGGTGAGGGAGAGACACAATAATCCCATGTATCCACAGAGAGGACTTTGAGAGATGAACAGAGAAAATGCCACTACCACCACCCCGGTGACAGATGTGATAGGAAAACAGGAGCAGGTGGGACGGAGGTGGCTGTGACCCAGACACATACCTGTTCTCATGGAGCTGACATGGACAGGCAACCACAAACAAGGGTTTGGGATTTGGAGGGCAGAATGGACAGGATTTAGTGACGAACAGGGGTAACGAGCTGGGGATGAGAGAGACTTCCAGGACTACAATTTCTGACTTGTGCAATGCAGTGCACTAGCTGTTTGGGGTTGAGCAGGGAGGCTTAAGGCAGAGGTCAGCCTCCTGAGATCATATGGGAAGAAGTCCCATGTGTCTGGGCTTAATGCAAATGGCACCCATTGAAGCATTGCTCTAGTACTCACACCTACAGGCCTCAGAGAGAGCTTCTAGAAGCCCAGTTCTTTCAAATATACAGCAACAACTTTCCTTTCAGGACTGTGGAGAGGCCTCCTCTCTTTCAACCAGATTCACAGGCAGGAGATCGAACTCTCCAACTCAGGATTGAATCTGAGCTGAGGAAGATGGCACTTGGCACTCGTCTGGGCCCTGGGGATGTGGGTCTGGATGAAATGCCAAGCCTGCTTCCTGAAGCCGCCCCTGAAGAGAGAGGTGCAGGGGGATGGCCCCAGTGGAGGGTTACTACAGAGGTGCCTATGAAGGCCGGGGGTCTTCCTGGCTCAGGGATGGGCAAGGAATACCCTGTGGCTGTAGCCTACAGTGGGGGGAAGGAAGGAGAGAAGAGACTGGGGCCAGGTCCAGAGAATGGGCCTCATTGCCCCAAAGGCTGAATTTGTTCACCTTGTTTGTTCACTCAAAAAAAGGATTTACAGAGTGCCGTAGGCTTGTCAGGCACTGTTTTAGATGCTGGATGATAAGAGCGGTGACTCCGCTAAGGGACTGCTCTCCTGGAGGTAACATAGAGGAGAGTCACCATAAATAAGGAACAAACAGTAGGAGAATTTCTGGCAGAAGGCCATGCTATGCATAAAATAAAGCAGAAAGATGAACTGAGAGTTTGGGAGAGGTGTGGGGGAGGGGTGATTAGGGGACTTCCTGCAGTGGAGGTCTGAGTGACTAGAAGGAACCCTCTACCAAGGATTGGGAGCAGCAGGCGGGCGCTGCAGTCGGAAGCTAATTGTGTAAGGCAATTGTTTTGCTAATAAGATCATGTTAAGAAAATTAGGCTTTTTTTCCTTTCGTAATGAACTCATTAGTGAGCTGTATTTTTAGTTCTCCTGAGTTTTAGAGATTGGGCAGGAGGGGGAGGTTTGTTGGGACCGATGGGGAGGATTCTGGATCCCTACACCAGAGCCTGTTCCAGGGGAAGGGAGGAGTGTCAGAGGGAGGAGCCCGAGGTGGAGGAGCACCCACCTGCTCCGGGAGGTCACGTCCAGGAAGAACTGCACGAGCGCCAGCAGGTTGTGGTGGTGATCTGACACCTCACTCAGGCTGCAGCACAGCTTCTGGAGCTGTGGGGATAGCAGGCATTAGGTGGGCTATGAGAGGGCCTGCCTTCCACCCTGACTTCCTCACCAGCCCACTCAGCAGGGAAGCCAGAAGTAAGATGTGGTCACAAAGGCCAGGGACTGGAGGGAGTGTTCCCTGGCATCCTGGTGGCCTCCAAGCCTGCTATTCCCATTGAGTGTACTCTAGGGGCACTTTAATCCCTAGTGACAAGGCTATGTGAGGAGGCTCAGGACCTTAGAGAAGAGGCTAGGGCTTTGGCTTTGGCTCATGGTACCTTCCTTGGCCACTCATGGATGTTCTCGAGGAGCAGAAGCAGAAGCTGCTGAAGATCAGTCTTGGGAAGCAGGCGAAGCCCCACATCCAGGCCAACTCGGCACAGCAGCTCAATCAGGCCCAGGAGGTCCCCATCAGTGTAGGCCCCTGGCTGGGCTAGGGCACACAGCGCTAGGAACTGGAGAGCAGAGAGAGTGCTAGGCCAGGGATGGCATCCCTGGGAGATGGGGCTGGGCAGGAGGGGATGGCATCATGAGCCCCTTGGCCATGCCAGGCAGGAGCTGAGGAAAACAAGCACCAAGGCCCAAAGTCAAACCCCCCACGGTGTACTCAGGGGGCAGGCCCAGGCATAGGGGGCTGTGAGCCCTCCACAGCATCAGTCCTGGTGGCTGGCACAGTGCCTATAATACAACTGCTGAGTAGGTCTGGATGGCGAGCAGAAATGGGTGTGTAACTCACCTTGTAGATGTAGTTCAGGCTGACATCCAAGGCAATCTCCAGGGGGGCGTCCTGCTGCTCACTCCAGTTCAGGCTAGTGCTATTTTTAAGCACCCTAAGGTAAGACAAAAGCAAAGGGAAGGAGATGGGAGGAGGTGGGCACAAGGGGAGAACAGAGGCAGAGAGGGGGGCCTGCTGTTGCTCAAGAACAGAGAGCCCGTGCATGATCCATTCAGCCTGGGACCCTGATGCCCTGTCTGTGTTGGTCATTTACTGCTACTAACAAATTATCCCAGAATACAGAGGCTCAAAAACAATAAATATTTATTACATTGTGCAGTTTCTGAGAGTCAAGAATCCAGAAGCAGCTTAGCTGGGTGGTTCTGGCTCTGGATTTCTTGGGAGGTTGCCCCCAAAATATTGGAGGTGGGCCTGCTGTCATGTTAGGCTGGAGTGGGCAGGAGGAGCTGCTTGCAAGCTCACTCCAAGTTCACTCATGTGCCCCAGGAGGCCCCCAGTTCCTTGCCACATGGGGCTCTCCACAGGGCTCCTCAACATGGCACCTGGTTGCCCCCAACTGAATGATCTGAGAGAGAGGGGAATGCCAGAGACAGAAGCCGCAGTCTTTATAACCCAGTCTTTGAAGTGACATCCCATCACTTCTGCTGATGTCTATGGTCCACACAAGCCATCCAGACTCAGTGTGGGAATGAGCCACACCATATCACGGGAGTCTGGCTCCCAACTGCTGCCACTCCAGCTGTGAGAAATAAGCCCACCAACCCAAATCAAAAGAGGAATGTGGAGACTTGGAGCACAGTGAAGTGAGGCTTTAATCAACATTCTTGCAAGAGCGAGTGTTTGATGGACAGGCACACTCGGGGCAGTTACAGCAGACAATTTATCTCCTAGCGTGCAAGTCCCTCCCCTGGTTGCTCATTGGCTGAGTACTACAGAGGTTACAGACTTACCCGGACATCACCTATGCTCATGTAAGGCACAGAGTAGTCTGACTGGAACAAATGTATATTCCCTGAGGTGACACAGAGACTTTCAGTCCTCCTCCCTTTGTTCTTTGGTGCATGCTCATTGCAAAGTCTGTGAAAATAAGCCCTCTAAATGGAGAGGGAAAGAACCAGGAAGTGAAGTGTCTAAGGGTTTGGGATCCATTGTGGGGGTGGGAGTGGGGGTGGGGGGTTCATATATATTTCCAATTTGGTTGTAAACCTGTTAAGTAGACAGCACAGCTTTAATTCTGTATTTCTGAAAATGAATCATCTCTCTCAGATCACCAGGCCTCCGGCTTTAGTTTTCTGGGACTTGGAGACCAGGATATCATACTCCGTTGCCCCAAAAGAGTCTTCTTCAAAGAAGTTCTTTGTCCATACAGGTATGGTGACATTTTGCATGCATTAAGAAGTATACTACATTGTAGCTTATATGGGGACTAGTTTCCAAAGTCAGCAAATAATATGATGAAAGAATAAAAATTATCATTGAGAACTCCTCCAAAGGGGTTCACACTAACAGGCTGCCTACCGATAAGCCTAGCATGGCCAGTTTTCCTCTAGTGTGGAAACAAAGCTTGTTGAGCTGAGATGAAGTTAGAACTTAGGGTCATAAAAAACAAACAAACAAAAAACACCACCACACACACACACACACACACACACCCCAAACCTCTTTAAAGACTAGAGTCATATTCAGGGTGACAAGGTCCTTACAGTGAGAGAGGCATCAATGGACAACAGAGTTGTACCACCTTTGCACAAACTTCCCCAGGCACATGCTCACTGGATAAAAATCAGAGCAAGATCGCCTCACTGATTCTGTCTCTCTGGTCAAATGTATACTGTTAATTGCTGCATACTGTTGAGGTAAGCTTATGACCAGGCTCCCTGTGCTGTCTCATCTACTGCTCTACTCTTATTAACTGGTTGGAGTTCCTGATAACAGCAGGCTCTCCACAAATGAAGATACTGATGACAGCAACACTGTTGGCAATAACAGGCTCCAGTGTAGCCACCTGACCTCTGACAAAGAAAAAGCTCCATTCCTGCGTGCTCCAGTGAAAAGTCTCTGCTCTTCTTTTACTTGGCACTGGTGCTGCTTATTCAAAGCAAAGTAGGAGAATTCCATCTCTAGGTGCCCGGGAAACTGATGCCAACAAAACAAAGTCGAGGGGGTGGAGGGGAAGGTATGACTGCGCTCGGCCATTCTTCCAGATTTTAGCATTTATTAGGGCCAGAGAATGGGTGAGGCTGGTGTTTGCACATCTGGGCACCTGCTGGGCCTGTGTCAGTATACAAGGGGTGCTCCGGTTTGCACCAGCCTGTGAGCATGCATGCATGGGGTATGGAAGCATGAGTGGGAATGCTTTCAGACTTCCCAAAGGATGGAGGCAGGCACAGAATTGACCGTGACTCTGCCGAAGAGGAACGGGCTTTCAGACAGTCTGGTGCCACCAGAGGGAGGAGGAGTGTGGAAAACGTGAGCTGGGGAGGGAAGTGTGGCTGTGACAAGAACCCTCTCCTCCTTGTGAAGCAACACCAATCTTCCCAAGTGGAGAGGGTGGCGGACAGCCTCGCGGTGTGTGTTCCAGCATTTCCTGTGCCACCTCTCCTTGGGAACAGCAGGCAACAGAATGGGGGTCCCTGTTCCCTGCCTTTCTGAGGTTCTGATGAACCGCTTGTCTGAAATGTCTGCATCTGTGACTGCTATACTGGGGGTACAGCGCCGGCTAATCCCCAGGCCTCCATCCCCAGGTTCCCAGCAGGTGGCCACGGAGCACAGGCATTCACGGCCTGGCAAGCTCACTCCCCTCCTGAGTGGAGGGGTCCCACAACTGGACTCCATGAACAAAGTGCTTCACCATCCTGCCCCTCCCTTCCGCCCTGACCCCCAGCTGGCAGGGTTAGAGCTCAGCCTGTGGCCAGGACCCAGGAGCTAGAGCTTGGGTCATGGCGATGCCATTCTATACTTATTCAGTGATCGTAAGAGGGGCACATCTTATGTACTCCGACATTCTCAGCAGGAGCATGGTAAAAGAGCCATAGGGGCATGGCCACCACCGTAACCAAGGGCTATCCTGAAAGTGCCCAGTGGTCAGGGTCCCACCATGCAGGCTGTGAGTAGCGTGCTCTCCCCTAGGCCTGTACTACTAAATCAAACTGGACCTGCTGTCCAGTCTTTATGGGCGAGGTCAATGCAGTAAAGGGAATTCGATGCTGAGCTAACGGGAAGGGAGAGAGAAGTACATTTTACCTGGGTTGAATTACACTGTCTCAAGACGGCCAGTGACCAGCCTCCTGCACACTGGACAGGATGCTCTTTCAATGGATTAACCATCAATTAGTTACCCATTTGGCCTCTGCACCAGGCTGCCCTTTCAGAGAACTAAGTCGATGAAGGTTTCCAGTACCAGGCTACGGTAGTTTGGTGGCCAGTCCCGTGTATCTGGCTGGGACTTTCAGATGGACTTTGTAACCTGGGGAGCAGCCTTGGAAAACCAGCCATTGCTACCAAGGACCTTCCTTGACTTCCCAGGTGAGATTGGGGCACCTGACAAAGAGTGTCTGTACAGCCGGGTGGCACCAGCCCCCTCAAACTCTTGCTTCTGCTTCCTGGTCAGTGTTCATGCTCTGGTCCCTCTTCTGCCCTGTGTCCCCACAGATCCTCCTGATTCCTTCCTCCCCAGTCTTGTCATATGGTCCAGTGGCAGAAGGACTATATCTTCCGAGAGGAAATCTTGAAGCATTCGAAGAGATGGTGATGGGTTTCAAGGAAATCTGAGATGAGGAATACATGGTGAAAGACCAGTCTTACTCATAGTAACTAAAAAGACAGTCCAGTTGTGGGGCCATGTGCAGAGACATCCTAACCCCTCATTTCCAGTCTTGGCCACTACAGGGGCTCTGTGGGTGCCCCAGAGGAGCCGCAGAGCATCTGTTCTTCTGGAGAGCCCTAGATTGGGACATCCCTGGAAGTCAACAGAACAGTATGTGATGTGGAGCCACTTGGCATGGGATGAGTCTGAGCTTAGTCAGGAACAGGACGAGGAGGACAATGGGGACAAGGCAGACTGCCCTGATGTTCTTCTTATGGCCCATGTGTCCATGAAGGGTGTCATACCTTTGGTGGAGGAGACTCCAGAACCTTCATAGTGCTTCCTGAATAGTTTAGAAGAGCTGTCTTCCAACCCTATGACTCCCAGAGCTTCCCCAACTGCAGCAGCTAACCAGCAACCCAGGTAACCCACCTGAGCATCTCTGCTACCCCACATCTTGGGGATGTCATTGGACGGGTCTCCAGGATGTGTCTATTTGCTTTTCAAAGGGAGACTGTGTTCAGGCAGAAAATTCTCCCTAGGCTGAGTGGCTGGACAAGCAGTCCAGCCAGTTCTTATAGGGTCACAATAGGGAAATCACCCCTGAAGCCATTGGCCAGATCCTCAGGCCAGTTCTGAATCCTCTGTGGGGAAACGGTGCCAACAGTGTGAGGCCCAAGGAAATAAGTAGGCTGTCCAAATGGTACGTCTGGGAATGTGACCATGCAGCTCTGGCAACACTCTAGGACAACATGGCTTTGCCTTCCTCTTACCCAGGGCCAACTGCCTGGCAATGCATGCTAGGGGTTTGTGTTCCCAAGGATTTGAGGTGGCAGATTTAAACAGCCATAGTTCTAATGCCCATCTGCCCCCTGTGGCCTCCAAAGTGGATGGATCTGTTCTGAAGCTGAAGGAGCAGGAAGCCGTCAAGCTCAGGGGGAAGGGAGAAGGGCGGGGGAGAAAGTGGCTCTTTACAGAGTGTGTAGTAAATTGGGTGGTTATATGCCTCCAGTGGCACCTCTCACTCTCCAAGTGGATACCAAGTGCTCATCACAACAGTTAGAAATAGCTCTTCTGAACTCTTCAGGCCCCCTAGGCCCTTCCCCCAACCTGCATTTGTTTTTCCAAGTGTAATTCTTTCCTCGACTCATTCTAGAAGGTGGTGTGATTGAAGCTCTGTGTCGGGGAAGAGGCAAGATATGGAACTCCACGGGAAGGGAGAGGGGCAGGAGCGAGGCAGGCTGGCACATGCGCAGGGTATTTATAGCAGAGCGAGTGTGGTTTGGTCTGGTTTGGTTTGGCAGACAATTACTAAACACAGTTGTGGAACAGGTTCTTAAGGAAGCTTGGGCCTTCCCCAAGTAGGAACACCCGCCAGCCTGCAACAGCAAAGGTAAGGGTCCCTGTACTTCCTGGGGCCAGAAGATTGTCACCAGGATGGTGGGGGCAGGCTTCCATGTAACATCCCATCCAGGGCTCTAAAAACCCTGTTATATGTTCTCAAAGAATTGTCAAGAAAAAGTTTGAATGTAATATAATATGTAGAACAAGTTTATAACATACAACACTTTTACAACCCAGACCTCATCACTGTGCACCCAACAATAGCCATTTATGTATTGTTAGGTCTCTGCTCCTAGAGAGCAGGGACAATGCACATGCAAATTAGCACCCCCCAACCCAGATCAGCACACAAAGGGGGCACCCACAGAACAAAACTGGCCACTGTGGAAATTACATGTAAAATTGTGCCTTGCTGGCCATGGGTTGATATTAGGTAATGCGTCAAAATTGAGGCTTAGAGGTAGACCAGAGAGACTCGGACATGTCCTGGAAGAGGAGGGGCATTGAGGGCTCTGAGTCACCACAGGGCAGGAACAGATGTCAGCTAAACCAGCAAGACTCATCTGTGTCTGCTTCTTCTCCCTGTGCCTCCCCCCTCCCCGCCTAGGCTGGGAGCAGGGTCATTTATCCAAACATTCACCATTTGTCATTCATGGTGTGATACTCATATCCACAGGTACTTGTGTGTGGTTTGTTCTATAATCCCTCAGACTCTGTTTCACCATGTGGGTTAGAGCCTGAGTTTGGGAATTTTTTTTTACCCCCCCCCCCCGACAAATGCACATAATTTTATATAATAATCAGAGGAAATCTTTCCTCTTTTTTTTTTCCCTAAATGTTCATCTATTTTTGAGACAGAGTGTGTGCCCAAGTGCACGGATGGGGAAGGGGCAGAAAGCTAGGGGGGGAGAGAGAGAATCCCAAGCAGGCTCCACACTCAGCATAGAGTCTGATGTAGGCCTTGAACCCATGAACTGTAAGATCATGACCTGAGCCAAAGCTTAACCAACTGAGCCACCCAGGTACCTCACCTTTTTCTAACTTATAAATGCTCATGGAACGGAGGATGCCACAAACAGTAATGAAATGGATAGTTTTGTACAATGAATGGCCCATTACATTGTATTACCTTTACAGAATAGGAACTACTTTATGATTAATTTTTTCTTCCCTTCCTATCTCCTCAGAATAGGAAATACTTCAATATTTCCTAACATGAATAAATGTTCAAAAGAACGGATCTCTCTTTTTTTTGGGTAATGTTTGTTGTTTGTTTGTTTTAAACATTTTAACTGAGGTGTAACTGATATGGAAAAACCTGCACATATTGAATGTATCCAAATTGACAGGTTTGAAGTGAGTTCCCCAGCTGCTGAACAAATGAGAAAGGACAGTGAGGAAAGGACAGTACTCACCTCCCACTGTGCTGACAGGGTTCACGCAGGCCCAGAGCAGGGCTACAGGCTCCCAGGCTGTGAAACACCTCCGTGACCTCTTGCAGGGAGGGGCACCACCAGTGCTTGTCTCCATCTGTCAGGCCAAGGGAGAGCAGAGGGTTAGTTACGGAGGGCAGAGGAGGACAGGCACATGACTCCCATGGGAGGGCTGGGCATGACAGCCCCTGGCCCAAGGGGACCATGTTTGCATTCTCTGGCACCACAGGTGTTTTCTGGAGGAATCAAGCAACCAGCAGTTTTGAGACATCCGAGGGAGCTTTGGGAACCTGGCTGTTCATGTTCTCCTGTCTTTAAGCTCTAGCCACCTTCAAGCGAACGGGATCCATCAGAGCGCTGAGCTGCCCAGAGCTGAGTCAGATGAAGACACCTAAACCAGAGGCCTCAAAACTGCCAGATGCGGAAGACATGAGAGTCTCTGCTGCCCCAGGACCTCTGCCATTAAGGGCTGAGGCCAGCTCTGAACCTCCTGCTGACTCGACACTGCCCTTGCTGCAACATGTGGGTGTTCCCAGGTCCACCATTCCAGCCGAGGGCACTCCCTGCAGCCTGGGAGGTGTCTTCGAAGCCAGCTGGAGCTCAAAGTACCATTCTCTCTCCACTGGTGTAACAAAACATGAATGATAATCTGGCCACACTAATAGAGAGGGAAAAACCTTATGTACCCAGGGGCTCTTCTTCAGTCAGACTACTTAAGGGCATTTTCAGAACCAGGAAGCTAGAAAAATGAAAGACAACATGGAGGATGGTATTTCCCAAAGATGGCTGCAAGATCTCCTTCCCACGCCCTCTTCTGCATGGTGACCTCTCCACACCCCACCAAGAGGTGGAGTTCAGGTCCCCGCACTATCATCCCTCTATGTTATCTTATTTATTATTTTGCTTCTTGTCTGTCTCTCCCTATTTGAATGTAAATGCCCCCCCCACCCCTGCACCCTGCACATCTAGTGCCTAGAGGAGGGGTTGGTGGGTGGGGAAGCTGAATGGAGAGAATCCTAAACAAACCTGACTGAGTAGTACCTGAATAAGAGGGAACCTGAAGACCAGTCCCAAGATAAACTGCCAGTGTCAAGAACCTTGACAAACGTTGAATTTGACAGCAGGTGATGTGTCAGAATCAGGAACTTGGAAACTAGGCTAGAAGCGCATTAGTAGCATATGCTTGACCCTTTGCCATTCTGGGGGTGAGAGTTCCCTCTGAGAGGCCCACCTCAGTGGATCCCCCATGGGCTAGAACCGTGACAGGTGCCCAAGATAAAAAGGTGGCTGGATGGAGACCTTGACTTCAGGGAGTTCACAGCCTAGGAGGGAGGGGAGCCAGGCAGATAAGTAAACACAAGGGAATGTGCTCAAAACCAACCGAAGCAGATGGAAGGTGCAGAGCCTGCTCAGAGGGGGAGTTGACTGGAGGTGGAGGGAGTGGGGAAGGTGAGGAATAAGGCACAGGTAATGGGAGAGGAAACATGCACCCAGCAAAGGGACAGAAATGACAAAGGCAGAGAGACACATGAAATAGCATGGCATGTCCAGTGACTCAAGGCAAGAAACAGAGCATCCTAAACTCCTTATGAAGCTCTGGCAAGAGTCTGGTATGGCTGCAGAGCCAGAAGCTGGGGGAATGGCCGGCAGAGGGTCTCTGAATCCCGTCCAAGGACATCTCTTCTGCTGGCATCGGGTGTCTCTCTCTCTGGAAATGTATATGGGTCAGGGCTCACCCAACAAGTAATTAGACTCTTAGAGGAGGAAAAACTTTCTTGTTTGTTTTTTTTCCTCTCGGGCAACTTAACAAGTAAGAGTAATGATACCCCTTGCCCGCTGCACAAACGAGCTGGGAAGAATGAAGTCTGCAAAACACAATGAGATTCCACTAGAGAGAGAGAGCTGTTTACTAGGGCCCTTGGGGGACTGTGCACGTACACACACGCATGTGTGGGCAGGCCAATGAACTTTCCAGGCATGTGCAAAGAGAATCAGCCTCCTTGAGGCCCTGGAGGCCCAGCTGGGCGGGAACAGCCCGCCAGCAGTGTAGCACCCCAAAGGGTGCTGTGCACGGCCACCCTCTCACCCCTCTTTAGCCGGTGCAGGTGTATCAGCTGCTTTAAGACTCCTTGGGAACAGCAGTGCAGGTGCCGCCAGCTTCAAACCTGAAGCCGGCTACTGTCCCCCTTCCCTACCCCACCCAGTAATTACTCCACACCACAGCTTGACCCAGGCTGATGTGTCAGGAGCGGTTTTAGAGCAAGGGGCCTGGATGCCTCGGGATAAACCAATCAACAGCCCTGGAAATTGGTTAAGCGACGACAGGCGCCCAAGAGCCCATAATTAACACTGCTTATAAGTAGGCCATGCGCTCAGCTTTTCCTGAGCACTGTTTGTCCCGAGTGGGGGTTTTCCGGAGAGCTGACACAGAAGAAAACTCAGACACAAGGCTCCAGCTCCCTAACTCAGTTTCTCCACACCCACACCACAGTCGTTTGAGGTGACTCCCCCAGGGAGCATTGGGGCCCTGTGCCTTTTTAAATGCCATGGCTAACAGCCCTGAGCATCTGGGCTCTGTTTAGAGACTGTGAGTCTGAAAGCATCCCTTTAGGTGGTTCTCCTGGGATGGAACTGATGCTTCGGGGGAAGGCAGGGGAAGAGAAGCACTGGGCCTAAAATAAAAGTGACTTTTCCATCTGTGCCTCAGAAGAAGTGTTGCTTCACGTAACACCACCGCCTCTGTTCTCCTGGCACCAGTTACAGGGAATGGGAAAACCACATACATCCCAAGAAGCTCCTCGGCTCGACGTGCTGGCCCCAGCAGCTCCCCTCCTAGGCTTCTGTCACAGCTTCTCACCCACCAGCTCCCATCTTGGGCCTTAATGGTCTGATACAGGGCACAGGGTCCAGGGGGATCTGGTCTTTCTCTCCCTCTCTGCGTCCTCCAAATTGAATTGCTAATGAATATTCTGGGGTGGCTACCTTGAGAGGGCCAACCATGTGCCTGGGTCCTGATTCCCTGACACCATCTTAGAGACCCTACGATTCTCCAGGAACCTCAATGGGGGGTGCTGGTTCCTAATGGAAAGTAGGATACTGACCCATCAGACTGAGCCCAGATCCCAACTGGAGTGTGAGACTCACAGCATTTAGGGGAGGCTTACAATCTATTAAAAAACAATCCAGGGGCGCCTGGGGGGCTCAGTTGATTAAGCATCTGCTCTTGGTTTTGGCTCAGGTCAGAATCTCAAGGTTTGTCAATTTGAGCCCCCTCGGGCTCTGCGCTGATGGCTCAGAGCCTGCTTGGGATTCTGTCTCTCCCTCTTTGCCCCTCCCTCCCTCTGTCAAAAATAAATAAATAAACTTAAAAAAACTTAAACCCCTTCCCCCCGCCCCGCTCAATCCAACCAAGTAAATTTAAGGATCGAATTGGCTTTATGAACCAGTGATTCATGAACCAGGCAGCACCCCACCTCTCAGGCAGAGGGGTTTTCCAAGGAGTTGTACAAAATGGCAGGTTTTATAGGAAGGAGGGTGGGGCAAGAAAGTTGTTAGCAAAAGAAAAGAAAGGATTATTCCAAGCAAGGTCACCTTCCTTCAGTGGGAAAGGGCAGGCGGTCTTATAATACAGACAGATTACCTCAGAAGTGCCTATCACACAATTCCTGATTGACAGACTGACACTTAGGGGAGGCTGAAACTGCCATTAGGTTAGTATTAAGCTCTGGTTTGGTGACTTGGCCTAAGTGACACCACTTTGGGCTTGTAGGTATCCTTTTCAACACACCTTACCATTTCTAATCCTCCCAATTACTTAACTTCCCTTTGCACTTTTTCTTTAATGTTTGTTTATTTATTTAGTGAGAGAGCTTGAGCAGGAGAGGGACAGAGAGAGAGAGAGAGAGAGAAAGAATCCCAAGCAGGCTTCACTCTCAGCACAGAGCCTGATGCAGGGCTCGATCTCACAACTGAGAGATCATGATCTGAGCCAAGTCAAATGCTTAACTGACTGAGCCATCTAGGTGCCTCCCTGCACTTTTGTATTTAAATTCACACTTGTAAAATATCACCCGCTTTAGTCAATTGGACTTAGCCTGTCATTTAAACTTTTTATGCACTCAATAAATGGTAACTGAACACCAGGTGTTGTTCTAAATGCTGGGGGCCCAGCAGTGAACAAAAGAGACAATGTCCTAGTCTCATGGAGCTGATGGTTTAGCAGGGAAACAGACAAGACACATTAAATAAATACACAGAATGATGCAGGGTGGCATAAATGGCAGGGAAGGAATGCGGTTGGGTACTGCAGGGGGGCAGCTACAGACAGAAGGAGGATCCTGGGGCGGCCGCACCCTGAAGCCAGGTGCCATTCCTTGCTTAGGCCCAGCCTGGAGCCCAGGGTGCTGGAGGGGTGAGGGGAAGGGCACAGAGAGAGGGAGGGGGGACTCACCTGAGACAGGGACACTGAAGGGACTCCAAGGAGAACCGCTTTTTCTCCTTTTCCTGAGTCTGTTCTTGCTAGGACCTGCAGCCCCACCTTGCACATACCTTATAGTACAAAGAATGGATGTCCTAACTGTAAAGGTCAAGGAGTTAATGATTTCTTTGCAGTTTTCCAGCACAGTAGATAACATCTAAGGAGTGACCAGGTGGGTCATCACGTATGTATTCCAGACAGCTGCCGTTAGACATTGTGACGCCAAGACCCCCTGGCTCCAGAGCATAAGTGACTTATGGAGAACACCTGGACCTTTGTCCTTGTTCTGACTGGTTCCTGGGTAGCTGAGAGGACATGCTCACCATCCTCAATAAACCCTCAGAGCCCGAGCAAAGGAGAGACTCACTCTCCTTTCCTGAGTCTTCCAGACACTTCACCTACTATACTCTATCCCTTATGCTGCTCAGTAAACTCTGCTCTCACTTCTTCCCGTTCACTTTGATTTCTATCCTGCGTGAAGCCTGCGGGACCCCGTCTGGGTTCTCGGCCCGCCTGCCCATATCACACCCACCCTGAAGACTGTGGCAAAGAAGAAGGGCAAAGGGAAGCAACTGGTCTTAGGAGGATGGAGTGATGTTATTATCAAAGGGATCCACGTATGTGGTAAAAACACAATATTGCATCAAGTCTATATCTTAAAAACATGCACATCTCATGGCCCCAACAGCAGTGTGAGCACAGGATGGAGCCCAGCATTCTCCTGACCCTGATGCTGCCTCTCACCACGGACAACTGTGTGCCTGGGACCCAGAGAAGCTCTGATCCACCTTCTCTTCTTGCCTCTCATGCCCGCTGGCTCCTTCTCCAGACTGCTCTGTCTACCCACATCCTTTTCAGTCTTCTTTTTATCCCTTCTTTTTTATCCCTTCTGTGCCATGCAACCCACCTCACTGACCTTCATTTTCCCTTTTCTACCTGCTCCTCCTGAGCTGAGGCCCTCCCTCTAGTGCCCTCACAACCTTCTGCTTGCCTTGCTGTAACCCAGCCTGCATATACCCATCCCCCACACACTCTCTCTCACACACACACACCCCATATACAGCCCTCACACACACGCCCTTACACACTCACATATACACCCCCATATCCATCCACTCACCACCCACCCTCTCACACACACACACACACACACAAACCCTATATCCACTCACCACACAACCTCACACACGCATATACACTCCTAATCCACCCGTCACATACACCATCAATGCACACACATCCCTATATCCACCCACCACACACCCTCACACACATATATAC